>NC_134372.1:11074242-11377272 GCF_035582795.1 Mycteria americana
AAAGATGCAATGAGGACATCCAACTTCAGCAGCTCCCTGTTCTTAGCACCATATGTTTGGTCACGTTTTAACAGCATCTTCAAGGGGGGTTCAGCTTTTATTTTGTGTTCTGTTTCTTTTGGGAGAAAAAGAAGAAAAAGAAAAAAAAAGAACTCTTCCCCCATCTCTGACTTTGCTATCTTACTTGTTCGACACAGGACACGCACAGTGGGTTTCAACTCCCACAATGAGCCAGGCTGTTTCATGCTATGGCCTTAGGCCTCTATTAAAAACAATTTAATTCACACAAGCTCTCTGAGGACTGACAAGCCCAACTGCTGCTGCTTGCGGAGCACTGGCGTGCTCCATTTTGTTCAGTGATTGCTTTGGGTTTTGCAGGAGACATCATCTCTCCCATTTTAAAACGTTCTGAATTTAACATGCTAGACAGACGGCAGCCTTGCAGAGCACAGGAACGGGAGAGTGGATCCACTGGGGCAGAGCAATGGTCCACCTGCCTGGCTGCTGTAACGAGTGGTGCTGTACGGGGAGTACAGGCAAGCCTGGCCACGCTCAGTGTCCCTTCTGCTTGTACATTCCCAGCATTCAGGAACGCTGTTTGCAGAATATGAGTGGGAACATCCCAGCCTGTTCTCTTTAGCATCTGTTTATAGACCTATTGTCCATGAATGCATTTAATCCCTTATTAAAGCTACTGGTACTGACCCCTCCACAACCTCCTGTGACAAAAACTTCCAGGAGTTGACTACATGCTGTGTGAAGCATTGCTTTCCTTCACCCGTTTTAAACCTATCTATCTCCTGCTATTTCCACCGACTGCACCCTGGCTGTAGGAGCTGGTAAACAACAGCTCTGTGTTCAGCCGAGGCACTGCCTTCCTGATGTGAACTTTGATCCCACCTTCCTCTCCTAACGGAGCAGCCCCAGGCTTTCCAGTCGCTCCTCATAAGGCAGCTGCTCCTCCCCTTCATGGCTTGGGTTGCCCTTCTCCGGATGTCCCCTAAGTCCACCATGTCCTTGAGATGCAGAGACCAGAACTGCACACAGCACTGTTGATGTGGGTGCACCAACACTTTATATAACAGCAAAATGACGTAAAACAAATCTCTTGTTCTTAACACCCTCCCTTATGATGCCCAACGTTGCTGGCTTCTCTGGCTGCCCCCACGCTATGAGATGATGATTTCAGAGAACTGTCAGCTGCGACTCAGATCTTTCCTGAGCTGCAACTGCCAGGTCAGAGCATCATGATGTTTCAGGGAGAGACAGCAGCAGAGGGGCCTGAATAGGAAAGCAGTTTGTGACTGACAGTGCTTTCAGATTGGCTTCAGCCAATTTTGAAACCTGGTGAGGTACCAACACCCTCGCACACTTATTCTGGAAGTGCACCAGTCTGCGCACACACCGCCTGGGGAGCAAACAAGTGACAGTCTGCCTATTCAGAAAGGCAAATTTTACCCCTGAGAAGGGTATTCTCTGAGAGCTGTGCATCCCCAGCCACATCACAGCCTTTCTGCCAGGGAAATAATCTCTAACACAAACAGCAGAAGCTACTCAGCACCAGTCTACTTCCCCAGCCCCACACTCGAGACCTACGTGCAATTTTTCTTTTAGCAGCAAACTTCGTTCTCTCCAGCTGCTGTTTTGTTCTCTTCTTTTGCAATCCACTCTCTTCCTTTGACTCCTGCTGTAATGGAAAAAAATATGGTGAGTGCATGTAATACGTACAAAATACTACCAGCCCCCTCCCCCCCACTACTCAGACACAAACACTGGTTCAAGAACAAGCCTCTATTTGTGTGAAATTTGAATTTCAAACATAATTCAAGCACATTCTGTAACTATTAAAAGCTGTGTGATAAGCATAAAGAGCAAAAAGAGTTACAGACTGACATAAACAGAGAAGTAGGAGAGACAATAGACTTCATGCCAGTCACCACCATGCACTGCACCTGCTGCCTATGATTTTAGAGAGAATTTGTTTGGCCTTGCTAAAACATTGGTATTTGTAAGCACTCAAAAGAGAAAAACAGAACCTTTTTATAACTGAACATGGCACACCTGTAAGCCAGGACTGTTTCCTGCCATGCAGCTTCTAGTACTCTGCCCAGACAATTTTAGGTGACCAAAACTAGAATCCTAACCAATTTTGGGGACCCACGCTAATGCACCTTAAGGGCAGGAGAGCCAGCTGTATTTAATCCTGGTGCTATTCTCTCATTGTATTGCCACAAGTGTTTCATTTTTGAAGCTTGAATACTTCAGAAATTTGTCGTCTCAAGGCCTCCCAGAATAATACCCACACGAACAACCTAAGTGCTTTCTGCTTTAAGCACACCGACTGCAACAAGAATGGTCACAGGCTTAATTGGCACACATTTATGCAAGTTGCTGTCCTAACGGCTTAAGCGAGGGCGTACACATTACCGAAGGCTGGCACTGGACCTCTTCCAATTTGTCTCTCTAAATCAGGTAGGATTAGAATCAAACCCTGTGTTTCAGGCAGAGACCCACGCCTGGCCAGGAAGGGGGTTCACGTGGCTCCATCTGCAGCTGCAGTTGTTTTTGCTGTCCACAAGACTCATGGTAAACTGGCCACACGCTTGTCCCTCATACCACCCCCTGTGCCAGGAGGGGGGCTTCAAGATAGGGCATGTGGCTTGGGCTACTTTAATGGATACACTGCAAATGGATACACTGCTTATTTTCAAGTTGAATCTATTTCTGCTGTCTGTTGCCCATGTTTCTGAACCTGTGAAGTCCGCTGGACTGCACCTCTACGCTGAGTTTTGTTCAAGACATCTCCAGCTTTAGTGTTATCTGTAGATTTTATTAATGTATATACACCACTTGCTCCCTCTTACAGATCATTAATGAGGATGTTAAAACACACACCGACCTAATATTGATCCTCTTGGCCTCAGCTTTACATCTCCCCCAAACGAGCCTCTCTTCTGTTCATCACCAGCTTTTGCTGACAGTCTTTTAGCAGGATTTCAATCCAGGAATGTTACTTTCTAGACCAAATTGAATTATTTATCCAACTAAGATTTTGCAAGATGTACTATTAAGTGGTTTCCTGAAACCCTAATACATTACAGCTTTTACGTGCCCTAATACCTACTCCATTCCTCACTTCCACTGATTTAAGAATCAGCTCACAACAAGGCAGCAATCATGCTCAGCAAGTCCCCACAAACACTCATGCTCACACCTCAGGGTTTTTCCCTTTGACTGATTCCTTCCCTTCCCCACCCAGCCTGGTTTTGGTACCCTGTTTCTAAGATCTGCGCCTCTGTCTCCAAAAGGCTTCTTCACAGCCAGATTCTCTCTTGCTAGAAGATGGATGCTCTCTACTTCTGAGCCTGTCTAGCTCACGCTTAGCAGGTGAAATCCTCTCTCTTCCAGGGCCCTGGCATGTCGCCCTTCTCCAGCTTTCCATAAGCCACAGGTTGTCCTACTCCAAATCACCCTGACTTGGTCTGCACAGCAGCCCCATGCTGACCTTGCAGGCAGTTCACACCTAAGGGAGTGGGGAACGGTTTGTGGGATCGTTATCAGGATCACGCTAGGATTATATGCTGGATGAGGTTAAGCAACAGCTCTCCCGCTCTCCCCCAAAGCCCTGCCTAACAGTGCTAAACCTACTCCAGCTTAAGACAGGGGCAATTTAATCCTAGCAGGCTCTGTAAATCCCCAGCTCTTCTCTCTAAGCATCAATCTTCCCCTCATCACTCTTGCACTTGCTGGAAGGTCAACCCTGACACTCTCATCTGCAGCTCTCTTCCAGGGCACGGATGTGATTTATGAGCACACCAAACTTTACACGGCTGCCAGTATCTGCTCTGTGCACAGAGACACACATTTACAATATGCACCACAGGACAAGATGGGGCTCAAACACCTCCGGGGCTTGGAAGGGAACGGCATGCCCAGTGCCGGGCGGGCTGCCTGGTTTCACCACGCAGCCGAGTACGTGCCTCGGTTCCCCGTGCTGGGTCCTGAAGAATCTCAACATTTACAACAGTGGCAGGAGCAAAATTATTGCAGGACACGTGTTGTACGAACCTCATACATTTGAGAAAGATGTTTAAATTGCTTAGCAGCATTCTACCGAACAGCCGCGGTACAGCTAACCAGTGAAGCAAATCCAATTAATCCTGATGGGCCAAAATATATACACACATCTCAATTCCAAGAATTCTTAAATCTTCTTTATTTTTAAACCCAGAAAATAAAACATACCTTTTAATTAGGATTTATGGCTGTTTGTACCTCTGCTGGGAGAGAGCCCCACAGGCCCCGGAGTGCTCTGCATAAATGCAGGCATGGATAGTAGAAACAGAAGGGGCCAGGAAAATTCAGAGAAGACAACAGGGCTTGCTCTTTCTGACCCAACCTTTTAATGCTCATCTGTCTACAAGGATAATAGGAACTCAGGGGGCCACTCAACCAACTGCCTTTCTAATAAGATCACTAGTCCAAAAATAATCAATTAAAATATTCCCAAACTGCAGGCAATACTCTTAGTTACAAGGTCATCTCCAACACACAACTTCCAGGGGAAACTAATTATTATAGTGGAGGCGAGGTGGGAACTGCGCACCTCTGTTCAGTGCCAGCCTGGATAGCATCTCCTCTCTTTTGCCGTCAATTTAAAGCATAATGGCCAGAAGGAATCCAAATTCTCTTCTTCCTGTGTGTCAGGATCTGCAGTTTAATTTATGATGCTCTCTTATGAGCAATTTCACTGTCAGCATTGTACACAGATCAAGAAAAAGATGGGTTTCCAAAGTTCCCTACACATTTAGTGGAAGGCAGCCACTATTCTTCCTTGTTTTTTTAACCTGCTTGGTTTCACCAGACAGCAGGAAATCAAACTCCCGTTTTAAAAATGCTTTTGCACATACTTAAGAGAACCTGACTCTGCCAGCAGAAACAGATACAGCTCCACTCGCTTCTAAAAGCCCGTAAATGGAAGCCAGTAGCTAGCCTCCCACATCCTGCTCCCTCAAATCCACATCATAAACCACAGAAATCAGCTTCTACTGACTCGGGGAAGGAAAGGCTACAGAAGAATGTCTCCATAGCTAACAGTGCAGACTGCAAAGTCAAAAGGTCTGGGTAATTTTACTGCTCAATGGCAGTTGGGACCATCTAACAATAGGGCACAGCCAAACACCACACATCCTGCATGGGAAATAAGCAGATGAAAACCAGACTAATTTATTTTTAAAAGCCAATTAGATGTTGGAAGTGCCACATTTGGCCTTAGCCAAGGCTGCTGCTGATATTAATATCACACCCTACTTTATTAGTCTCTGACTTCGGTTCAGAATCTGTTTCAGCTCTGCTCTGTCTTTCAGCTCATTAGAACAAACCTGCTGGAAGTGTAGACTTGAACAACGAGACACAACAGGGCTCGTGCCAGACGTGTAGTTCCTGACACAGGGGAGGGAGGCCTCTGTAGAAAAAAGGGCTTTTACCGGGCTGTGAGGAGCCTGGATTCAGACCAATCTGATTTCCAAGAAGTGAGCACAGCAGAGCCACTGAGCCTCCTTGGGAGCACACTCCCGCTGCCTTTTCCTCTGGGAACTGGAGGCACCGGGTCCCTCGGTACCACAGCAAGCCCGTGGGGACAGCGGGGTGCTGCAGCGATACTCCCACGTGGCTCTGCTTCACTTGGATGGTCAGTGGTATGAGGTGGGCAGTGCCATCCTAGCTGTGATGTTTCCAGCACCATCTTCTCCACAGCAAGATGTCCCTCAGGCCATGCCTGGTCCCGAGACGAGTGCCCACTGCCACAGCTGATGGAGAACAGGACAAGGTGGTGGCCGGGTATTCCAGCTGATGCCCAAACACACCTCCTTCTTCCTACCAAAACCAACATCTGATCTGGAACATCAACACACGCTGCTATTTACCCAGACTGTGAGTATCTCCAAACACAGGAATACTCAGGCAAAGGGACGTTCCACACCAAAGGGAAGACAGGCCCTGGATGCCATGCAGAAATAGATGGCACTGTCACCCTGGAGTCTTGTCATGTTCCCCAAGGGCTGGCAGAGCTGATGAATCTGGCAGAAAGAGACTGTGAGACTTCGTGCAAACTCCACAAGTGGAGGCAGGTACTCTCAAAGCTCACAAAGGATCTACCCAGGAGAAACAGACCCTTCTGAAAGGTGCCACAGCAGATCAGCAGCATTTGGGGATCAACTGCACTGAAGGCTGCAGATCAGTCAAACAGGTTAGCCCAAGTACTGGGCCTCTCACTGTGCTCAATGCTCACGCTTGGCCTGGCCTCTTGCTGGGTGACAATCACCTTTCAGACACGGCTTCAGAAAACTTTGGGGGTCAAAGAGTCTTTATCAACAGCCCAATTCAAGAAGGCAGCTCATGAGACAGACCAGGAGTCGCTATGGTTGGAGAGAGCTTTCTTGGGCACTATTTGAAATATTGTGTATTTGTGAATGACCACCCATCTTCTGGCGTGGGCAACCAATTCCTTGCAGGACTTAAACAGTCAGGGGAGACAGGAACCACTTTGCCCATTCGTCATGTCTGTGTTTCAGAGACACAGCCTGCACAAAGAAGGTCATCTCCTCTTGTTTCCACAAAGCCAGAGAGACTGTTCTTATTTTGTCTGACCCTTCCCAAAAAAAGAGAAGTGTTTCCTAAATCCAGGATTATATATAGCAGAGATCAGAAAGCCCCATGTCCAGAAAACTTCCTTCTGATGCAGCTCTGCAGATGCCACAGTATAGACATGAGCAAAGAAAGAAAACTTGGCAAAATAACATGGATGAGCTTGATAATCCAGCATGACTGAAAAATTCCTGGGAGAGGCAGTCTGCCAAAGATCATCAAAAGTGAGAAGCTGGAGGCTTTCCAGGTGCAGCTGCTACAAGATCTGCTGGTCTGGAAGCAGAACTAGGGACTTGTTCTATAGATACCTGCCAAGAGACTGCCAAGGAAGAAAGCCATCGAATCAATGATGCCCAAATTGTCCTTGTAGCTTTTGATTCATAAGGAACCATGTCCTAACAGATGCAAGATTAATTGAGAATGTATTGTTCTCTAAAATTGCTATTGATCTGAGCTTCCCACACCTCTTCTCGAACACATAACAAGGTCTTACTAGAGCAAGAACAACAGTTACAAGGTTCGAAATTGAAATTCAACTTGATGTACACTGAAGAGCTGAGACAGTTACAGAACCCAGACAGTTATTTTTTTGAGATCCCAAGTAAATCACATTTTTGGGTTTGATTTTGCAGAAAACAACACGACAAGAGACTGTGGCACTGGATCTGGAAGCTGATGACTCACAGAAAGAAAGAGACTGAACTGAATAAATCCACTCATTCAACTGACTGAACTGTTGTCACTTAAACAGAACCTAATTGGCTCTTTAACGGCCTCTCTGAGCATATCCTTTTCTGTAATATGACCGATTATGCCATCAGAATTTATTGTTTATAGACAAACTTACAGAACAGTCAGGGAGCCTAACCTTTTTATAGATGTGTTTTAAGAGACGTTTGTTTCCTCTTTTTCAGATACGTGCACATTGAAATGAATAATTGCAGACAATAACAGGTCCTGATCTTTTATGTACTGCAGCAGCTCTTATAGCTGCTGATTTCTTTTTTCCTTATAGGTTTCACAATAAAGGCCAGTGATGCAGCAGACATCTGAAGTTAACTTAGCATATTGCAGAGCTAAGGGTTTAACCCCACTGAACTATTACTGCCATATGTTCCATTTCTTTCAGGGAATTTCCCAATGGGAAAGAACTCAGACAATGTGAAGAAAAAACATCCAATATCATTTGCCCTACAGCTTCTTACTGTTTATTTCTAGTGCTTTTCCCCTCCTCACATGATAATCGCCTTATTGTAGAGAAGCACACTGCAGATGTGGGAGCGAAAGGGACTTGATTTAAGATCTACAGCTTGAGAGTGAACTGAAATGCTTTTGAAAATGGTGGAATTACAGAAAGCAGCTTAGGATCCCCAGTCACTGGCAAGACAGAGCAAAGCCTTAACAGTCATACATAAAAAATTGATTCTAATAATTTCCTCTCGTGTACCTCACTAAGTTGAGGACAGACTCTCAGGGCTCTGGGTTTCCCCCAGGTGGGAGATCCTGCACTCATCCCAATGCCAGTGTAACAGACGCAGACATTTCAATCTTTTAAGGTAAGGCTGATGTTTGTAAGATGACGCTAGGGATTACTGATCTGAGTCTTTATGTCTTAGCCAGGCACACCTACATCACAGTTCACCTTTACATGCTATGGAAGTGGGTTAAAAACTCAGGCTTCTGTAATTCAGGATCAGTTTACCAGACACCAGCTGTGCCTGAGCTACTTGCAAGCCTGTGTTCTGAATCATTTTCTTATCTATTTGCACATAATACAGAATCATGTTTCTATGGTTTAGCTGGAAATCAATCAAATAAAAATTATGAAAAAAAGATTTGTAAAGGGATTGAGGAAAGGTTACTTTTAAATTACGTTTCAAATTCAGTTCTGAGAGGATTTGGTTATCAAATCCCAGACTCATAACTCACCCTCACGAAGTACACCATTCATTTCCTAGTCAAATAGGATTTGATTCATCTCATATGTAAGAAAAGGAACAGCACAATACCCTCTGTGCAAAGCCTGACCCCGGCACATACAGCGTGGGATGCTCGGGCACTCTCCTGCAACAGCAGGGCCCAGCACAGGCTCTGGACACCACAAGCCGATCACTGACCTCTCCATCACTGTCAGATATAACAATAAACGCATCCACAAAACTGCGCTTCTTCTTGGCATTAGCTGGGTTCCTCTTCTCCTCCTCCTCTTCCTCCCCATCCTGACCTCGAGAGTCCAGGCCCTCTGTGGGCTTCTTCTTCTTCGGCATCCTTCACTCTGAAACAGAGGGAAAGATTAAAAGCCATTTATTTCCTTCTGATTTAGATTTCCCCTAATAGCCATCCTTTTTTTGCTATTTTTAGGCAAAATACCCCAGGCATTAGAACCTTATTAGAAAGCGTGGTGGATTTAGCATTACTGGGAGCCACATGTACTAGTCACCACTCATCTAGTTAAGAATACTTTATTATAGCTGATTGCTAAAAAGGAGTTTCAGGGGAACAGCAACACAGACCAAAGCCACTCTGAATGCCCTTGCTCCAAAGCAATGAGGCTTTCCTCTTAGCTTTTCCTGTTAAAGCTCCTCAGCAAACTGCTCCAAAGCATCACTTCACAGCAGGTCTCCCACCCTCCAACACAGCCCCGAGCTTCCCCTCCTCAGCCCCACACCTTCACCATCCTGATGCAGAACAAACCAGGCTGTGGCAGCACATCAAGCTGAAACTTGCATGCCAGAATAAGAAGCCACCACAGCACAGCCATTTGTCAGCTTTTATATTCAACAAGACAAGAGGGAAAGGCATGTTCTTCAAAGGATGCTGTTTTGCTCTCAGCACAGCAGCTCTGTGGAAGGCTGCACCAGCACTATGAAAAGGGAAAACGCAGGCAATGGCAGTAGGCAGGCTGGAAACAAGACAACAGGTTTATCTGGCAGCCTGGATTTCTCAATGAGCATCAGCCTCCAGAAGTCCTCTGCGCAGACATGCCCAAACCATTCGTATTAAAGAAGGCACTTTACAAGCAGGGAGGAACCTGCTGAGCATATTAGTGCAAACCTGCGTGCTCTATGAACAGCACAATTGAGGGCAGGTGCCCACACAATGCAAGCTAGTACTTCAGCGTCTCCTTTCCTTGCCAGCCCATAGACTGTTGGAGAGAGATGCACAGCAAGCGTTAGCTGCTTTGATCAAAAAGGACTCAGACGAGAGGATCAGGAAGAGATCTCGGCGAATGAGAGCAGCGGGACGGCACACAGAGTTAAACCACCCTTTCCTGTCTTTTATTCACCATTTGGCAAATAACGCAACAACAACAACATTCGGCGCTTCCTGAACTGTGATCTAAAAGAGCCTTACAAAGCAGGCTGAGCACGATCAGCTCTGTTTAAGTTAGAATTAAACATATGCGGAGCGGTTAAGCAACAAGCCCTTCGTTACACACCAGAGAACGGCAGAGCTGGAAATGCAAGTCAAGTTGGCCGGTTCCCAGACCAGTGTCCTTCCACAGGATCATTCTGCCTTCCTTCAAGATCACTGAAATAGCTCAAATGTGCTGCTTAGATCTAAAATAAGAGTAAGAGAAGATGCAACAAAGACCCTACATTACCCAGTATAGAGCCAAACCCTCCTCTGTAACACCACAAAATTGCAAACAGCTGCTGTGTGTAGAAATACTAATGAGCAAGAAGTTCAAAATCCCCGTCAGCGCTAAGAACAGCAGTGCGCTGCTCCATCTACAGTCCGAGGCAGCAAGGTAAGGCTGAGAGAGGAATACATGCATTCCCTTCCTACTACCTGCAGCCTTCCAAAGCTCCCTTAGCCTGTCTGCCTCCCTTCCTCTGCAAATACATGCACACACATGCCTAGAGACAAAAGATTATTATCCTGGTGAGTCATGATTTGCACTGAAGGTTTGCTGAGCCCTCTGAAGACAGAATATTGTACTGATGGCATGTACAGCTCCAGAATCGACTGCAACCACCACTGCAGTCCACAAATGTTTGTCTATTTAGGAAGGGGAAATAAAAACAAGCACTGCTTTTGGAAAAGCACTGGCTCTGGCAAAACAAAGCTGTTCCGCTCCAGCTGAGCTGAACTCAGCTCTTGTTGGAATGTCCTCATTATACTTTCTCCACTTTTTATCTTTTGCTCCAACCAGTGTCTTTGCCCTCTGCCTGGAGAGATGAGCCACGCCTCACACCCAGCTGCTGAGGACTGCCCCCACAAAGGGCGTCCATCGCAGTGGGCAACACTCCCTTATCAGAAGAAAAACACTTACACAGACAGGCGTTTTGGCACGACGATGGGGAGGAGCACTGGAGAGTCCCACGCCTCCAGTACGTGAGCCTACGCAGGGTCACTCTGGTTTTGGACAGACAGCCTGTAAACCTTTTTACCACCGAAACAAAAGCAAACAGCAACAAGCAACTGCCACACTGTTTTGTTTTTGTTTTGGTTTTTTTTTTTTAAATCCATGCTGGTATCACCAGCTCTCCTCTGACTCTGCGATACATCTTCTGCTTGATGCACTGTGCTAAATAAGAGATCACTGAGAAATATCAGCTGGAGTTATGATGAGTCACCTACCTTCAACATTCAAAGGAAAGGAAAAAAAAAAAGATGTAAGAGATGTAACCACACAACTCCCACAACACTTCTGAAAATGAGGGACTTGTGGCAAAGAGAGTCTCTGTAAATGTAACTAAGGGAACAAGACAAGTAAGAGTGACTCGTAGCTGTGCTAGTCTGAGGCTATGAGTAGCAGAGCGGTAATAGCTTTTATTAGACAAACTGGTATAGCTGAGGGAAGAAAACACGCATCAGAGCACACCCCCTTCTCCAGGTAGGGAAGTTAAGCACAGAAGCTGTATTTTGCTTTTAGCACTCTTGGAAAGGGCAGTTGCTAGTACCCGAGGTGATGATACCTGCTTTCAGATGCAGCAAAAAAGGCCAAAGACTGAATTATCTACAACTACCTTTGCAGTTTGGCTCACAGACTCATTTTCCAGTTATCCAGGTTTTTTTCCAACTCTGAATTTAAGAAAATATCTTTGTAAATGCTCTGACAGCAAAGGTGACCTCCTGACAAGGGACTCGCACATGCCACGCTTCTCCAGTCACATATTTAGGGATATCCTTGAAGATCCCCAACTTGTGATTATTTGTCATTTTCCCTCTCATCTATCATTTTGATGAATCAGAAAGCAATTACCGACAGAATAATTCTAAATCTTGACACTGCAGCTACAGACCTGCCAAGCTGTGACAGCTTGAAAAATGCTTGAAAATGAAGCCAAAAATGAATGACTCTCATCCCCGGATGAGTTTCTGAGCCGTTTGAGACACAGGCTGTTGCTTTGTAAACAACTCCCCCCACCTCAGGAAGAAGAGGCACGACACTCCCCAGCAGCACCACGAAGCGGCTCCGCGTTCAGGCAGGTCAGCACTGCACATATCCTTGGAAATATCATCCCCAGACCCTCGGCTCGACCCGGCATGCAGGGCCCAGCTGATGCTGTGTGACCAGCAGGACATGAGGGCTCACAGCGCCGCGGGGGGAGAGGAACTGTTTACAGGATTTATCCATTTATAGAGCTGGCTCTTCACCAGAAGGGACACAGGGACCGCAGAGGCCACACACGCCCAAGCACTGTGCATCTGCAAACGCCGCTCGGCTCTGCGGGAGATGCTAACTGCTCAGTTTCCCTCTAGCCCAGCCCAAGCAAGTCCTGCATGCAGCACCTCTCCCTCCTCCAAGGGCAGGCCCTGCGTGGGGGGAGAGCAACCCTCTCCCCAGCACCCATCGAGGGACAGAGCAACCCTCTCCCCAGCACCCATCCGAGGTCCTCCCGTCCCCTTCCCAACCCGCTGCCCTAGGGCATGGAGGGCTCTGCAGGGACACTGACAAGGGCAGGGTCGGGGCTCCTCAACGAGCGTCACCCTGGGGAGAAAGCACGGGGGGTCCCAGGCGGGATGGGGGGTGAACTCGGGAGGAAGGGGATCGGCCATAGGCGGCGTGAATCAAGGCGAGTGTGCTGGGGCAACCCCAGAAGAAGGGGAGGGAGCCAGCCCTGGCAGGGGGAAACAGGAGGGGCAGGAGCTGGCCCCAGGGCGAGCCCGCGGGGATGCCTCAGGGGACGGGGCGAGGGCAGAGCGCTGGGGGGTCGGTTTTGAGGTGCCCTCCCCAGGGGACTGCTGTGGGAGAGGAGTTCCAGGGTGTCCCCAGGCGAAGAGGCACGGTACCAGGGCAAGGGACTGGAGCACAGCCCTTGAGGGGAACGACACTGGGTGTCCCTTCCCCCCAGGGGACAGGGCTGGCGCTGGGGGACCGGTCCCCGGATCACCCGGGGCGGGGGCCGCTGGGCATACCTGGGGGGTCAGCCCTGGCGCTGCCCCGGGGGTCAGTCCCGGGATCCCCCCGGGGGAAGAGACGGCCCCGGGCCGGAAGGGTTCGGCGCCCGGCCCCGGGAGCCCCGCGGCGGATGGGCCCCGGGCGAGCCCCGGGGCAGCGGGCCCGGCGCGGAGCGGTGCGGCAGGCCCCGCGGGGCACAGGTACTCACCGGGCCCGGGCCTCCCGCGGGCCGGCGCCCCGCCCCCGCCGGGCCGCCCCGTTGCGCGGCGACAGGCGGCGGCGCCGTCTGCCTCCCCGCCGGGCCGCCCCGCCGCGCCGGCCCCGGTCGGCGGGTCTCTCACCCGCACTCAAGTTGGCGGCGGAGGCCTCATTGCCCTCAACAAAGATGGCGGCGGCGGCTTCGCGGCGCCTCACGTGGCCGGCGGGGCGGCGAAGCGGGCGGCGCCATGTCGCGGGCGGCGCCATGTCGCGGGCGGGCGGGCGGCGGGCCCGGCGCCGAGGGGCCTGTGGACCCCGACGCCTCGTCCTGAGGCGCGGCGGGAATTGCCGGCGCTGTCGCCATTTTCACAGCCCAGTGCCGGGCGCTGCGGGCAGGGCAGCGGGCGCCGGTTTCCCGGAAGGCTGCGAGCGCGGTGGGGGGAGCCTCGGTGCCTCCAAAGCTACGGCTGCGCTTAACGCTGTCACCGCAGCAGCCGCTGTGTCGCTTAAGCGCCCACAAAGGCCAGGCCCCGCGGGGCCGGCGGCGAGCGCGGGCAAGCGGGCCCGAGGAGCCGCCGGCCCCCGCCGCCCTGCCCACAACCGACATGGCCGCCGCCGCCGCCTCCCTTCGCGGGCACGTGAGGGCGCGCGGAGCTCTCGCGGGAGGCCGCCCCGCCGTTGCTAGGCGCAGGGGGGCGCGCGAGCGGCTCTCGCGAGAGCGGCGGGAGGTGGCGGGGGGCGGGGCTAGCGGCGGCGGCGATGGCGGACGGGGCGGGTAGCAACGGGGACGCCGCGGGGCTGCCGGTGGGCAAGGAGGCAGGTGAGGAGCCGGGGGAGGAGGGATGGGGGGCGGCCGGGGCCCGTGAGGCGCAGCGCGGCCTGCTGCGGCCTGGTCGGGCCGCTGACGCCCCGGTTGTGCCCCCCGCAGTGGAGCGCCTGATCCGGGAGAACGGGCACATCTTCACCGAGGCCCAGTGCAAGGTGTGCAGCGCCCTGCTCATCTCCGAGTCCCAGAGGCTGGCCCACTACCAGGTAGGGAGCGGGGAGCCGCCGCCGCCCGCCGCCGGGCGCCGCGGGGTGCTGAGCAGCGGGGCGGGCGGGTTTCTCTCTGCTTTCCCCAGAGCAAGAAGCACGCCAACAAGGTGAGGCGGTACCTGTCCATCCACGGCGGAGAGGAGCTCGCCCCCGGGAAGAAGATGAGGCTGGATGCGAAGCAGGTGAGAGGAGAACATACAGTATATAGACTGGTCCGAGCAGGACCTGCTGGCCTAAAGGCTGTTGTATGGCCTGGGCGCCTTTATGAATAAATGAAGGAAACGCTCTCGGAAAGGGCGTTGTGAGAACTGAAGAGCTCGATGGCAGGTGTGTTGCCAGGCCTTGTCTCAGCAAGCACAGAGCCTGCTGCCCTTCCCATTTAAACAGCCTCGGTAAGTACGTCTTCCCTGTTTAAACAAGCACATGTTGCCTTTTATTGGTAGCAATGCTTGAAAGGACAGGGAACAGTGAATAGGAGGGACAACTTGTCAGGCGTATCACCGTGTAACTTTTACTGCCACAGGGAGCGTGTTGGGTTGACCGTCTACTGGAATTCTCTTTCCAGAACGATCCTTTTTTTACTTATTGAGGTCTCCTTGGCCGGTAGCTGGAACCTGTTGGTCAGTAAAGGCACTGCGTTCCACTTGGCCATCTGTCTGCCCCGTGACTCATTTGGGAAACTGATTCTGCTTTTATGATTGCTTCAGCTTTAATCCCTAACTCTCCCAACATTTGCGGCGGGGGGGGGAATAAAGGCAGATGCCTTCGCACATAGTGTTAGGCTTAGAAGTTACTGCTGCTGCCTGCTCCGCTGGCTTCCTGTTGCAGATGACCCAGCTGATAACGATGTTTGTGTTGCTCAGTTCACACCTTACAGAGTAAAAGGCTGCCTGTTCCAATTCTGGCAGCCACTCAGTTAACCTTGTTCTGACCCGTACAGGCCAGGGCTGCCCCTCTGCCTGGAGCAGTTCACTGACAGATTAGAAAAAGTAATCTGGTGCAAGAACACTCTCTAATGAATGAGAGGATGACGCTGCATCATGGAAGTCCTACTCAGTCACATTTCTTCCACTGAATACCCAAATGTCTCTGATTACCTTGTTTCCTTAGACCCCCAAGCCTTAGTGCTTCTTCCCATAACACGGAGGTTGGACGAGGCAACCTGCAGAGGTCCCTCCCAACCTCAGCCACTCTGCGATTCTGTGTGCACAGGACAGCAAGCAGGAAGGCAGCAGTGGGGAAGACAGGAACAAGTGTTGTCCCATCTGCAACATGACCTTTTCCTCTCCGGCCGTGGCAACGTCTCACTACTTGGGAAAGACTCATGCCAAGAACATGAAGCAGCAGTCCCCCAAAGTGGAAGGTATGACTGTCCACAGCACCTTCATGTTGTACCCAGGGGCTGTTCAAGCAATAAAGAAGTTGAGGGGTTTATTGGACCCCAAGTGTAACCTCTTGTGAGGATGTGCGTACTCTTTACTGTGAAACAGAGTAAGCCAGCAGTGCATCTCTAGAGGCATGGCCTCTCTCAGCAGCCTGCTTGGTGGGCTGGCATTGGCTAAAAGTTGTGAATTTTTTTGTTTTGCTTTGTTTGGGAGAAATGCAGCTTGCAGCAGCGTTGTACCCATCCCTGTGTGCAGGCACCAGAAGAGACCCGCTCTTGAGGGAGTGTGATGTTAAGCTGTAGAAATGCCTGTCAGGATATGATGCTCACTAAAAGCTTACAGGGACCGAAGTGACTGGTGAAACTCTGATATGGCAAATTCATCAGGGCTGCTCAGCTACGAAGATGTAGTCTCTGAGGTTCAGGGACTTGTGAGCTGCAGATAGCTGGGGACTGGGAGAGTATGGCTGGGAAGCATCAGTATGTGCTTGTCCTGACCTTGCGCTTTTCCCACGTCACCTGCCATTGACTGCTCTCATGACAGGATACAGTCCAGGTGGACCTCGGGTCTGACCTGGTGCAGCTGCCTGTGTGTCCCATCCCTTTGCTAGCAGATGGAAAGGCCCACTGGGTGGAGCGGGAGACCCTCTGTCCAGGGAGGATAGGGGCAGCTGAGAGCCTGGGGTGCTGTAGCCAGTGAGAACAGAGGGAAAATGCAGCCTTTGAGTGCCCCTGAGGATGACAGCTTGTGCTAGCTCTGAGATAGGATCTTCCAGGCAGAAACTGTCTGTCCCGGGGTGTCTTCAGACCTTTGCTAGGTTGTGTACACACAGCAAAGCCACCTCCGGGGTCAGGGTGGCCCGTGGGATGTTTTTGTTCTTTGAAGCCCTTGCTTTCAGGTATGAGAGGAGCCTTCAGGAAGGCTTGGATGTATGCATGAGTGGTCTGGTGTGTACCTGCCATTTCGGCGTGAGAGGAGCTCTCTGGTCCTTAGAAGGTTCCTTGCTCTGGTCTTTGGTACCTCTTAAAGAGAGGGTGCAGGTTTCTCCATCAGACAGGAGAGCCGCTTCTCTGTGTGGGTTTACTCTGTCGGACCTAGTCCTGTTCATGCTATTTCTCAGGCAAGACTCCTCATGACTTCAGTTCAGGATCAAGTCCTGCAGCTGCACGGTGTTTCCAGAAACCCGCTTGCCTTTTCTGCACAGGGCTTGTACCTGTGTTCTAGCTGGGTGGTGATAATAGTAGGTGGAAGCCCATTCATGTCTAGTGTTTCTTGAATACGGCCATGCTTATGTTAACTCCGCTAAGGAGAAATATGCAAATCTGTTGGGTTTTTTTTAACCCTGAAAGTTTTTTTGGCCTACTCTAACTTGTCTTACCACACACCTTTCAATTCTGCAGTGTTAAGGGAAGAGGTAGGAGCAACGTGAATTTATCTAGATGTCTCACATTCTCTGTCTAGGTTTGGGTTTTAGGTGTAGCGGGTTATTTTTTTTAATGTGGGTTTTGGGGAAATAAAGTGACTGGTTTTTACCTCTGAGTTCTGTGACTGACCAAGAGTTTGGATTCACCCTACAGAAGCGGTGCCCCCACAGAAACATCCTGCTACCCTCCCCACCTCTACCGTGTCTTCTAACGAAGAGAACAAGGACATTACTGACCCAGACAAGTTCTGTAGCCTCTGCCATGCCACTTTCAACAACCCCCTTATGGCAAAACAGCATTATGTAGGCAAGAAGCACAGAAAGCAGGAGACCAAACACAAGCTGATGGCACACTATGGCCGAACCCCTGATGCACCGGCATCGTCCTTCATGGGTGAGTTCTCAGCAGGCAGGCTAATAAATAGCTGAAGAGCAGGGTGGGAGAGTGACAGTATGTGTCTGACAGGTCTTTGGACAAGAGAGAGTCAGTGCGGAGGGAGCAGAGGAGAATTGCTCGTGATGGGGTCTTGGTTACACACCGTAAGATTGATTTGGTTGATGTTGTAACCCCCCAGCAGCAACAGAGGTTTTAGACTGTAGCTACTTGTGACAAGCTTTGGGTTGTGTTTTGCAATGTTGTCTAATCGGGGACGTGTCCTTTTTATTCTCTGTGCGGATAATCCAGGGATTTTGGCCAGTACTGTTTCTAGCTAGGTGGATTGCATCCAAAATGGAAAGATAAAAGTGGCATTTGATGCTTAAAAAACGTCTTTGGAGGGGACTAGCCAAAGATGGAAGAAATAGGTTTAACTGCACCTGCTGCTTCAAAGCACATGAAAGCCAGAGAGATTTCTCCCTGAATGCCTTTCTGCCTCTGTGTGGGCACTTCCATCTGATGAACTAATGCAACTCTCTCTGGAGCAAGCAGGAATGTGGAAAAAAAAAAAGAGCTATTAAGGAGGAACTTTAGGCAGACAGTTAAAACTCATTTGGTTTATGATCTGCTGCTTACGAGCACTTCTACGTGATGAAAGCCCTTGGAGTCCAGTGAAAGCATTAGGAGCTCACAGTAAACTCCCTTGTTCCTCCCAGCAGCCTTCTGTTGGACCAGGAAGTCTAGTACCTGCTGGATGCTTGAGGTAAATAATAAGCAGACAAATCATCTTAAAATCTTCTTCAAGGGCCTCTTTCTCTGTTGTAAAAACCCACACAAGCAGAAGATTAATTATTCTAATTCTTTGCAGGCCACCTTTAGATACTGATAGCACTTAGGAGAAATGAGGCTCAATTATCCAAGTAATATTCTCTCCCACATCGCGTAGTCGTGTGGGAGATGGAAAAGGTGCTTGGTATCTAGCGTTACCCATCTGCTCTTTACCTAATTAGTGGGGCCTGATGAATGGTTCCACTTTAGTGTGACTCAGGCGCTGACAGTGGCAGGAGCCGCAGCCTAGGCAGGCTGGGTAGGTGGGCAGTGCCCTTGCCTGTGTGAGTGATGTCTCCTGGGAAGTGCCGGCAGAACCGGAGTACCTACATCCACGTCTCCATGGCACTTAAACTGTTCAGGCAAGGTTTCGGAGCCTGGGCTGTGATCAGGGGCTGCTCAGATGTGATAGGCTGCAGTCAGGGATGTTTTCTCCTGCTCTCTTTGCCCATTTCTGTGTGCTAACAGCCATGCCTGTCCCTAAATTTCTCTCTGCTGGGATCTGGCTGGCAGCAGGTAAAGATGTGTTCTTCGCAGTGCAACACCGAGGTGTTTGTCTGCTTAAAGTTCCTCTAGGAACCACCAGTTTGGGGTGCAGGAGTGCAGTTTAGACAACTTTGTGCACACACCTGTTTGCCAGACTTGCAACAGAGATATCTTGACCTCGATTGTGCAGGGAGGCAGACGTGAGGGCTGTAACTGCTCCTCTGGCCTTTCCCACCCAGGTCCAGCTGTTTTGAGAGTTGAATGGCACACTAGAGTCTGAAATCTCTCAGAGGTGCAGCAGCCAGGTGGGGAAATGTCTGCTACATCATGTGTTGTGCTTCTCACTCAGTGATTATGCTGCTCTGCACCCCTGGGGTGAGTCTCCTCTTTCACCGTAAGGAAATGATTTTTTGTGAGACTCCCAGGCAGAGCCCTTCCCCAGCGAGCCAAAATTCAGGAGCACTTCATGTCTTGAGGACAACTGCCAGGATTTTCCCCTGTTAGAGACTCCTGTGCTGAGCTGTGCTGCTATACTTGCCTGTTTGGTATTTGTGACCTCCTGAACTTTCATTCCAGCTGGAGTTGTCATGTTACACAAAACCATTGATCTGTCTAGTACAACTATTGTTGGAAACTTTTTTTTTTTTTTGCAGTTAACTGATACGCTGACTGTAACCAAACTGCTTGAGGATAGAGCTTAATATTCTCAGTTGGCACCACAGCAAGGCTTAGCAGAATGCTGCATTGTGGAACTGGACATTGTGTGTAATCTCCTCTGGATGCTTTTTTTTATTGAAACACTTTAAGCTTACAAATTAAGTATCTCCCTCATTTTCTGTTATGAGATGTACAGACCAGGAGAAGTGGGAATTTGGGAGAGAAATGGATTTGCGAAGGCAGTATAACATCAGGTTTGGTGTCCTAATGCTGAGATTTTTACTATGTCTGATATTGTGAACCATTTATAGGAAACGTGTCTTTGTTTTTATAGATAAACAAACCCATGTTCTGACCAGGAAAGCTTTTCTGGCTTAGCAATTCCCTCGCAGTGACTGGCCGATACATGGTGGGGTAGTGGGATTCTGTGACCTCCCCACCTGGTCAGGCTATTGACTTGCTATTTGTCTTTGCTTAGCGGTTGTTTAACACATCAAGTGATTGACTATCTCACTTGTTTCTACCTCAGGCACCAATTTGTTGGCTAGCTGTGTGTGCTAACATTGATGTCTGTTTCAGCTGGGAAGGGGTACCCCTGCAGTACATGTAACATAGTACTGAACTCCATAGAGCAGTACCAAGCTCACATCAGTGGCTTCAAACACAAGAATCAGTAAGTAATGTTCTTGTCTAAGTGTGTTTCCAGCCTCGCTATTCAAATCGATGGCTTAAATATAACTTAAAATGTAGTTTTGAATGCGTACTTCCAGCTGACTTGCAAGCAGAACAACAGGGTCTGTGCAAGCTTGCTCTGTTTGTCCTGAAGCTGACTCACTTCGGCAGCTCCCTCTGCAGACAGCTCTGGGATGCTGCTGAAGTAGAAGTGCCCTGCAGTTGCTTTTGGTTCTTGATGGTTCAGCTCAGTGTGGACCTTTGCAGGGAGCGGGTCCAGCCTGAACCCATTAAACACCTTCTCTATTAACTGAGATTTTAATTTAATTAAAGACTGGCTCAGTGGGGATCTGCTTGCCATTCTAATCTCTCTTGGGGTTGCTTGTCTTAAAATTTGGCATGTAGTCAGCGTGCTCCAGAAACCTAGACTATATTCCTGAACTTGCTCTCACAGCTGGTGAGTTAAATAATGGCATCCCCGGCATATATTATTAATCTGAAAAATTTAGGCTGCCAGATGATTAATACCAAAAATACTTGTTCTGGACACTGTCAAAGTTCAGATCTCTAATTTCAAAGCCTTTGCTAAAAGAGGATCAGTAATGAGCCTAGGTTGGTTAGAGAGCTTCTTACAAGAAAGAGGTATTAGGAAACCCTACCTGAAGTGAGGACAGACTCCTAGCCAAATTTCCCAGAAAGGACAGGAGGAAAACTGGGATCTCTTGTTGCCTATCTGTGGAATAACAGTCCCGTGGTCCCTTGACTCTCTGGAGTACTTGACTGGAAGACACATGCTCCATCCATCATCCCAGGAAAGTTTCAGCTCTTGAACAGCATAGCTGGATCAGTAAATAGCAAGTATCCCGTTCTAGATAGATAATATTGAGAATGTTCCCAACACACACGCATAAATGTTCCCTTTAAGGACACGGATGTTGTCCAAGCTTTTGCAACCACACAGCTCGCTTTCAGAAAGCTGCTTCTGGATTCAGCTGTTCAGTCCTGTTCCAGGCCAGCTTCTGCAGTCTGAAGAGAGCCAGGATACTTGCTTGGTAATGGAAGCTCTTTAACAGTCCTTGAGCTGCGCAATAGCTAATTCTGCCATGCTAAAGGTGTCTGTTTACACACACGCGCGGAGGGCAAGGATGCACTTGGAAGCTTTTCTGGCAAGTTGTTGACTTGGCTACAGTAGGCTGTTGCTCCACTGACAGCCATGCCTGCTGAGCAGTGATTGCAGCTGGCAGATTTCAGAGCACTTCTGACTCTTTTCCCTTCTCTTCCTCTCGCTCCCTTCGATGTCCAGGATGCCAGGAGCAGTGCCGGTTGTTGGACCATTCCCGCCACAGCAGTATGTCCGGGAAGAGTCAACTGCCCCAGGAGGCTACAGTTATTTCAGCCAAGACTTCTAGAGCAAGTTGCAGCACTGTTCTTGGAGTTGTTGGTGGCCCAAGAACGCACATCCTTTGCCAGCCCACAATGGTTTCATTATCCCTCTGGATAAGCAAAGCCCTACCCTCCTGTATGTACCCGTTGAGCAGAACGGGGACTGAATCTGTCAGAAAAAGGATCCAGCTGGAAGAGACTTGCTAGACAGCAAATACTTCACTCCCTTAG
The DNA here is from genome assembly GCF_035582795.1 of Mycteria americana. Taxonomy (NCBI): domain Eukaryota; kingdom Metazoa; phylum Chordata; class Aves; order Ciconiiformes; family Ciconiidae; genus Mycteria; species Mycteria americana. The sequence goes on from NC_134372.1 coordinate 11,095,911, forward strand.
AGTAGTTTTCATTGTGTAATTGCTTCCTGTGAAGGTGGGTGCGGTGTGAGAGGAAGTGTGTATCTGGTATAAGGAGGGTTTGGCAACAGGCTGGTAGCGGCTACCTCCCTCACCAGAGCAAATAATGGATTCCTGCACCTGGAGGGCCAGCATCCCATGCTCAGAGGTGGCTTTTGCTGGAGGAGGACTCCTAGACCGTAGCGAGCAGTGCTTATGCAGCGTGGATGGGACACTGTGCCGGTTGCCTGGCTTTGTACAGGCCTAAAATAGAGAATAACCAGAGTGGCATCTCTTTCCATGCCTCCTCCGGTCAGGTTTGTGTGCAGAATTTCATGAGCCACTGATTGCCATCAGAGCCTGTCGCAGTACCGCAGCCGTTGGTTCTGGAGCTGGGTTGTTTGGGTCTGTCTAACAAGTAGTTACAACTTCTGGTGTGCAAACTGCTGCTGGTGGGAGTGGAGGGCTGCAAGAGGGGTTAGAGCTCCTGGCTCTCCTCAGCCCTCTGCTCTGAGGATTTCCACGTGGAAGGAAGTAACTGTTTAGCCTGGTTTCCTATGGAAACAGGTGTACATGATCATTCACCGTGTGTGTCTTTACCCCCTGTGACTTAAACCAATCTCAGCCAAACTTGGCAGCAGTGGAGATCTCCAAGATCTGAATGCAATCAGCAGAGGAAGGCAGAGCAGGGCGAGTTCATCTCTAATTCTGTCGGGGTCTGTGTGGAAGTGCAGCATTTTCCCTGCTGCCACCAAAATACTCTGGGGAAGGAGGGTTTTAAGGGAAAAGAGAGGGAATAAATCTAGATGCAGCAGAAAACTGTAGTATAACTTGATCAAATTCTTAGCTGACTAAAAAGCTACAAATCCTTTGGAAACCTGCCTTCATTAGTCCTTCATTAGACACTACTTGCCCAACCCCTCTCTTCAAAATTCTTACAGATTTGTACCATCTTGGAAAAGGGATGTTCTATATTTCAAACGCAGAAATTAAGACTGATGGTCTCTTCATGGTGCTAATGTACTAGATCTGTTAGAAAAGGCCCCGGAAGGAAGGGCAGGCATCTGAGACTGCTGTGCATTTTGGAAGAGTTCTTTAGATGTTTTGCCTTAAGCTAAGGCATTGCCTGTTCTCTGCTAGGCCACCGCAAGAGCCATGTGCGTTGGGCTCGCCTCATGTTCAGTGCCAGTGCTCCGAGTCAGGCACCCCACGGCTTTGTCCCTGCATCAGTGCCTCCGTGGAGCTGAGACTTTGCTAGTCCGTGGCAAACGTCCTGCTGTTTTTCTTCCACGGGGCAGAAGGATGCGGATATGGCCCCTCTGAGGACTTCCCTGGCTGCTGGGGCTCTGTGGAGCTGGCAGGGGCATGTGTGACAGCCGTGGGCACACCGTGCTGCCAGGGTGGGCTGAGCTAAGCTGCTGCCTCCTGTTGCGTGGCCCCGGCAGCTGCTGGAGGGCGGTCTTGGGGCCCTTGACTCCCAGTGTTGTGTGCCAGGGGAGCAGCTGACGCCTTCACGGGGCTGAGAGCCGAGCTGTAGAGGCACTTCCAAAGTCTGGTGTGCGCACTGGTCAGGTTAAACAAGGAGAGAGAACTGGTTGCTAATCTCAGTGCTTGGAGTGAGTGCCTTCCCTTCCCCACTCCAGGCTGTGCATGAGCTTTGTTTTTCTTCACCCTGCACAGAATCTGCCATCTTCCCTTAGGACAGGCTCCTGCTGGTCTGGGTTCGCCTTCCTAATGTTTACCAGTCTTGCTCCACTGCTGAGGTCTGACCTTAGTCTCCTGCTACAGAGGGAGTCCTTTTAAACCTTGCGAGCTGATCAATGAGCAGAAAATTGCGATGAACTGAAGGAAGCATTGTGCGCCTGGTAGCCCTGGATGGCCTCCAACTCCGAGCTCTGCTGCTTAGCTCTCGTCCCGCTGTACCAGGGCAGGTGCCCGCTAGATGTGCTATGCGTCGACACCAAGAGGGATCCATTTCCAGCACTGCCCAGTCCGGTGTGTCACTCGTCTGTGTACTGACAGTTTTGCCTTCCCCTGTACACAGTGTTTATGTATCTGCTGTTTCCCTAAGGTGAAGCTCTCCAAATAGAGTGTTTATTACTACTTTTGGGTGCTGTTTCTCTGCTAGAGCCCTTCCCGGGATTTTGCCATACTTCAAAGCAAAGAACAGGATGCAGACACCTTTGAAATATTTGGGAGGGGCGGGAGGCTTGTGTTCCCATCTGCTCTCCTCAAGGCCCTGCTGTCATCCCGTGGCACCCTGAGGTCCAGACAAAGCCGGTAGTAAGTGCCTTCCTCTGTGCCGCTCTGGCAAGTCAGTAAGGCCTTGGGCACGCCGCAGTCACCAAGGGGAAGATGGGACAGTCTGGGCTGGGAGACTTCTGGCACTTCCGCAAGCTGTTGTGCAGCTTGTGCTGAAAACATCCGTGACTGCCGCAGGACACTGGGTTGTTCCCTGGCACTGCCGTGGCAGCACAGGAGCAGCGTGATGGCAAGCGTGCTCTGCTGCTGTCCCTTCGAGGGCAGCTCGCTCGCTGGGGCGGGCTTGGGTGCCTGGGACCAGCTGTCCTGCTCCTCTCCACGGGCAGGGCTGCCTGCAGCAGAGCGCAGGGGACCAGCGTCCCTGGGAGCGGTGCAGGGCCTTGTGCTGGCACCGAGGGCGGCAATGCCATCAGCTGTGTGGGTAGTGCTGGGAGGGACGGGCTGCGTCTGCCTCCCGAGCATGCCTGCCGCTGCCAGCCTGTCCCTCGCTGACCCCTTCCCCCCTCACGGCAGGGCTGTGGTGTGCCTGGCAGCTCCTGGCCCTTCCGTGGGTGCAGGCGCTCCCCAGGGCAGGTGCAGGGGAGGAGGTGGCGGCCGCGGGGCTGCCTGTAGCCCTGGCACGTCCCCTTCCCCAGCAGCAGGATGGCTGGCAGCAGCCGTGCCAGGACAGCCACAACCAGGTGGCCCTGCCAGCCGTGCTGTGCCCATGGTAGGTCCATCGCGGCCCTGGCCCCATGCTCCAAGCACAGACCAGGTGAGTGCCAAAATCACTGGTGTCCCCGCTCTGCTGGCTGCCCGTCCTGCTGCCGGACTGCTCTTGGGGAGCACCGGCACTCCCAGGCATGATGGGAGGGAGCCAGCTGGAGCCTGGCTATGGGGCCAGAGCCACCCACATGCTGGGGGAAGCCGAGGACGGAGCATGGCTCTTGTCCCCAGGCTGCGCCCCGGTGCCAGCATGCTGCCGGCCCAGTGCCCTGCCTGGCTGTGGCCAGGGCTGCCCAGTCCTGCTCCTCCCTGCCGGGGCCTCTCCAGGCAGCACCTCGCCGGGCCGGGGCTCTGGCTGCCTGCGCCGGGCCGAGCCCCAGCGCCTTCCGGGCTGGCAGGCACGGTGCAGGGCACGGAGCCACCCGCCAGCCACGTCCCCCACGGAAGCACTGCCGTCCCCTGCCCGTGCCGCAGCCAGCACCGTGGAGCCTGCCGGTCTGAGGAGCTGGCTGCTCCTCCAGCAGTGCGTGGGGCTGGGCCCTGGGTCCCCCCCTCAGCCGGGGGGAGGACAGCCCTGGCCACAGCCCCAACCGCTGCCATCCCTCGTGGCCTCGCTGGCTCCAGCGAGTAAATCAGGTGCAGATGTGGAGGCAAGGCCGGGCGCCTGCTTGCGATTAGGGGCTGGGAGCATCGGGGTGGCCCCGTTTCTGCCTCGCAGCCCCCTGCCGCGGCCGCACCGCTCCCAGGAGGAGCCTCCGATGCCGCGCGGGGGACGGGGCTGGCAGGCAAAGCTCCTGCTTGCTCAGCCCCCGTATGGGCACCACTGTGCCCAGCCCAGCGCGTGGTGTGTGCCATGTCCCCGAGGGGAGCGGCGCCCATCCTGGCCCCCTGCACCCTGTTCCCTGCGCCAGCTGCAGCCCCAACGCTATCCAGCGCAGCTGGGACGGGCAGGGGCGGCAGGGCTGCAGCAGGGACGAGGCATGGTGCTGCCCGCTCTGTGCTGCCGGGCCAGCCCCGGCCCCATGTGCTCCCAGCTCGGCCCTCGGCGCCTGAATCTGTGGGTGCTCCCGTGCCGCGCTGGGGGCTTGGCCGAAGCCCGGGGCCCCAGTGTCCCCGTCCTGCAGCCCCTGCACCAGGCCCCACGTTCTCATTTCCCCAGAGGGAGCAGCAGGTTCATGTTTGCCAAGTTCTGCCTGGTTAAACCTTAACCGGGCCGGGTTGCTCCATCAGTCCCTCCCTGCTGGAGATAAGGATGGGCAGGTGAGACCGGGGCCTGGCGGAGAGCGCTGCCCAGAACCCAGCTGCTTGCCTCCGGCGCCAGACCTGGCCTCTGCGGAGCGTCCTGCCCGGCCTCTCCGGCTCGGCCCCTGCCTGTCTTGGCAGGTCCCCGCTGATACGAGGGTAGTGGGTCATGGCTGGGGCTGGAAGCTGCCATGTGTCAAGGCCGGTGGGGCTGGATGGAGCCGGGAGCCCTTGCGCTGTGCTCCGGGGCTCACCCGCTCCCTCGGTGCCGGGAGGTTCACATCACCCCCGCACGTGGCATGAGCTTGCTCAGCCTCAGCCCCCAGACCCTGTGCACATATCGGGTACGGGGAGCCTGTGCCCCAAACAAGAGCCGTTCAGGGGAGGCCAAGAGAAACTTCCAGGAGGAAAGAGCCCCCCAGGCTCCGGCCCCCCAGGAGCCACCGTGCCGCGCGCACTCATGCTGGCCGCAGGTGCCACCGCAGCAGGAGTGGCGGCGAGCGCTGGGGCCAGGCACAAGGGGCGGCTGTGTTCCCACAGCCCCGGCTGCCTTCCAAGAGCAATATTGTTGGCACCAGGCAGGCTCCCTGCGCCGGCAACGCATACACGGGCCTTTCATGAGGGGAGTGGGGATGATTTACTGCCTGGGGGAAGGGGTAGGGGCGGGCGGGTGGAGTCCCAGCGTGCCGGCCCCGGCGTGCCCAGCCCCTCGTGCGCGCTCGCTGCCGCGGGGCCCCGCGCACATGAGCAAGGCCGAGGGTCTGGCCAGGGGGTCACCTCTCCTCAGGTGGGCACGGGGCAGTGCGGGTCCCCCTGCCCCATCTGCACCGTGCCAGCCCACTCGCTGCCCCATCTGCAGGGCCCTGGGGATGTGTTCCCTCCCTGGGCACCTCGCTGCGACCGAGCTCCCGCGCTCTGTGGCTCAGCAGCCGGGGAGGCACGTGTCCCTAGCAGTGCCGCAGCTGATGGGAGCAGCCTGCGGGGCTGGGGGGAACAGGGGCAGCAAAGGAGGGTGCTGGGGCAGGGGTGCACCCGCAGCACACCGGTGCTGGCACAATCCCCCCTTGTTCAGCTGCTGGCGTGGCGGAGGCCGTGGCGGTGCTGCCGGCAGCGGGTGGCAGGCGGTGGGACTGCGCTGCCGTGAAGGGCTTTTTGTTTGCCGTCAGTTGCTGTTATAAATCAAGCCAGGCAGCCCGACCCCTGGCCCAGCGCTGCCCCACGGCAGGGAGGTGACCGGCTCCCAGCCATCCGCAGCACAGCCCCACTGTGCCCAAGCCTGTGCCTGACATCACCCTGGCAGGGATGCTTGGTGTGGCACAGGGTGAGGTGCCAGCACTGGTCCCCTTGCCCTGCTCCCACCTGACGCCGTACCCAGCGCTGGGGCACCTGGCTGCGGTACGGGGGGTCTCTCTGTGCCCATTCCAGGCTGTGGCTCCCACGGGCTCCCCTGAGTGCCAGCTCTCGCCCGCATTCTGGGTGCTGGGAACGATCTCTTGTCTCTGGTTTTAATTTGGTTTCGGTTCGAATCGAGCTGAACCCAACATTTTTCTGTGCTTCCGGCACGCTGCGAGCTCTGCAGGAGCGGCTGCGGCTCCGTGAAATTGATGTTCTCGTCCGCTTCACGCGCTGGCAGGAATGAACAGCTGCTGGGGGCTGCCGGCCCTGGGGACTGCTCCATGTGCCCCTGCGCCCTGGGAGGGGACCAGCACCCCAGGGTGGGGACCAGCACCCCAGGTGGGGAGCAGCATGGGGTGGACGGTGCTATGCAAAACCGTAGCACCAGCCAGACCCTGCAGTGAAACCGTGTCGTGCTGGAGGTCGCTGGTTTGGCACGCCAGAGCAGCATGGACAAAGCTGTGCACTGGCCCTGGCGGCGTGGCCCTGTGGGGTGGGGGGTGACAGTGACAGCCACACCCCACTCACACGACCTCAGGACCCATTGCAAGCACGGGCAAGGCTGTGTGCGGGGCTTACCACGGCTCTGGCAGGTCTTGCTGGAAAGCAGAAAGATGGTGAAGCAGACAGCGATGCAGCACAGGAGAGCAGCTCTGGGACCGGATCCTGACCATGCGCTGGGGGCACTCTCTGTCCCCTCTTACTGGCAGCAGGATGCTCAAGGGAAGGTGTGCCTGGGGACCGTGCTGGCTCGGGGGGTCTGAGGCCAGGCTTCCTCCCGTGCCCAGGGCTCCTGTGTGGGCATGCAGGCAGGCCAGTGGGCAGTGGGGTCTGCCCGCCCTGGTGCAGGCAGCAGCTCGGGGAAAGTGAAGGCGAAGTGTTTATGGGTCAGATTAGGGCCACTCCAACCCTGGCTCGCGGCCTCGCGGTGTTTTACGACGCTCCGTTATGGGCTCCTAATGAGGGTCACAGCCGCTTTATGGCACCGGCAGCGATAACGCTGCAACTAATTGCGGCGCAATTAGCGAGCAGGCTGCCGGGCACCCAGCAACGCGCAGCGCCCAGCCCGGGCCAGGGCCACCCAGCAGGGTGGGTGCCGCTGCCGTGGAGCCCTCGGCATCTCCCTGCTCCCGGCAATCGGGGTGCCACGGGGGGAAGAGGGGGCACAGGCGGCCTCGCCACCCCCTGCCCGACGTGCCGCTCCGGGCGTGGGGGCCCAATATGTGGGGTCGGCCCAGGGGGCGGTGGAGGGGAGCAGCCCCGGGTGCTCCGCAGCCCCACGCGTTCCCCACCCGCGGGACGATGCTGCGGCGGCGGGGCCGTGCCGGGGGGTGCCCCCCGCCCGCCCGCCCGCCCCCTCCTCCAGCTCGGCGGCGGGTCGGTTTGCAAAGGAGCCGGCGGCCGGCGGAGCGGGGCCGGTTGCAGCAGCCGCGGCTCGGGCCGGTCCCCCCGCCCCCCCAGCGCTCCGGGCGGGGCGGGCGGCGCCGCTGTAACCCGAGCGCGCCCTACAAAGTGCCCGCGCCCGCGGCGGCGGCGGCAGAGCGGGGCCGGAGCGAGCCCGGAGCCTGCCCCAGCCCCAGCCCCAGCCCGGAGCCGTCCCGAGCCCTGCCCGCCATGGGGCCGCGGTGCGGGGCGCGGCGGCGCTGAGCTCGCCGGCCCCCGGACTTTGCCCGGGCCCTCCCCGCGCTGCGCGGGCGGCTCCGCCGAGGGAGCCCGTCACCGCCGGTAACGCCGCCGCCCGCGACCCCCGCCCTCGGGACGACCCGTCTTCCCTCGGGACACCCCCCCTCCCCCCCGCCCCGGGACCCCCCTCCCTGGGATCCCCCCCTACCCCGGCACCCCCCAGCCCCTGCAGCCCCCCCCCTCGCCCCCTCCCCCGTGCCCGGGTAACCTCTCCCAGCGCCCTGGCCAGGCTGCGGCTGGCTGGAGGGGTCGGGTCCCCGCACCCAACCGGGGTGTCGTCCCCCCCCCGAGCCGTCAAGGGAGGGGAGGGGGCTGGAAGGGGTTTCACCCTGCTCAGGGCCCCTCGTGCTCTGCCTCCCCTCCATGCGCACCCACTCTCGGCGTGCCCTGGGGACCCCGCACCACTCCCCCCGGTGGCCCGGGGACCAGCCACCCCCTCCCTGCCTGGCCAGGGCAGCGCGTGGGAGGGCGCTGCCTGCCCGGCTCTGCTCACCCCGGCCCTGCCTGTCCCGCAGGGTGGGAGCCGCCGCGCCGGAGGGGCCTGGAAGATGCGGCCCCTCTTGCAGGTCCTGGCGGGGCTGCTGCTGCTGGCGGCTGCTGCCCAGGGCAGGGCGATGGAGCCAGGTACGGCTGCGGGGGGGCGAAAGGGGGCTTGGGGGCAGTGGGACGGGACGGGATGGGACGGGAGAGGACGGGAGGGGACGGGAGGGGATGGGATGGGATGGGATGGGATGGGGGTCCTGCTTTCTGAACACCGACCCCCAGCTGGGCAGCGAGCCCCTGGGGCTGGGGGTGCCGGGTGCTCGCCATGGCCATGCAGCCCCACAGCTCTGACTGCGGGGCTGGGCTGGCGGGAACTGGGGGCACCCATCCGGCTGGGGCACGGCACGGGGGGCCAGCGTCTCCATCACTGGGCAAGGAGGTGTGGAGGGTGGAAAGAGCAGAGTGGCCCCAGGCAGGCTGTCCCTGCGCTGTGGGGGCTCAGTTTGCTCGGTGGACGTGCACGGCAGAGTGGGATGGCGTGAACACTGTGGGCTGTGGCAGTTGTGTGTGGCTCAGTGGTGAGTGCACAAACGCCTTAGAGGTGCAGGTGGTCCGTGCCTCTTGGTGGTGGGTACAGGAGAAGCACATGTCCCAGGGGAGCAGAGGCCCAGCTACCCCACATCCCTGTGATGGCCACGCAGAGGGCTGGGGATGCACGTGTGTCCCCAGGCCCCCGCATGCAGGCAGTCAGCAATACGCAAGCTGGTGGTTGGGTTGTTTCTGCTCTCCACGTGCACACGCCTGCTGCCAGCCATCGGCAAGCAGGGCACCGCTGCCCAGCCTGTGCATCGCTGAGGCCAGCCAGGGCTGGGGGTCCCGGCCATGCTTGGGGCATGTGGAGGTCTGACAGCGAGTGGCCGATAGGGTTTGGTGCCCTTGTTCGGTGGGGCAGGACAGGTTTGGGCTGTGCTGCTGGGAGTGGCCCCTGCGGAAGGACGGTGGCATGTGTGGCCTTGGATGGGGACATGCTGCTGGGGAAGCTGTGTCCTTGCACCCCAGGGCAGAGTCCAGCCCTCGCCTGCCTTCCGGGCACCAGGCCATGCCACACCACGTGCTTTCTGCACCGGGGTGTGTATGTGGCATGGTCCTGCCATCGGGGAGGGGTGAGCATAGGGCCAGGCACTCACTGCGTCTCTCCAGAGCTGTTCGAGAGCCCGCTGCTGGAGTCGGAAGAGGAACACCTCCTGCTGGACCCAGGCAATGCCTTGAAGCTGTACTGTGATGCCAACCAGAGCGGTGCCAGTGTGGTCTGGTACAAGGAGTCCCGGCCACTTGTCCCAGGGAGTCGTATCCATCTCCGGCAGAGCCTGCTGGAGATCTCGGAGGTCGCCTATGAGGACTCGGGGCTCTATGTGTGCCGGGCACAGGGCACTGGGGAGATCCTGCGCAACTTCACTATCTCCATCGTGGGTAGGAGCCCCAGCAGCACCCAGCTCCCCCCTGGGGCAGCACGGCAGCCGCTGCCCGCCTGGCTGGGCAGGCAGGGGTGTCCCTCTCAACCCATCTTCCCTTGCAGACTCACTGGCTTCAGGTGATGACGATGAAGACAGTGATGGGGACAGTCCCCACGGAGACCGAAACGAGGACCCCGTCTATGTGCACAGAGGTCAGTGCCGCCCCACGCAGGAGAGGGCAACTGGGGCAGGCGTGGGAGCACAGGGCCCTGTCTGCCCCTAGACGAGGCCATTCGGGGCAGGGCCTCGTGCGGGACACTGCTGCCTCCCGCTCACAGCACGAGTGGCTGCGAGCAGCTCCAGCAGCCTCCGTGCTGCCCCTTGGCCCCCTCCCACTGTACATCCCGTGTCTCCCCAGCTCCTTACTGGACTCACCCGCACCGGATGGACAAGAAGCTGTATGCAGTCCCCGCAGGGAACACAGTGAAGTTTCGCTGCCCGGCCTCAGGCAGCCCCAGCCCCAGCATCCGCTGGTTCAAGAATGGGCGCGAGTTCCGGGGGGAGCACCGCATCGGGGGCATCCGGGTAAGGGCCAGGGCCCCCCGCCGCAGCCTCCCCTCCCAGGGTCTGGCCCCCCCATCACACCTCGCCGCCTTACCTCCCTCCTCTGCAGCTCCGGCACCAGCACTGGAGCCTGGTGATGGAGAGCGTGGTGCCCTCTGACCGTGGCAACTACACCTGCCTGGTGGAGAACAGGTTTGGCAGCATCCACTACAGCTACCTCCTGGACGTGCTGGGTGAGGGCTCCTCAGTGTGGCGCTGGTCCTGGCTCCCCGCTCCCCCCACGCCTGGCAGAGAGGTTGGGGTCATGGGGAAGGGGGCAGAGGAGCCTCTGCTCGTGTCCTCTCCGCTGGCACAGCCCGCATGTCCCTCACACCCACAGGACATGGGGATGAAGGCCAGGCTTGGGTTGCACTGGTCTGCTGTAGGGCTGGGGAAGGGTTCTCCATGGGTTCACAGCAGGCAGAGGGAGGCAGAAGGGAGCCCCTGCTCTGGGCCACTGTGTCGGTGACACCGCTCTGCTCTCCTCTGTGCAGAGAGGTCCCCACACAGGCCCATCTTGCAGGCCGGGCTGCCTGCCAACACCACAGCCCTGGTGGGCAGCGATGTGGAATTCTTCTGCAAGGTCTACAGCGATGCCCAGCCGCACATCCAGTGGCTGAAGCACATCGAGGTGAATGGCAGCAGCTATGGTCCTGACGGGGTCCCCTACGTGCAAGTGCTCAAGGTAACAAGGGCTGGAAGCACCTGGGTGCCAGACGTCCACCCCAAAGTGGTGACGGAGGGTGCACAGAGCCCCCCGAGGAGGAGGAGGAGGAGGAGGGATGCTGACCGTCCATCCCTCTCCCTGGCAGACTGCAGACATCAACAGCTCCGAGGTGGAGGTGCTGTACCTGCGCAACGTCTCTGTGGAGGATGCTGGCGAGTACACCTGCCTGGCGGGGAACTCCATCGGCCTCTCCTACCAGTCTGCCTGGCTCACCGTGCTGCCGGGTAGGGCTGGGGGTCCTGGGGTGGGAGCTGGGACCCCCGGCACGCAGGGACCATGACTCAAGCCGATTCATTCGCTCCCTCCAGAAGAGGAGCTGGTGCAGGAAGCGGAAGCCCCCGAGGCCAAGTACACGGACATCATCATCTACACTTCAGGCTCGCTGGCCGTGGCCATGGCCGCCATCATTGTGGTGCTGTGCCGGATGCAGACTCAGTCAAGCAAGCAGCCCCTGGAGCCCATGGCGGTCCACAAGCTCTCCAAATTCCCGCTCATCCGACAGGTGGGTGCCAAGCTGGAGCCCTGGGGGCACGAGGGGACCTTGGCAACCAACTGTCTCCAAGTGCCACCTGCACCTGTCACACCTTACCCTGCTGCCGGCCTTGGGGCTGCCCTTCCCACTGCCTCCTGTGGCTCCCTTGCCCCGTTGCTCCGAGTGGGGGTCTCTCTGCAGCACTGTTGGGTCTCCGTTCAGCCCCGGAGCACGGGGCGGGATGGCTGAGGCCCCTTCGGCTCTCTCTGCAGTTCTCCCTGGACTCCAGCTCCTCCGGGAAGTCCAGCACGTCCCTGATGCGCGTCACTCGTCTCTCCTCCAGCTGCGCCCCGATGCTGGCTGGGGTCATGGAGCTGGACCTGCCCCTCGATGCCAAGTGGGAGTTCCCCCGAGACAAGTACGGTGCCGGGTGGTGTGGGGCAGGTCTGGGTCTGGGGGCTGCTCTCCCTGGCCACCCCAGGGACAGTAGCACGCAGGTGACAGATGGGGAGGTCTCCAGCCATCACCAGACACCTCAGCACTACCATACCCTGGGGTGCTGGGACTCGGCTCAGACCAGAGAGGGGCAGCCATGCCGCCTCTGCCCCTTGGGGTCTGCCCGTGCGGTGGCAGGGGGTGGGGCATCCCTGCAGTCCCTCACGGTTCTGCCCGTCCCTGTCAGGCTGGTGCTGGGCAAGCCCCTGGGGGAAGGCTGCTTTGGCCAGGTGGTGCGGGCAGAGGCTTACGGCATCGACAGAGACCGGCCAGACAGAGCTGTCACCGTGGCTGTGAAAATGCTGAAAGGTAACGGTTCCCCTGCCAGTGTCCCAGGCACAGAGGTGGCACCAGTGCCAGGCTGCGGTGCCACCCCAGCTGGCATGATGACATGGCCCTCCTTCCCCAGACAACGCCACGGACAAGGACCTGGCTGACCTCATATCCGAGATGGAGATGATGAAGCTCATGGACAAGCACAAGAACATCATCAACCTCCTGGGAGTCTGCACACAGGATGGTGAGGGGGCTGTGCAGGCAGGGCTTGGGCAGGGCACAGGCATGGAGCCAGGGCAGGGGATGGGGCTGCTGGGGACAGTGGCAGGCAGGATGCTGCGGTGGGGCAGGGCAGGGGCTGAGCAGAGTGGACACCCTTCCCAGGGCCGCTGTATGTGATCGTGGAGTTTGCTGCGAAGGGCAACCTGCGTGAGTACCTCCGTGCCCGCCGCCCCCCGACACCCGACTACGCTTTTGACATCACAGCGATGCCCGAGGAGCAGCTCTCTTTCAAGGACCTGGTCTCCTGTGTCTACCAGGTGGCCCGAGGCATGGAGTACCTGGAGTCCAAACGGGTAGGGCTGGCACAGCCCGCATGGGCTGCCTGTGCTCGGCACAGCCCGGGGCGGGGAAAAGTGGTGATGGAGGAGCTGTGTCCCCCCACTGTCCCCTCTCTGAGTGGGGAGGGGGAGCCCAGCCCCTTCCCCCGGGCTGTCTAGAACCTCCTGGCCACATCCAGCAAAACTCAGGGCAGTATCTCCCAAAAAATGTGGGGCTTAAAGCCTGACCTATCTCCTGGGTATGTCCCCTGCGCCTGTCACTGCAACCACTCCGGTGGCAGGGTGGCCCCACCACCGCAGAGGTGCCGGGGGATGTGTGGGAGGGGAGTGGTGGCTCTGGGTGTGGGGAGGGGATGCATGGAGCTGGAGCCACCATCTCATACCCCCTGTGGTCAACAATCCCCCCGGCAGTGCATCCATCGTGACCTGGCTGCCCGCAACGTGCTGGTCACGGCAGAGAGTGTGATGAAGATCGCCGACTTTGGCTTGGCCAGGGATGTCCATGACATTGACTACTACAAGAAAACCAGCAACGTGAGTGGGGGGGCCTGGGAGAGGGGAGGAGAGGGACAGGACCCCCACCTGGGGCTGAGCAGGGTGTTTGCTCCTATAGGGTCGCCTGCCAGTGAAGTGGATGGCACCTGAGGCCCTGTTCGACCGTGTCTACACCCACCAAAGCGATGTGTGAGTCCCGGGGCTGCTGGGGCGGAGGATGCTGTTGGGTGTGGGACAAGTCAGTGCCATGGGGTTGTGCACAAACTGGAGAGTCTCCATGAGGAGGATGGGAGTATGCCATGGGGACAGCAGCAGCAGGGCACATCTTCCCCAGGGGTGATGCCACCTTCCCCCATGGCACTGCAGGGTGTGGTGGGCTGAGCCAGGGCCCTGCCTGCCTGGGGAGGGTCCTAGGATGTGGCTGACCCCGCTTTGCCACACATGATCCCAGGTGGTCCTTTGGGATCCTGATGTGGGAGATCTTCACGCTGGGGGGCTCTCCCTACCCTGGCATCCCCGTTGAGGAGCTCTTCAAGCTGCTGAAGGAGGGGCACCGCATGGACCGGCCATCCAACTGCACCCATGAGCTGTGAGTACTGGCCAGGTGGGCTGGGCAGGGGGCACAGCGAGACCCCACAAACTCCTCATCTCCCCCAGGTACATGCTGATGCGGGAGTGCTGGCATGCCGTGCCCTCGCAGCGTCCCACCTTCAAGCAGCTTGTGGAAGGGCTGGACAAGATCCTGGCGGCGGTTTCAGAGGAGGTGAGTGGGCGGGGGTCCGGCGGGTGGCAGGGTGGGCGGTGCGGGCGCTGACGGCACCAGCACTGACGGCACCGTCTCTCCCTGCAGTACCTGGACCTCTCCATGCCCTTCGAGCAATACTCGCCCTCCTGCGAGGACACTGCCAGCTCCTGCTCCTCCGACGACTCAGTCTTCACCCACGACCCGCTGCCACTGGCTCCCCGCCTCTTCTCCTACCCCAGTGTGAGGACTTAAGGGTGGGCAGGGAAGGGCAATGCCGAGGGCACCTCCGCTCTCACGGGGAGTGGGTCCGGGTTCCCGCGGGTTCCCTGCTTTGCCCGGTGTGAGCGGTGGGCGGGCAGGGCCCCGAGCCGCAGCGCCGGGGCAGGGTGTCTCTCTCTCCGGGCTCCATTTCAGCACTGAGCCTTCAGTGGTGGCTGAGACCTCCCTGGCATTGCAGGGCAGCGGGAGCCAGAGTCTCTCTGGGGTGGGCACTGCCCGGGATGCCCATGGCATCGTCCAGGGAGCTGGGCTTTGCCCGTTGCTTCAGTGGAAGTGTCTCTGGATGGGAGCCCTGTTGCCTGCCAGGCTCCCACTGCCTCTGTACATAGCCATAGAGATGAATATTTATGTACATGAAATATCAACCTGATAAATTATTTTTTTGGAATAGACCCGGGCGCAGTTTCTGGGGGGCGAAGGGCCTAGCCAAGCTGGGAAGGCGGGTTGGGGGCTGCGTCCTCGCTGCCTCCTCGCCCCAGCCGGAGCGGGGGCCTGTGAGTGCTCCCAGGGGACACAGAGGCAGTGCCACAGGTGCAGGAAGCGATGTCCCCACTCCCGCGCCTCCAGGCCCACTCCGGCACAAAGCACCCTCGCATCTGTTCCCCATTAGCTGCTGCTGCACTAAGCCACCGTGAACTCCGCTACCAGCATCGCCCTGAAACTGATCCCCCAACTGCTGCGGGCTCCCAGGCTGGGAAAGCGCTCTAGGGCCAGGCCCTGCGTGCTGGGGACCCCTTACAGCCCCCCCCTGCCTGGGCCAGCCCTGGGACACCAGATAAAAGTGAGTTACAGGCTCTGGGCTGCCTCCCCAGAGCCCCAGCACCCCTGGGATCATGGGTTGGGGAGCTCCAGACCCTGCTTCCCAGTGCCTCTGTTGCCCCCCCTTGCCCCACAGTGCCCGGCTCTGCCGGGAGCGTGGGCAGAGGGGGCTGCAGCTGTCTCGCCCCCTCCTGCCAGCCCGCTCCCTGGGTCTAGGATTTCATCTAGGGTTGGGCTTTGCCGGCCGTTAGCCCTGGGATCTTGTTTCCTCCTCCCGCTTCCAGCTGCACTCGCAGCCCCCCAGCCTGGAAGCTGGCTCTCTGGCACAGCCTGCCCCAAACCGCTGCCCGTGGAGGGGGGCGAGCAGGACCTCGGCCTGGGGCAGCTGGAAAAGGGGTCCTACCCTCGGTCCTACCCCCTGCTGTGATGGTGCTGGGGTCCAGGCTCTCAAGGGATGTGGCTTGTGGCTGCCCTTGTGCTGGGCTCAGCTCAGCCATGCATTGCACGTGCTGGGGAGCCCAGCGGTTTGCAGAGCCAGCCCGGGGCCCCCTGCTCATCACAGCCCCTTGCAGGGCTGCTGGGGGAGCCCAGCCCCGCCGGCATGCTTGTAGCCTCCATCCCTAGCCCTGCTTCCCTCTCTGCTGGACGAGCCCCCGACTCCAGCACGGTGGGTGGAGGCAGACAGCCCATGGGCAGGTGTGAAACCTGCCCGTCCCGGCAGCCTGCCTGCCCGGGAAGGATCCCAGCTGTCCCCTAATGTGCCAGAACCAATGCATTTCGCACAGCCCTGAATGGGGCATTCACATGCTGGAGGGCAAACTGCCCAGGCTGCCCGCAGGGGCTGCCCGCAGGGGCTGCCCGGCTCCTGGCCGGGACCAGGGGTAAACATGAACGGGTGCACGAGGAGGGGGTTGAGCCCCGGGCTGTGCCTGGCTTGTCCCCACCTCGCTCCAGGCTGGGGTCTCTGTGCTGGGGGGCAGCACGGGGTCAGGCAGTGCCTTGTGTCCTGCGTGGTTTGCATGGCTCTTGCTTGTTTGGGTGCTGTCCTTTCACTGGAAAACAAGGCCATGGACAATTTCAAAGGGTGAGGTGGAGGTGGGTTTGTTAATCCTTAACACCAGGTGCGGGGACACAAGGGCACATGGTCAACGAGGACCTGCCATCCCCTGCCACGGCCTCGCTTCGCCCCTGCTTGCTTAGTGAGTGCACTGTGGGTGCAGGCAGTGCCTTGTCCCCACCTCCCAAACCAGCCCAGCCCAGCCCAGCAATGCTGTCGGGGTCCTAGCAGTGCCCAGCATTGTACCCACCTGCCTGCCCCAGCACAGAGGGGCTGGTCCTCACCCCATCCCTAGGCACCCATGCATCCCCCAGAGCTGCAGGAGCCGGTGCCGGTGGGCTGAGCCACAGCCCGGGCACAGGGCAGCCGGGGCCGTGGCTGGGCAAGGAGGCAGCCTGGGGCATCCCGCAGCCCCACGACAACTGGAGGCGTTTATTGTTTAACATTCCTGGTATTTTCTGTCAGGGCTGAACCAATTGTCCTTAATCCGCCAGGCTCTGCTGGCCAAACAAGTGTGGCTGAGCCACCGGCATCCTGTCCCCACAAACAGGCCCCTTTTGTGAGGGGGATTTAGTGTGTAGCCCAGTAAATCCCGCTGGTTTCCTGAGGCAGCGTTCCCACACACCACACACCCCCCCCCGCCTGCCCCCCAGCCTCCAGGCCCTGGCATCGCTCCCTTACCCAGCCGTGCCTGCAGGCACCCTGCCTGCCCTGGCCCCGAGGACCGGTACCCGCTGCCCGGCCAGAACCTGCCTGCTCGGGGGCTGCGTGTGCGTGTTCCCCCTGCACATTGATGGGATGTGTCTGTGGGTCCCCGCAGGACGTGGGGTGTCAGTGGGGCTGAGGAGCTTCCCAGCCACCTCCCTGCACTGCTAGTCCTGGGTGGGATGCTGTGTTCCTGGGGGGGTGCTGAGTCCTGAGGGGATGCTGTGATCCTCGGGGAGATGCTGTGGTCCTGGGGGATGCTGTGGTCCTAGGGGAATGCTGTGATCCTGGGGGAACTCTGAGTCCTGGGGGGATGCTGAGCCCTAGGGGAGATGGCTCTCGTTTGAGGTGGGGATGCTGAGTCCTGGGGGAGATGCTATAGTCTTTGGGGGGATGCTGAGTCCTTATGGATATGGATATGGATATGGATATGGATATGGATATGGTCCTGGGGGGGATGCTGAGTCCTGGGGGACACACAGCGCCCCAGGGGCAGGACACCGGCTGGTTCCTCATTCCAGCTCCCGGGATGTGGCTCCCAGCCCCTCGCCTGGAGCCGCCTTCGCTTAACGACTCTGTTGTGGGGCCTGGAGCTGCTGTTGTCTTTTCTCCCCAAAACAAAGACAACCGGATTTTATCTCGGGGAGAATCTGGCTTTTGTGAGATGCAGAAAGCCTCTGCCCCCGGGCAGGGAGGGATGAGGCTGGGGGGGCTGAAAGGCACCAGGCTCCTGCCTCCCGCACCTGGCACTGCCCCTCTGCCTGCTCCTGCCTGCCATACCCCACGTCCTACACCCTGCGCCCCGTCTCCTTGTCCCATGCCTGTGCCCCATGTGCACCACCGGTGCCCAGGCAGTGAAGGGGAGGGAAGGGCCCCCACTGGCCAGCGGGCAGGGAAAGGGGGCCCACGGGCACCCACATGTGAGGGCACCCTGTGCTGCTTCCCAGGCACAGGCTGAGGCAGGGGCCTGTCCTCTCCCGCGGAGGGATCCAAACACCGGCAGTTCCTGCAACCCTGGACACTGCACACGCACAGATGTAGGCACACCCCCCCCTCCCCATGTCTGCACACCCCCCCATCCATGCACAAGCCCCCTGCACACAAACCTCAAGCACACACCCTCCACGCACAGAAACTCACTCCCCCACCCCACGCATGCATCCACCCTCCCAGCCGTGCACACACACTACATCCCACGCACAACCCCCGTGCACACACGTACACCCCCACACGCACACCCCTCCCACGCACACCCATCCCCATGCACATGTACACCACCCCCTTGCCCCCTACATCTCCATTCACACACGCACACCCACGCACACCCCTTCATGCACACCCGGGCTCTCTCCTGCACCGGGCAGAGCTGAGCCGCCCGCCCCAGCACTGGCTGTGGGCCCTGTGCTCCAGCCAGGGAGGCCGAGCTGGGGGTCCCAGCGAGGGCGGGCGGGGGCTGCCCCGCTGCGGCCCCCTCTGCAGCGCGCAGCGCTCTGCGCTCGCCCGGCCACGGCCGGCGGCGGGCGGGCGGGCGACGGGGGAAGCCGAGCTGCGAGCCCCATCTCCTGGCCAGCTCTGCACAGGGCGTGCAGAAACGGGACAGGACGGGCAGCTCCCCCGCTTCACACCCACGCCTTTTCGGCCCGTGACAGTGGCGTTCGCGGCAGGCGAGTCCTGGGACTGTGTTGGAGGGGTGACAAACTCGGTTGGGAAAAATGGTCTGAGGCACCGAGACGTATCCTGGCTCCGCTCTCCACCCCATCACCCTCGCGGATGCATGGGGCTGGGAGCAGGGCAGGGCAGGGGATTTGGGCTGCGGAGCTGCACCATGTCCTCATGTGGATCCCGTTCGTACGGAGAGGGCACCCCATGGGCACGGGAGCCTGGCGAACCTGGCTCTGCCTTAGGTGGATGGAGCCAAGCCCAGAGAGGGCTCAGCCTTGCTGCCCAGGGCTGGGGCCCTGAGCACCCCCAGCCGGGGAGGGGGGGCAGCACGTCTGCCTGAGGGCCAGGGGAGCCCAGTCGGGCACCCTGGACCCTCGGGGACTATCCCCACACTGCACATGGCTGCTGGGGTGACGGGTCTCCAGTCGGCCCCTGTCCAGCGACAGCTCTTTCACACAGAGCAGAGGAGCTCAGCAGTGGTGGCTCCTGTCCCCAGCAGCTAGTGGTGGGGGTCCTGCCCCCCACCCACTGCCCTTGTGTGTCCCGGGGCTGCTCCTGCCCTGCCTGTCCTTGGGGCTGCCCTCCCCGAGGTTCAGGGGGGCCATGAGAGCAGCAAAGCAGGGGGGCTGCAGAGTGGGGGACCTGGGAGGCTGGGATCACCCCGGCACAGGGAGAAGACCCCCGCGCCAGCGAGGAAAACCCCAGGGCTGCCTCTACAGGCAGACGTGAGCAGCCCTGCCTGCCTGCAAGCACTGAGCTGCGGGCACCGTGCTGCGGTGCTGCCGGCGCAGAGCCGGGCTGAGCCCCGCCGGCTGCCCCGGCTGTCCGCCGCTCCATCCCCAGCGGTTTCAAGCCCCGCAAGCCGCTTCCTGGGGGAAAGGGGCCCCCGGCAAACCCTCCGGGCAGGATGCTCTCCTCTCCTCTCCTCTCCTCCTCTGCTTCCTTCCTCTCCCGCGGCCGGGCCAGCCCTCCCCCTGCCCGCCGCAGCTCCTTAACCCTTTCGCCCACGCTCCCGGCCATGCGCCAGCCCCGCGGCCACGGCTCCCAGTCGCCCTCCCCGGCCCCTTGTGCAGGGCCCCGGTGCTGCTCCCCGGGGCCGCGCTCCCCACAGCCCCCCGCCGTCCTCCCGCGCCCCGGCAATGCCCAAGTGTCTGCCGGGGGTTGGACAACCGCGGCCGGGTGGCCGCTGGCAGCGAGCCCGTGGGACCCGCGGGACTCACGTGGGCCACAGCCACCTCTGCGTTGGGGTCTGGGGCTCCCCGCCAGCCGGTCGCGACCCCCCCATCTCCCTCGGGGAGAGCGAGCGGGAGCCCCCAGCGCGGGGCCGCACTCCCTTCTGCATCGCTGCGGCAGCCGGGAGCAGCCATGGCGGGAGCCGGGGCTGTGCATCAGGGGCCGTGCATCGGGCGACGGGGAGCAGGGACAGGGCTGCTCCCATGGGGGACCGTGCCGGGCTGTGCACAGGGACCGGGGCCTCCAGAGGGAGCCCGCAGTGCCGTGCGGCTCCGCGGCCACCGGCCCGACCGGCTCCGGAGGCCCCGGCATGCTCTGGGAAGCCGGGCTGGGCCGGGGTGGGGGGCTCACAGGCGAAGCCCGGCAGCGGGGAGCCCTCCCCGCCAGGCTGCCGGCCGCCCACGCTCCCCGCTGGAGCCCGCAGACAAAGCCCTGCGCGGTGGCGGCGGGGCCGGCCCGTGCTGCCCGCTCTGTCGCACATCCGGGCGGGAGCGCGGTGGCGGCTGGGGTGCCATTTGCCTGCTTCTCTGCCGGAAGAGAGGGGCCGGGGAAGGGCCCTTCCTGCGGGCGCTGGCCGCGGCGCGGGGAGAGGTGACACAGCAGACGGGGAGTGCATCTGAGGGCACCCTGCCGCCCCCGCCCCGCTCCTCCCTACACCAGTAACCACCGGCGGGATCACCGCGGGGCCCGTTGGGGAGGGCTTCTCCCTGGCACCGCTGGCAGGGATGTGCTGGGGGGGCAGTGGGACACGCCTGGGGGTGCCCCGAGCCACCTGGGCACCGCTGCCCACTGGTACAGCCCCTGCCCACCAGTGTCCCGTGAGGCTGTGCCGTGCCACGTGCCCACGAGCAAAGGGCTCAGCCTCCGGCGGGCGGCACCAGGAGGGACCAGGCCGGGCAGGGGGCCAGCGCCCAGGCTGGGACGTGCCCTGCCTCTCCCTGCCCAGACAGTGTAAGGGGGCAAATCAGCAGGGCGAGGGCACCTGGCGACGGTCGGGGGCCAGGTTGGGGACAGTCCTAAACCTCTCCCCAGGTCAGCCCTCGCTCGCTGGGTCTCGGGTGCCAGGCTATGGGGAGACACGGGGCGCTCCTGCCCTGCACAGAGCCCTGCCCGCCCCTGGAGGGTTATAAATAAACCATTAGCTTTATTTTGGGAACGTGGCGGAAACGTGTGTGGCAGGTTGCTCCAAAGAGACAGGAGGAAAGTTGGCTGCCGGGCCCCCGCCCGGGTGTGCCAGGGAGTGGCCGCTACAAGCCGGAGTGATCCCAGGGAGATGGACTGTCCCAGAGGTGTTTCCCCATTTGGGGGGAAACAGAGGGACCCCAGTCACACCAGGTGCTGCCCCATCTCTGTGTGGGCAGGGAGGACCACGCAGACCCTAGGCCTCGGCACCAAGTTCGTGCAGCACCAGGCACAGCGCGGTCCCAGCTTGCACGTGTCGCCGCAGCACATCGCAGCACTGGGCGAGATAGCCCACTGCGGGTTGGGTGCCACTGGCCGAGCCCCGGGCTGGGACCTTGGAGGTACAGACATGTCACGAGCAAAACCTCCGACCGTGGCGCTTCCTGCCAAGTCACCCCACCCTCTGTGGGTGTGCTGGAGCGGTGTGAGACTGAACATGGCAGTCTCTCCGCGGTGGCAGCGCACCAGTGGGGGAAGAGTGGGTCGGGGACCTTGGTGTGGTCCCTCTGGGGCAGATGCTGGGGAGGAATGGTTGCCCCATCGCCAGCTGTAGACAGGGCAGGAGGGACCGCCCAGGCAGGGCCAAAAGGGCAGCGGGGGAAGCCGGGCGCCCTTGGCGGAGCTGCCAATGTGCGCAGGCAGGGAGGAGGCAGGGCGCGGGGCTGCCCGCAGGTCGGATCCCACCGCCCCGCTGAAGTGCCAACCCGCAGCCGCGCCAGGACGGTGCCGTCGGCGGGGGAAGCTGCACCCCGGCGGGGCAGCGAGGGCCGGGCGGTGGGCGCTGCCTGCCTGAGTGTGCAGAGAGGCTGCTCCGGGGCCCCTGCCCGACGCGGGGGGGGGGGGGGCGAGCGCGGCGCCAGCACGGCCGGGGGCTCCCGCACGGCCGGGCCGGGGGGGAAACAAAGGGCAGCGGCGGGCGGGGGGAGCGGGTCCGCCCGGGCAGCGCCGCGCCGAGCCCAGCCGAGCCCCGCGGCGGCACCCTGCTCCCCGCCCGGCACCCCGGGGGGCGGCCGGGCCCTGCCCCCCGCGCGGCCCGGGCAGCACCGCCCCGGTGCCACATCCCTGCGCTGCCCCAGCCGCTGCCCCCCGCCCGGCCGCCCCCGCCCCGTGCCTGCCCAGCCGTGCCGGTGCGGCGGCGGCGTGGCGCGGCGCCCGGACCCGCGCGGCTGGCGGCGGAGACCCCGGCCCCCATCTGGAGGTAGCGACGGAGCCGCCGCCGCCCGCCGCGGGGCCGCCGGCCGGCCGAGGGGGGGGGGGCGGCGGGGCGCCGATGGCGGCCCGGCCCGGCGGAGCGGGCGGGCGCGGGGCCGGCTGCGCGCCGCTCGGCGGCGGGAGGGCGGGCGGGAGCGCGGCGCTCGCTGTCCGGGAGCTGCGGAGCCCGGCGAGGACAGCCAGGCCGCGGGCAGCCGGGCGCCGCTCCCCGGCGGGCGAGGCTCGGCGAGGCTCGGCACGGCACGGCACGGCGGGCCCCGCGGAGGGCGACGGCCCGGCCCGCCGGTGCGCGTGAGGGCAGCGGGGGAGCGCGGCCGGGGCGCCGGGCCCGGCCTGCGGGGCGCGGCGGACAATGGCAGGGGGTAACCCGAGCCCGGCGGGGGCGGGCGGCGGCCTGCGACCCCCGCCCCGCTGGCTGCCCGCTGGGACCGGGGCCGGGACCGGGGCCGGGGCCGAGGCGGCGCGGGCGGCCCGCGCCGCCGGGCAGGAGCCGCCGCCCGCCGGGTGCCCCGCCGGGGCGCAGGGCCTGGCCGACTCCATTTTGTTGGCGCCCGCTCCGCCGCCGCTCGCAGGCCCGCGGCCTGCCCGCCGGCCCCGCGGCCGACGAGGGGGGGGGAGGCCGGCGGCCGGCCGGGGCCCGCAGGTGAGGCGCGGCCGGGCCGCCCCGTCCCAGCCCACCCCGTCCCGTCCCGGCGGGGCCTCCCGGTGCCCCCCGCCGCCGCCTAAGATGGAGGTGGGGGCGGCGGGCCCGAGGCCGCGGGGCCGGGCGGGCCGGGCCGCCATGTGCGCGGGGCCGGGCCGGGCCGGGCCGGGCCGGGCCGGGCGAGCCGGGTCGCAGGCGGGGAGCGGGGCCGCGGCGGGGCAGGCCGGGCCGCGGGGCGGCCGCTGGCGCGGGGCGCGCCGGGGGGGGGCAGCACTGAGCGCCCCCTCCCCTCCCCCACCCCCCCCGGCGGGCGGCGCGCGGGGGGGGGGAGGGGGGCGCCCGCCGGGGGGTGGGGGGGGCGGGGGGCCCGCGCGGGCGCGCGCTGATTGGCCGCCGCCGAACCCCAAGAGCGGGCGCGGGGGGCGCGCGCGCAGGCGCGGGGCGCGCGCCGGCGGGATGGCGGCGGCGGCGGCGGGCGCGCGCATGCGGGGGAGGGAGGAGGGAGGCGGCGGAGGAGCGCTGGCGGGGCCTGGCCGGGCCGGGTCGGCGCGTCTCCTTCTCGGCCCGCACCGGGGGCAGGCGGCGAGCCGGCCGCGGCGGCCGCAGGTGAGCGGCGCCCCGCGGGACGGCGGCGGCGGCGGCGCCCGGCGAGGCGGACGGCCCGAGGCCAGCCGGGCCGGGCCGGGCGGCGGGCCGCGGCCTGGGCCTAGCGCGGCGACGGCGGCGTCGGCCCGCGCGGGGCCGGCGGAGCGGAGCGGGCCCCCGGGCGCGGCTGCCATTTTGCGGCGGCGGCGGCGGCCGGGCTGACCCCATTGTGCTGTGCCCGCAGGTGGATGCCCGCGGCCCGGCATGGAGCAGGCCTGCGAAGTGAGCCGCCGCAGCTGCCTCGTCCCCTTCGGCACCTCGCTGGCGGCCGCCGAGGCCAAGGGCGGCCCCTTCGGCGAGGGCCGCGGCCCCGAGCCGCCCGCCATGCAGCTGGCCGCCGCCAAGCCCGTCTACGGCCAGGACCCCTCGTCCTGCTACATCCCGCTGCGCCGGCTGCAGGACCTGGCCTCCATGATCAACGCCGAGTACCTCGGCGGCGCCGCCGCCGACGGCGCTGAGGCCCTGCCCGACCCCGGCTCGCCGCCCCCCCGCCTCCCCGCGGCGCAGGACCCGGCGGCCGGCGCCGACGGACCCGGCCCGGCGGCCGACGCGCCCCGCGGGGCCCTGGCCTTCCCCCTGCTCCTGCGGGACGGCGGAGAGGAGGCGGCGGCGGCGGAGGAGGAGGGCACCGAGACGCCGGAGGAGGAGGAGGACGACGACGACGACGACGAGGAGGAGGAGGAGGAGGTGGCCGAGGCCGGCTCGCGGGAGCGCAGCCGCGGCCATCCCGGGCCGCAGCAGGGCCCCGCCAGCCCGCCGCTGCCCCGCTTGCAGCCGGCCGAGCCGGTGCCGACGACGGTGCCGGACGGCGGCCTCGGGGAGAAGC
This sequence comes from Mycteria americana, assembly GCF_035582795.1. Classification (NCBI taxonomy): domain Eukaryota; kingdom Metazoa; phylum Chordata; class Aves; order Ciconiiformes; family Ciconiidae; genus Mycteria; species Mycteria americana. The sequence continues at coordinate 11,119,708 of NC_134372.1, forward strand.
CGGAGCCTCCCGCCGCGGCGGCGGCCCTGCAGCTCGTAAGCACCGGCGGGGCGCGGGCGGGGGGGGGCCGGGCGGGGGGCCGCGGCCGCTGCCATTTTGCGGCGGAGGCCGGCGAGGCGCGGCGCGACGGGGCCGGGCCGGGCCGGGCGCCCTCGCAGCCGGCACCCTCGAGGGCGGGCAGCCATCTTGCCGAGGGGACCCTGCCGAGGCGCGGGGGGAGGCTGCCGGCCTCGGGGGCGCGCTGCGGCCGCCTCTGGCCCGCGGCCGGGAGCTGCTCGGGGCTGCCGTGCCGGGGTTCGCCGGCCAGCACGGGCTGTCACCGGGCTCTGCCGCGCACCTGTGTCCCGGCGCGGCCAGCCGCGCTGCCCCCGCGCCTTTTTCTCCCCTCAGGAGTAGGAGGCACCATTCCTCTGCCCGAGAGCAGCGGATCGCCGAAAAGTTGCGGTGGAGTTTTCTCCCCGTTACAAGCTTTTTTTTTTGGGCACACTGGAAATAACAAGGACAGGAAGAGGGCTTTCCCCTCTCCTGCCTGCTCCGGCTTTCACGCTGTCAGACGGCTCTCTTTGTCTGGCCTGGCTTGAGGTACCCAAGCTGTGAGACTTCTGTGATGGCCAGGGAGGGGCTGTGTTATGGCCTGACAGACTTCACGGGCAGGAAACCTTGCCCGTTATTCAGGCTGACTTTTTTTCTTTATAATTTGTCTCTGCACTCACAAATTCCTTTAGTTTGTTTTCTGATATGCTTCATAAGAAGCAAAACAGATGGAACTTTTAGAGTTCTGAAAGGAGTTAGATGCATCCAACTTTTTTGTTCAATGTGTTTTTGAATACAAATATAATTTTTTGATTGTTTTTGGCGTGATTTTTTATTTGCAGGTATGTATGTATATTTCCTGCAATTCTTCAGTAATTTTTCTGTGTATTTCTTAAATACATTTTTGTAAACTTAAGGTTCCTTACTAGAGGATACTCTGGGTTTCAAGTATAACTTGATGCTGGGTGTGAAAATTAACTCCTATGACAGCACTGACACCGAAACCATCTTGCTCTCTTTAATTTCAGCGTAGCCACTGATGCCGGACAGATGCTACTGGTGCATGCAGCATTTGGGGAGAAATTCTTGCTTTCACCTGTGTTCATTTGGGAACTTGCAGTGTTCCTGCTGTGTGCTCTGGGAGGAGGGGGAGCACTTCTCACAGAGTGCCCGTGGAAGGGCTGATTTCAGGAAGATACTGACAGCGGCTTAAATTGTTTGTGGCACAGTTAGGCTCAGCTCTGGCTCTGGGTCGCGGATCCTCCTGAGTGTTCCTTGGGAAGAATCCATCTCCTTATGGAGACTCAGTCTTTAGTCTTTCGGGGTAAGAGGCTGCTGTTGGTCTGAGGTTTGTGCATATACTTAGCTTTGTTTTGCAGAGCAAAGCAGGAATCGCTCAGCAGACATGTGCTCAGTGATGCGGTTGTGGGAGGGTCTCACTTTGTAAACAGAAGCTAGCAGAGGTACTTTCACAACACTTGCCTCTGCCATCAGTGGCTTTACGATGTGCTCCACAGAACTGCAGCTTGTACGGTGACAAAACAGTCTTAGTGATTGAGCTTGTTATTTGAATATGCAATGAGGGGTTGACTTTTCAGTAAAACTGCCTTCCTGTCTGCTGTAGCACAACATTAGACTTGCTGAAGTGTTCTGGTGACTTAAAAGCATTGCTGTGTTCAGGAAAAAAAAAAAAAAACCAAGAAGAAAAACATTTATTAGGGGTAAAGGGAGGGGATCCTTCTCTCCTTGAGTCTTACATTCTTTCTTTATTAAGTAAGTGCGGGTTGTCTGAGTGGTCCTTCATTTTAGCCCTGCTGCTTGTGGGATGGGAAGAGATACGGATTTTTCTCTGTGCCAATGAGACAGTTAAAATCTTTTAATTGTTGAACATGACATAGTAGCTAGAAATAACCAGGCTTGCTCCTCAGATCATGTGTTCATGTAGGCATTTAATTCTGGTCTCATTTGTATTTGGGTAACTGAAATCAACTTTTTTTGAGAGCTTGCTAAAACTTAAAACAAAAAACCACCCCAAAACAACCACTGCTATTTTTAGGGTGGCTTTTCATAGCTGGGCTACTCTTTCAGATAATCACCTTTACCCAGCCTGATGATGGGGTTTCTCCACCTTACAGTGAGACTTTCTCAGAGCTTTTATTCTTGAAGCTCACAGCTTTGAGTATGCCCACTGCTGCTCAAACTTCCTGTTTTGCCAAGAGGAAAGCGTGCATGTATCTCTGACCTCCATGTCTGCCCCTTGCAAGTTTTGAATTTTTCACTAGGTCATTGCGAACTCGCTTTGAAAAGGCCAATTTCCAAAATGTCAAGAGTGCTTCCAGCAGAAGGGCCAGCATTTGGTTTAGTCTTTAGTGGGATGCAAAGTCCAGCATTTAAGTAATGCCTCTGGGTAGGAGGGGTGGTGGTAGGTATTGTTTTGCATGGGGATTTGTTAATAGCCCTGGCATCCGTTGCACTCAAACATTGCCCCAGACAGGGGAGAAGTTGCTCAGGTAGCATTCAGTTGTAAAGAGGGATGTGCATATTCTGCAGTGAAGTTATTTTAAGTGTCAAGTTAATCTTGGTTAAGGCTGACTGAAGCTCTCCATGCTCCCAGCAGCTACTGACAGATTTTGTGTTGGAGAGAAGGAAATTACAGCAGTGGTTCTTGAGTCTTGTTTCTGCTCCAGAAGTGACCATACAGTGACTGCTGGCAGCTGCTGGCTTACTTCCTTGTGCACGTATTAGGTTATTGCCATTTAAATTGGAATGGGCAGTCGTTTTTTAATTTATCTGTTTGTTCTTTACCATCTTGACATGAGCACTTGACGTCAGCTCTTTCCTGGCCTTTGCAAGTTGTAGAGGTCCTGGTCAGCATTATGTGGAGTTGGAGGGAGAACTGGGCCCAGGCTCCAGTGCTGGGGAGGGTGGGTGCAGCTGCATAAGGTCTGAGCACCGTAAGTCTTGCTTGAACTCGGTTGCTGAGGAATTTTAGCAGGTGGACTTGTTTCTGACAGAACTGTTGTGCTGAAGTTTTGCTTTTTGATCTAACTTCTGGTGCCATATTACTTGGCTTTTGCTTTGCCAGTTTGTTGGTTTTTAATTGCTACCCACAAAGTATGTTAGTCATTTGGTTTGCAGAGTTGAGCACTCGGAAGCAGAGAGTTCTTGGATTCAAATATGTCTGCCACTCTCGGTGCGCGTACGTTATGCAGTGTACGATCCTGGATTACGCATTCCCAAAGCTGTTTTTTCCACGGGACTCTGATGGCTTCAGGCTGCAGGATGTGCAGAGCTCGCGTGAGGCACTTGCTCAATGTTGCTTTTCATTCTTCTCATGCTATTTCCTTGTCCAGCTCCACGCTGTAGGAGTGTGATGTTCGGGTAATGGCAGTGAGGAAATGAGGTACAGGGAAATCCAGAGCCAGATCTTTCATTGCTAACAATGGCTGCTTCCAGTGGCTGAATGTAAGGAATGAGTAGGGCATGCGTGTAGGACTCCTGGAAGGTTTTTGCTTTACCAGAACCACGCCGTATGAAATGAGTTAAAAGTACTGAAGGGCAGTGAAGTCCTCTCTTGAAGCCTAGAATTAATCCGTGATGCACTTCAGAGTTCTGTTGCAACCTGCAGCTGTGGGAGAGTAATCTCCTTATAAAGTGTTTGTGTCCCCGTGCGAGAGTTACTCTGGTTCTTTGTTTATTAACTAACATGTCTAGTGCCATTTCTCTCTTTGCTAAAAATAAAATAAAGGAACCAATGCCACGTGATACTTGCTACTCCTGTAAACATTTCTGAAAGAATCTCCTACTACAGTCTGTTGATTTGAGGTGTAACTAACTACTAGTAACGTTATATCCCTGAGATAAAATAGGCATGGCAGCGGTTTGTTTGAGCAGGGAACATAAATTTCCTTGGTCAGTTGACATCTTCCTGGTGGAGAGATTAATTCCATTTGGCCGTCTGTGCTTCCTGTGGGCATGGTCTCCCTCTGCATGCACCTGGTGAGAACAGGCTCTCGGTGTACTACTGTCCCTGTGCGTCTCATCTTGCACACACCCCTCTTTGCCACTAAGATTTACACTGTTTGGAAGACCTTATTTTTTTTCTCAGAAAAGAGCATGTAGCTGGATCTTGCCTGGCGGTGCAGTCTGCTGGCATCCATGGAGCCCACTGAAGTGCATTAATGTCTTGAATAGCTCTAAACTTACCTGGAAACGACTTCAGCTGTGGTGGGCATCCAGAAGAATGGCTATTTCCATGGTTAGGGCACTGTCCTGGGCTGTGTTACTGCTCGACCATAAATTTTTGAGGTCTGTAATGACTTTGATGCTTTTGTGGTATGATGGCACTGCATCACCTCTTCTTCATGGTGGTGTGAATGGGTGGGTGTTAAGATACTGCCACAGCAGGACAGCATACCCTAGGTGTGAGGAGCAGCTCAATTTGAGTGATGGCAGTTTTTTGAATGGTCTGTAGGATCAAGAGCTCTCCTGCACAGGAGATTGGATCCTGGATGTATTTATTCTACCATTTGGCTGTGATTGCTCTTACTTTCCTTGTTTCATTTGTATTAGTTCTCTAATCTCATATTGCTGATTAGGTGTGAAATATCTGTTTGTGTATGTGACGTTACAGAAAATAACGTCTTTTCCCTAGTAAATACAGATGTTCTGGCTACATGTCGTGCTGTGTGAAATTTGAATGATGGATGCCTTCACAGTTCATGTGGGGCCGTGCAGCTTTCTGAAGCTGAACATGTCTGCGTGCAAATAGCAAAACCAGAGGTATTTTCTTGCAGATTGGACAGTCTTGATTTTGCCAAATATAATGGCAGAAACCTCTCTGTCATTTCTGCTTTCTATATTTAAAACTTATTTTTAAAGCTTGGGTAAGAGAGACTTTGTTCAAGTGATGTCCTTGGTAACATACTGTCTGCAGTCATAAATACTTCAAGTCTCTAGTGAAGATTGTTGCCAGAGGAGTGTAGACTTCACTCGGCTATTCAGCAGTGAAGTTCCGCTCTATGCAGCGTGGCATACTTAGTACATCGCTTGCTACTGTTACAGGAAAAAATGGCCAACAGTAGCAACAAAATCGGCTTTTACAGGTGCTTTTTTAGGATGCATGCTGCCTCTCAAGGCCTGCTACCTCTGCTAACTGTCTTGGTATTTACTTGCTACTGATTTATTTTGGAAAAGTGCATCTCCCAGAACTTGAACCTTTTTTTTTTCCTAACAAATCTTAACGTTGTTGAGGGTACAAAGATTCTAGTTCTGCTGTTACAACTTCTTCTAAGCCCTTGCTAAAATCAATGGTAATGGCTCGGTTTGATGCTGTAGCACTAGTGTTTGACTTCATGCAAAACAGAAATATGTTGCCCTGAAGTAATGGATTTGTTGATTGCCTCTTGCAGTATAGCAGCTTCTTGATGCACCTCATTGAACCCCATTCCCAGAAGTGGGGTTAAACTGTGCGATGTGTAACAATTACTAGTTTGTTTTTTTTAATTTCCCCACGTTAATGGAACAAATCTGTAGCTCACTGAAGAGGTGTCAACTCTGAGTATGATTAACAAGCTACTTGAGGCTCCCCCCTCCAAAGTGGTATTTTCTGAGTTACAATTGAGACAGTATTTCTTAAGAAGACATTCTTAACTCAAAAATCAGTATTATGGGTGATGATCAACTTTCAGTCTAGTTGCTTAGAATATACTTCTGTTTTTCTTGCCTGTGACTGACAGCTTCTTGTATATAGTAATTTTGATTGTTTTTTCAGTTATTTGCTCTGGCATTTAGAAAGGCATGGGGAATAGAAACACCTGAAGAAAGAAACTCAATCCTAGCAGGGGGGGCTTGTCCTGGGAGTTTAAAAAAAAAAAAAAATCAAGTTAATGCCATTTTTAATACCAGAAAAATATGACCTATGTTTTGTTCTGTCTGCACAGAGCCATCTGTGCCATGCAATGCAGTCTTTGCTCAGTAAAATGGGAGTTAAGTCCTTTATGGTGGTTAAGGCATTGCCAGGATTTCCAAGTTAATGGGTGGAAAAGGTCTGTAAGAGAGTCTGCTTTGAATTAGAGCAGCAGTTTTCAACCTCTATTAATTTGCGGACCCCTAAACACTTCCCAGGTGCAGACTCTTGTCTAGTGAATTTAGACCTATCAACAATAGCCTTGCTTGCTTTCATATAATTTTGTGGCATCAGAGTATTTTTCTGTGGCCGTGAGTTTGCAGACTGCTGACTTATAGAACATGGTGCAAATGTTAGTTGCAGTCTCTGACCCGTGTGAATTTTGTGTTGAGTCAAATGCGATGTTGCATTTGTGCTGTGGGTTGCTGCTGGAGCAGGCAGGGGTGCCATCCCCTGCCCGACTAGCTGCTGTTGCACGTTGCAAGAATATTTGGTAAAACTTGCAGTTTGCTTTGCTGAAATGATTACTGGAAGTTTAAATATTACTTTCGGGTGTGTTGGTGTGAGCGCGGTGTTACTGGTTAAGGTCAAGGTGGTGGTGTTGGAAACTGCAACGTGTGGTGACATCAAAGAAACGGCTTGGCGCTAGTGCAGAGGGTTTAGGGTTTTTTGGTGTGCTGTGGGACAGGACTGTGACTGGTCACCAGTGTTGCCGTATGGAGTTGTAGTGCTGTGCAGAGGCAGACTGGGAGGTGGAGAGTTGGGTGCCCACTGGTTCAGTCCTGGGTAGGAGGACAAGCGTTGCTTTTGGCTGATCTGAGCGGGCACTCCTGACTCCAGTGCCCAGGAGAGGGGAAGATGCTGCTGTGTGTTGGAGGCAGAGGCTGACACCCCTGGCAGGTGCCAGCTCTGTTACTGTTAAATTAGAAATCTGTTTCAGTGTGGATACTCACAGTAGCTTTGCAGCAGTGATTAAATGTGCAGCAGACATAAAGATGGACTTAGTGCGCATCCATCTCTCGTGTGTCCAAAAGCATTGATGAAGCCAGGAGGGACTTCAGCAGTGTGCTTTGCCTCTATTTGAAGGATGGAAAAGCATTTGTTAAAGTTGACATGCTGACTTTCTGTGGTTACCATTAAGATTGCATCAAGATTTATCTCACCCGGGTCTTTGGAAGAATGACAAAAAGAAATGGGGAGAAAAGTCCTTGTGTATCATCTCTCTTTCCCAGCACTTGTGAGGGCAGGCTGGGGCTGGCTGGGCACCTTCACTTCTGTCTCTAGCACAGCCTGAGCAGCAGTTTTGTACCAAGTTGACCTGCTCAGCTTGTTGCCCCGTCTGGTTGTGGCCTCGGCAGTGACGAAGCTGCACAATCCATAAATGAATGACTTGTCTGGCAGCCAGCGGCATCTGCCTGCTGCCTCTTCGGGGCTGAGTTGCTGCCATGGCTCTGTGTGAACCAGCAGGTCTGCAGGTGGATGGGGCATTCCTTGTGATGTGCGTGGCATCGGGGAAGGGAGTGGTTTGGGAACGCTGTCTGTGGCTGAACCACAGGGAAAGGGCAGCATGTCCCTGGTCCTGGAGGCTTCCCCATGTTCCTCCCATCCTCTTCCTCATGGGGTGCAGATGGGTGGAGTGCTGGGGTAAGGAGCAGCAGGTAGGGTTGCCAAGCAAAGCTTTGTTTGAGTTCTTGATAGGGAACTTGTTCTGTGGGTTACACATGGTATTGGACAGCTGCGAACGCTGCTGGAGATGGCACATTCACACTGCTGTGGTCTTCAGAAAAAAACCAGTTTTATAGGTAATAAAATAACAGTGTAACTTGTATTAACTTTCAGACACTTATCAGAACTAATGCACTGGGGACTCATTTTTCATTTTCAGACGTGCAGAATTTGACTTTTGTGTGTGAGAAACCAGAAGTGTTGAGTTGGATAGAGCAATCCAACACAGTGTTGCATACTAGCCAAAGTATGGGGTGCCTTTTGGTTTGGTATTTTTTAGGAAAAAGCGAACAGAGAATTCCTTGCACAGCAGTATCTCAGCACATGGGAAACCTCCAGCTTTTTTCAGCTCCTGTAGGGCCTCCAGTGCTGGGCATGCAGCAAGGCTCTCGCCCAGAGCCCTGCTTGAAGCTTCCGTATTCCTCTTGTTTGGAGGAGTGTATTCATGACTTTCCCTCCCACTGTTGGTGGAAAGATAGAAACTTGCCTGTTGCCTAATGTGAGAAGGGCGAGGAGCAGGGTGGTTATCTCCCTTTTAATAGTTCCTCCGCTTGCCCTGATGTTACTTTGTTGTTTGGTTTTCCCAAGCACCTATTCAGACTTCTTACTATTTTGGCTAATGTGGCGACTGCCCACAGATTTCTAAATAGCAGCAGTGAAACAAGTCAGATTCCTCTTAATTTTAGTTGGCTGTCCTCTCACAGTATGCATGGGAGTATGTTTAGGAAGCTGGATTCACAACATAAAGGTTAGGAAGCTGCTCTGAAGCGTAAGTTTGCAGGACGTGGTGATTGAAGCATGAACCTTCCTCAGGTCATGGCTCTATGTATGGATATCAAGAAATAAATAAGAACAAGACAAGTTTATTGCACTGCTAGTGTTCAAAAACTCTGATTTCATTTTTAGTAGGGATTCAGATTGGGCAGGGGGGATTTGCATGCTGAATACCACCTCGTTTTGAGGAGGTTATGGTCTTGCGTAAGTGGCATCTTTGCATTCAGACTAACAAAGTGGGGTTGTACCTTGTGGTTGTACCTTGTTGTACCTTGGTTGTACCAAGGTTGTACCTTGCCCTGTGGGCAAATAATAATTTCTGCAGAAGATTAAATTTGCAAGCCCTGGTTAAATGTTTGTTGCTTTTAAAGAAGCCCATGGAATTAAAAAAACCCAAAACAACCAACCAGCAAGTATTAGTAGTTACACATTTAATTCAACCCAAAGTCCCAATTTTTAGCTGTTAAGGTTCTAATACAGTATTCACTATTTGCACTGCATGTACATGTTGTTCTCTAGTACTGCTTCATTCTGGTTACAGCTTAAGCTGTAATGTATATGGTTTACATATATAAATTAGAATAGCCAAGTTTAACTTTGCACAGTTTGAATCTGTTTTTCATTTCATGGATTTAGAAACTTCATTTCTGAAAATGAACATTGCGTTTATCAGATGTCTTGCTTGTGAACAATTTGTTTGATGAAATAAAGGAGCACAAAAGTAAGGCTGAAAAGGGGGTAGATCTGATGACCTGGTTTCAGTTTGATTTTTTTTTTTTGCTGGTTCTCTGACGTAAGATATTTGTTGATATTTGTCCTTTGTGAGATTTAGCAAAGTTCTGGTAATGCCCGTGGTTCCTCTCTTGCTTGAAACAATTAGTGCTGATTAAGAGAGCCAGATTTAAAGAGAATTTGGTTTATCATTTAAAATGTATGCAGATAAGCAAGCATGAGAGTTTTTCCTCTGTTTCAGGCTCCTGGCAGTGATTTGAAATCTTCTGTATGTTTGTATGTCTGTGGATTTCTCTCCACCAGGGATCTGGGTGAGATCATACCCCTCTCTCCCACTTCCTCCTCCTGCCTTCCTCAAATCTTGCTGTCGGATGCATTTCTGGTTATTAGGATGCTGAAGTGCCAAAGCTTTCTATCACACTGCTGTTCTACCCAATCCATAAAGAAAATTATCTCCATTAAGAAAGCAGTGAAACAGAGATGCTCTTAAACCAGTTGTCTTGGTGTCTGAGGCTTTGGTGTTCTCGCATCAGTACATTCTTTATTTAAAATCTGTGTGTTTAACTCCTGAACTTGATACAGATGCTTCAGGATACATGAGTTTACCCAATGTAGTGCAATCAGCTCTCTTTATTTTAACCTTTCACAGTAGTTCATATGTACGTAGCACCCTTTGCATTTGTAGGCTGCCACAGCCTGGAAAAGGGTACTAAAAACTAGCCAAAGACAACAAATATCCACAAGCATGTAGATAACAGAAGTTTGGCTTGTATCATAATCTCTGCTGTATTTTTTGCCAGTGAATATTTAATTAGTGAGTATTTAACACTTCTGTGTGATAATGGTCCCAGATAAGAGGTAGTATACTTTTTAAGACAGGAATGTAGGTCAGACGCCTGTTTGGCTTTCGCTGCAGTGCTGAAGCCAAAGGAAGACTGGAGCAGTGGTGGGACAAAGAGCATGTCCCTGGTCCCCAGCAGTGCAGGCTGCCTGTGGGTTTCCAGCAGGCTTCTCTGACTTCTGTGTTTGACTTGAAGCTTGCCATAATGTTAAGTGCCAGTGTGATGACACCTCTGGTGAGGGAGGTGATGGTTTCAGCAGATACGCCGTGCAGGTGTTGTGGTTTGGGTGGGTTTTCTTAAATACTCACTCCAGTCAGGCTTACCCCTTTCCCTCTGCAGGGATTTATTCCTGTAAGTTTTCTCATAGTGGAGCACGGAGGGCTGCTGCTCTGCCTGCGCGAGTGCAGGTTCAGCACCGCAGCCTCTCTCTGTAAAGGCTTAAAGCTCATATGCTTTGTAATGCTACTTTGTACGGAGGAAACTTTGACCTCTTTTTGCTTGGCTTCAAATACTTCTTAAGCTATGAAGTAGATATAATTTAATTTTCTTTCCATTTTATGTTTTTTTGACCGATTTGGTTTTGATTTCAGAAAAGCTTCTTTAAAACAAGAATCTTTGCTAATGAGAATTTATTTTTTTGGCTTTCATCACAAGCAGTTATTAATTTCAGTTCTTGACTTTGCTTCAGTGTTGTTCTTAATCTCATCTTCTTTTTATATTTCCATGCAACAGTCAGAAGCAAAGATTATTTCCCAGTTCCTGTCGTCTTTCCTTCTATCTGTATTCATTCATTTCTCAGTGCATGAATGTTGGAGCTGAGTGAAATAATGAACAGTGGATCACTTAGACTTCTTTCCACCCTCCCATCCTTAAGAGCAGGATGGCGGTAGGAGTTATACTTTCAACTATCTCTGACTGTCAGCAGCAGTCACTGTATGAGAGTTGCAGCCATCGCCGCTTTATTTCTATGACTGGAGTTAAAGGATCTGCTACCCCCCGCCCTGACCTGTGATAGGAGCTGTATGGACTTGGGACAGAAGGATAAGCCTGAGCTCAGAGAGCTGAGGTTGAAGCTGCTCTGCCTTGTCTTAACTGCAAGTTAACTCAGTGAGGTTGAACTTTAGTTGGAGGGAAGCACCATCTCGCAAAAAACTTTTGGGATAGCTTTAGCAGTGCCCTTCCAGGTTAGTTCTGGGAATGCTTTTAATAGCGAGAATTTGCCCTGGTTGCTGCCCCTCCTTTGCAAGGGGAGAGGGTGAGTAACCTGTTGTGCGATGGTGAAATGGCAGGAGCTGGGAGTGTCACGTCCTAGGCACGGCACACCTGTGATGTGACACCAACCGTGTGGTTGGTTGTGTTAATGGATACTACTTCAAGCAGACTGTTTGGCACAGGCTGATCCAGGTGCCTTCAAATGTCATCGCTCCCTCAAGCTTGCTTTGTTAGGTGTGTCCCTGTCCCGTCCTGTGTTTCCCCCCCCCCCCAGTATGGAGAGCTGTTGATCTTCAGCCAGTTCAGCCATATCTGGGGGTGGGTTGGTGGCTCATTGGAATTAGGTAAACTACATGTCATCTCATCCTGTTCAGGGAAAAAACTAATGGTCATTGAACTTTAAGGAAAAAAAGGTGGTGGTGGGGAAGACAGTGGACTGACCAGGCTTCCAGTTCTAACTAATAAGAAGTAGGTATTGGGAACAGCTTGTTGGCAGTCCTGGGGGTAGATGGACTGCAGGGAGAGAAGCATGAGAGGTGCTGCTCCAGGAATGAGAAGGTTTGAAGAGAGCACTGGAAGCTGATGGGCCAGACTTGTTGTTGCCTTCTGCCCTTGGTGCTGAGGTATGTGCCGGCTCGTGTGCGGGGTGTGACTTACCTGGCAGCTACTGGTGTGGTGAGATCTGCTCACGAGATATCCTGTGCTCCTGCTGCAGGGCCCTGGGCAGGTTATCTGCTGCGCTTCTGTCCGCATGCTCAGCGGAAAAGGCTATTAGTATCATTGCTTATACGGTTTTGTTTAATTATTGTTTGGATGTGCCGCCTCCTTTTATTTTCTTCCTTGGCTTTGATTCTGTCCACTTCTTGCCTGAAACAGGCTTGGCAGGATCTTCCTCCATTATTCTTGGGGGTCAGTGGCTTCCTTCTTTCTTTTCTTCATCCTTCTCACACACAATCTCTTTTGCTGTTCCAGCCTTTCTCCAAAAGCATGTTCTGTTCCTTGCTTCATTGAATTATGCCATGCTTATAATTAAGTCAGGAATAAACTATAATAGGGCTATTTTGGCCAAGCATTTCCATGATAGCTTTCCAAAGCAGGTCTGAATTTGAAGCGTGCAGGGCTACGATGGCTGCAGCTAGGCGCTTGGACTCTGGACAGCTAGACTCTTTGGGTACGTGATATTAAAAATCTTGGCCTGTAACAATATATATTTCTGCCCCTTTGTGGGCAGTTTGGTCTTATTGTGGCTCAGCCAAGATGGTCACATCCCCAGTCCTGCTGTTAGGGCACATGGGGTGTCTGCAGCTGTGCCATGCTGCGCTGGAGATGATGGGACTGCTCTAGTTGTTAAGAGATGACCAGTGCTGCAGGAAAGGTGCACCCCGTGGCTTTCAGCATATGTGTGTCTTCATGGACTTGTGCTTTGTGCCACTTCTTCCAGCAAGATTAATGGATTGAACAGCAGCTTCAAGTGACATAGCCAGAGTGGTTACTGGATAAGTGTTATTTTTGTCACTTTTTAATGATGTGGTTAGTTTAAAGGGAAGAAGATCAGAGAGAGACAGTCGAGGACCGACAGTATGTGTACAATAATATAATCACTTAGAAATATAAGCCTTCTTTGCTTGATCGATGATCTTAAAGGTCTTTTTCAGCCTAAATGATTCTGTGTTTCTATATGTTGCGTATTTGCCTTATGGTGAGAATTTCAGGAGGGTGGAGATACTGCTTGTGTAGTTGTCTTGTCTATGAGAAAGCAGGCTTTCTCATGAAATAGCCAAAAGTTGGTGCTCAGTTTCACTTAGTGAATTGCAAAGACTGGTGTGTTTGGCATAGTACAAATTCAGGAGGTGGTTTTCAAGGTAGAAGTGTTTGTATAGTCCTTCTGCTGCACCTCGGCTTGTGACCTTCCTCAGTGATCAGTGATCATTTAGGGTCTTGCATTGGTGGAGAGGGTTTGATTAAAAACATCTGCAAGATAGCATTCTTGTTCTCTCCAAAAATAGGACAAAGCGATCTGACATATTGCATATTGCCTAGAGTTTAGGCTGTAGCTTGTCCCATCTGAACAGCAGCAAGTTAATGCCAAACAGTTGATAACAAAGTAGACAGTACTTGCTTCCTTTAGGAGAACATCTAACAATACAAAAAATGTGATGTTGCTCAGCGATGGCACAAGGCACTGTCTTTCCCTTCCTCACTAACCCAGTCTCTTACCTGCTTTGAATTTCTTCAGTGTATCTCCACTGGAGTTACAACATGGTACCTACCTGGTATGCAGTGGCTCACAAGTTTTGTTGTTATTTAAACACTTGGAACATTTCCATGCTCTGTAGGTAAACAGTACTCTGACCATATGTAGGGATTACATCTGAAGTTTGTTGTGTTTAAAAAACTTGGGCTTTCCCTAGCTCACAGAAAAGTCACCATTAGGTGACTCAAATTCTGCAGGGCTGAATTTGAATTTGTCCATCAGGATATATTAGCAGTTTGATGTTGGTGTAGTAAATGGTAATTGTAATAGGAATGAAATTTGTTGTATTCTGATCCAAGAAATACATGCTTTGGGGGCTGCAATTCTGGCATCATGCAGCAGAGTTTAAAGGAAGAGACTTACTGTACCTGGAAATTATAATAACTGCTGCTTTCACTTCTCTGCTAGTTTTTTTTTTTTAATGTGAGGGCATCTCTGGCCAGGTGGTGGGGATTTAGGGGGAGCAGAGAGAAAACAGTGCAAGACAGTGACCTGCTGCAGCGTGTCCTGTCGCAGGGCTCTTCCTCGGGGCATCAGAACATGGTGTGCTTCCTGATCTGCCTCTTCGACCCCACTGGTGGGGCCTTTGTGGTGGGTGATGATGAGGCCAACATCTGACTGCAAGTGCCTTCGAAGGGAGAGAGCAAACTGGGGAGGAATGAGAATAGCTGCGGAAAGAGAGGTAACTGTTTAAGCATTGTCTGAATAGTTTCTTGAAAGCCATGTTTTCATCAGGCTCAGGTGTCTGTGTGGGGTATTAGAGGGTGACAAAGAGTTGATTTAAATGCAGACTTGCCTCTAGGCAGGGCTTGTGGGTGTCCCTCAGGTGGATCAGCATGAATGGCTTTGGCAAATCTCCAGCATAGTTTTACTGCTCTGTCCAGCTGACTGTGCTCAGGTTACAGTGGTGAGTAGGATGCACATACATTGTGTGTGTACTATGCACTGCATTTGAGATAAGTTAGTTACAATATATATATGCCCCTTAAAACCTAGAGTTGAAAAATGTGTTTAAAAAAAAATTGAGGCAAAAGTCACATTTACAACAAGAACACAAGCTGGAAATGGACCAAAAAAAAAGAGGGGGTTTTGCATCTGAAAGTGCATCCGCATTTTAAAAGCACCAGTGAAGGCAGCATCTTTGGTTCCCATGCTCATGGATGCATTTTTTTTGTTCCGGAAAGCCTGTGTCTGTGGTCCAGTGGAGGCATGGAGGCTGCAGCTGGGCAGTGGCAGAGCAGAGGGTCTGCAGCCCCCTGCCTGGTGCTCCTTCATGTTCCCTGTTCCTGAGCTTCTGCTCAGCGATAAGTTATTGCGTGGCTTTTGATGACTGAGTGAGAAGAATTTCAGCAATGTAGTCTGTAACATCATTACCTGCTTTTTTTTCATGTAACAGAGGAGTTTATCCTTTTGTATTTTCTTTAACCACATGAAAACCCATAAAACTCAACCTGAAGCGGAATATACCTTTTTATTAGAGAGGTCTGGTGCGTTTTAGTTGCTGGGATGTTGAACTGTGAATTGCAAGAGACACGCCTCGGGAAGGGTGGTGAGCAGGACAGAAGTGAAGTGAGAAGGTGCGTATTTGTACTATGACAGCTTTAATGAGGAGCATATTGCTGATGCTTATTGGCAAGAATAATACCTGCAGCACTTAGAGCTCTTAAAATGCTGAACCCGTCTGGGACGTGTCATTGGCTGGTGCTGGTAAACAAGCAGGATACCTCACAGCTGGGCATGGGGACTCCTGTATCCTGTGAAAACCTATTGTACCCCGTCTTGGCTCAATTAGTCATAATGCCAGTGAGCTCCTGAATCCTCTTCTTGGCAGAGGTCCTGCTGGTAGTGCACTGCCCAGCCAGAGTGTGCGTACTTAGCAAACAACATGGGATCTGCTCTCTGCTGTTTGATAGCGAGGCAAAATTGGCATTAAGCAGCGTTAGGTTTTTGTGTGTTGAAAGATTTTGATGTTCTCGTCATGGCTGCGTAGCCCTGGGAAGCAGGGTGGGTTCAGATGTCTGTTTCTACAGAGTTGGTACTTGCAAGCGGGCTTTGGAGACAGGCAAAGTCTGTGTCCATCTCCTAGAGGGGGGATGACTGTGCTCCCTTTCTCCTGCTCTGTAGTTTTGGGGCGGAGCAATGGCAGTTCTGCTCATATAAACTAAAAATCAGGACATACGGGTTTTTTCTGATTGTACTTGCCTTTGGTTTCAAATACTTTATGGTGAAGCTTTTTCCTGAGCACATCTGAGAAGCAGGGAAGTTATTAGCTTGTACATACCAACTTTTTTCTTTCTTTCTTTCTTTTTTTTCCAGTTGGTAAACACTTATTTTGCTGTTCTCATCACCTTCTTCCAGTCAGGAATATTTCATTGTCTCTTACTACTACTACTTCTGTACACTGCAACCTTTGAAATTAACAAAATGGTGTTAGTGAAGTAATGGGGGCTAGTAGTGACTCCAAATATTTACCTACTTAATTGTGTGAAGTTTGAGTGCAGTCATTTACCAGAGGTCATGTTCCTTATTAAAAAATAACAAAACCCCCCTCAAACCCTGTTTTATTGTTATGTTCTTTCAGAAGGATGGGGAGAACCATCATGTTCTTTGAAGGTGTAGGAGCCACTAAGTAAAATCATGACTTGCTTTTTAATGTAAATGTCTCTGGTGGCCAGATGTAATCTGCACACAGGGGGGAGGCAAATCTCTTTTAAAAGCATCTGGAGCTTTAGTGATTTCTTGTGTTCTGATTTTTCCCCAAAGATCCGAGCCAAGAAGAAACCTACTCCAGTGAAGTATGAAGTTGGGGATCTTGTTTGGGCCAAGTTCAACAGACGCCCATGGTGGCCATGCACAATTTGTCATGACCCAGTGCTGGACTGTCACTCAAAAATGAAAGGTACTGTATCTACTCAGACCACAAAGTGGAGGCATTGTGTATGGTAGGGTGCTGCAGTTTTTAATTAATTTAAAAAACATTTCTGGCCCTTGAAAGGTATGAAGAAATAGACTGTACAGTGGAAGACCTGGATCTATAAAGTAGACCTAGAACAGGGAGGTGACAGGAAGAAGACAGAGGTGAGGCTGGTGGAAGTGGCACAGATAGCTGTTGGACATGTAGGCTTTTCTTCCCAGAGTATAGGAAGGATGAGTAGCTGGGCTGAGTTCAGGGCAGTGCAGAAGAAAGAGCAGCCTCTTGAAAAAGGGTTGCAGAGAAAAAGGAGGTGGATCGGGGAGGTGAGGACAGAGGTGTGCAACGGGTGGACAAGCAGAGCTGGGAAGCCTGGAGTGTGTGAGGATACCGGGAGTCGGCCAGGCTTGGAGAATGGGAGGTTGGAGAGGCTGAGAAGCAGTGTGTGGGGTAGCACAGTGTAGCTGCTGAATGCCTGAAGGTATGGTGGGAGTGTGTGAGAGGAAGTGAAATTTTTTTTGGCCTTGTTTGGCACAAGGAAGCAAGGGGCTGTTTATGGGGAAATATCGGAAAAACGTGGAGATGGAGCTGTGTGTGTGAAAGTTTAGGGCATAGTGTGTCAGAGAGACTAAGAGCCAGCTGAGCATGAGGGGAAGAGATGGGGGAAATAAGACAGAGCTGTGCATGCATGAACATAGGGGAGAGCCAGGAAGGAAGAGAATCTTACAAGCTCAAGGCAGCGAATTGTAGGTGAGTGGTGGAGAGAACAGAGGGGAAGTGCTGGTTTGGAAATTGCAGCTCATTTGAAGGCTCTCACAGTGCTTTTAGGATCATGCTATCTGCCATGGGGAGACTGCCACAAATGGAAAGGCTTATTTATTTGTTCCTGGTTTCCCCTTCTGATTCTTTTTGTTCTGTGGGCAACTGGAAACCCCTTGAGCTGGTGTCATCTGCCACTGACAGCTCTGTAGACTGGTGAGGTTGCCACTCACTGATGTATTTGTCTCCAGTTTTTGTGGCCCTTGCCAGCCTAAGAACCAAGTGGCGAGAGCAAGTAGACATTTTTCAAGTGGCCATCAGCTCAGAGCCCTCGGCTGTTTCTCTAGAGACATGAAGTAGCTTTTCCTACATTGTGCTCACATCATCCCCAAGTCTGGTTGCTGTAGTCGTCTTGCTATTTCTCCACCTTTCCCTTCATCCTTTGGGAGGCATTCATCCTGATTCTAGATAATACCGAATGTGCTGTTTTAAATAGTCCCTTTCGAGCTCTCAAATTCCTGTTGAAGATGTTGCCGGAAGGTATGCCAGACACATGTTCTCCCCCTGCATCCCTCCCCATGAAGTTTTGGACAGGATTTAATGTATATAGCTGTCCAGTAATCCCCTCTCAGCCTGTGTATGAGGATTTCTAATAAAGGAATTCTGCAGGGAGGAAACATGCTATTAACAAATTCCAGCAAGGTCTGATCTCCAGCTACACGATAGACTCTCCCATCATGTTTTATCCTTGTTCAAACCAATAGAGCTCTGGGAAAAATTGCATTTTCCAGTTGTGGCTGTATGTAATCTGCTCATCTCCCCTCCCCGATGCCGCAGTGGCAGAATGGGTGGATCTGAACTCCAGTGCTTTTGGGCAGGGGGAGCTGCTGGGGCTCTGTGTGCGCTGTAGGAAGCACAGTCCTCCTGCCTTGGCTCTCCTGTTGCCATGGGAACGAGCCCTTCAAAACAAGGCAGGTCGCTTCAAACTCATCACTTGTGCAAAAACCTCTTCTCCTCTTGGGTTGGAAGCATGGTGTTTTGTTTAAAGCGGTTTGCCTTTTCTCAGCAAGCTCTTGACTGGAAGATTTTTGGAGCTGGAAGACTGAGGCTCAGTGGCTTGAGTCCTGGTATTGTGAATGGGACAGATGAAGTCTGTCATCTTTGCCCTTAGTTTGATGTTGCCCAGGTCATTATTTGTCATTCTTTCAGTGGTCTTGGTCAGAATCTCAGTGTCTTCATCGCTAAAGGCCGAGCTGCAGCACTGTGCTGGCACTCCTGGAAGAGGCAGCACAAACCAAATGGGCTGCAAACTGTAGGCTACATGTTCAGAGGGTGAAGGTGTTCCCAGGAGAATGTGGAGCACACGTTGCAGTGAAACGCTGGGAGAAGTTTATATCCCTTGTTCAAGCCTTGTTTGCTCTGTTCTAATGCCTGTAACCTGTCCTTTCTCACCAGCACACCCAGTACTGGTTCAGTTCTTAATTGTACCATATCTGTTCACACAAAAGGCACCTTTGAAAAATCTTTGTGCCCTTATGATTGAGTTTCTTCTCTTGCTCTGCACCTTCATGCCCAAAGTATGGAGATACTCATTACAACTAACATTTTGTCATGTTGCACCAGTCCTTGTAGAGTGGGTGTGCATGTGTGTACTTACGTAGATGCTGCTGTTAATGTTTTATGTCCTAAATAAGAGTTTGTTTGGTAGCAAAGCATTGAAGAAGATGGGATATATTGTGGTGGGGGAGGTTCAACCTGTATGAGTAAATCCTATCCAGAAAGATGTCATTTCTGGGTGTTGCCGGCACACTGTTGCCTTTTTGCAACGGTCAAGTGGACTGGACTGTTTAATCATTAATCAGGGAGTAGCAAAAAAGAAATGTCTTGCCTAGTATGTTATATGTCTCAAGGAAAAAAAAAAAGATATTTTTGCATTTTTTTTGCAGCCAAAATGTAGTCTTTGCTCTAGGAAGATGACCCATCTTAGACCTGTTAGTCAACTGTTTGTAAGAAAAAAAAAATATTCAGAAATAGAGTGTAGCAACACAGAACATAGAAAGCAGAGATCAAAGGGGTCTCTGTGACTTCTGACTAGAAATCCCCAGAACTGGCATTCATGTGGAAATGTTATTAAGCAAAAAGCAGTTGAAAATTAACTGGCAAATTGCTACTGCTTTCTGTGATGCTCTTCGTCTGTCTTTATTCTGTTATATGCAAGGGGTTAATTCTGTTACATTTCTCAAAATAGTTTCCAATCGGAGACCATACCGAGAGTACTATGTGGATGCCTTAGGAGAACCTTCAGAGAAAACCTGGGTTGCTGGGAAAGCTATTGTCCTCTTTGAAGGAAGACATCAGTTTGAAGAGCTGCCTGTTCTTCGGAGAAGAGGAAAGCAAAAGGAAAAAGGCTACAAACATAAGGTGAAAGATCTGTTTTCTCCAATATATTTTTGATTCTTTGAATCTGCACAGTACAAAGTATTCCTTTATGCCTGGAATGCACTTTGACAGCTTTCTTCTGTGGTAGTGACTGCAACACAGCCAGGGAAGTGGTTCTTTACATCCTTACAATGAGCATAGTTTATAAGCTGCCAGGAGTTTCTAGGCTCTTTTATGCTGGGGTGTGGCCTGCTGCTTTTGTTGCCCTGGACAGCTTGGAGAGGCAGAGTCAGGTCTCCATCGGTGTGTTCAGTGGCGCAGCCCTCTCCTGATGTCTATTACAGCATGCTTCTAAATAAACTTCCTGTGCTCTCTGGCAGCCTCTTTTGGCTGATCTGAAGCCGAGGTGGAGTTGCACGCTTCACTAGATCACCGACTGAGATAAAGCAGTGGGGTTTTTAGCCCTGCTTCAGTAATTCTCTTTATAGAAACCTGTTAGGACTTATAATTTGACTTGGAAAACGCTTTGTCAGTGAGCCTGTGGGAATGAGTTTTGTGGCTCATAGCATCATCTGTGTTTCCAAACATAACAGCCTGGAGCAGTTGTAGCCAGTACAATGTAACGTGACACAGGGGTCTGGTCTACATCTTTAGGAAGGTGACTGGAGAAATTAACTTTTTAGAATTGCTGAAGTGAAGTAGTACAGAGGTTACTGCGTTACTGTAAGAGAGCAGATAGTCATACTAGACAATGGTGTCTGGTTTTCCTTTTTCTCTTTTTCCAAGAGGTTTATTAGCAGTTATGTACTTAACCTATGTTAGTGCAAAACCATCAGGTGAAATATGCTCTTGCAGATGTGAGTCCCCAGGTGTAATGCTTTCATTTGTTTTTTCTTTTCCAAGGGCATGTTCACTGTCTTCCCTAAGGACTTTTCTCCTTGTGTTCACAGCCCCCTAGCAACTAGTTACATGCTCCCAAGTAACTTTTCTGGTCATAGAAATGCTCCATGACTAGAGTCTTGTCCTATATGTAAATGGCAACACCAGTGTGACAGCAGCAGAGAGAATCAGATGTTTGTTGTTTGCATAAACGTCCAGGTTTGCATCCCTGGAAGCCAAGATCTGATGCAAAGCTGAGAGTATTTGGCTGCTTTGCTACCAGGCTCTGTAAAACTTTTTAATCTGCTGAGATGAAATTTTCTTGGTGTGGGGTTTGTTTTAAAGGAAAAGTGTCAGAAACTTGAGTTGTTCCTCCTGCCTTGGAATGGGTTTTGATTTTAGGAGCAGTTGTGAAGCCTTTGATTTGCTGTTGTGCAGCCAAGAGCAACACAGGGAGATAAGAAACAAGTTTCTTGCTGTTTTTAGATGTTAGCAGAGGTTCCTGTCCAGTATGGAAAGTGCTTTTTGTTTTATACTAAAGGTACAGAGTTAGAGCTGGGAGACTTCTAGGTAAGGGATGTCTTAAATTTGTTACATTTTACATTTTAGATGTGTGTCTGGATTTCATGTTTGTACCAAGGTGAGTTGATGGAGAGGGAAGATTGAATTGTGCTCTGAGTTCAAGGGATGCAGAAAGAATCAAGAATGAGCAAAAAAGCAAACATGTCTGCTCAAATATTTTAAGGCAAATGATGCTGCATTTGCCTTGAGAGGCTTGTTGGCTGTTGCTTTGCATTTCTGTGCCAGGGATCCATACCATATGCATTCCCCTTTACAGACTGTTGTGTTCAGGGTGTGCTGGGATGCCAGGGCATCTAGTTCCTGGGAGACCTGTGCTTACAGGGACCTTTTTTCTGTTTTGGGAATGCACAGGGATTTTTATTAGGCTCAGCAGGAGTGGAGGGTACTTACCCAGGAGAAGTATTTTCTGTGTCTGCTAGGCAGTCTCTGGGAATCCATTTGATTGTCTTAAAGATGCAAAGTGCAGGACTGTCACTGTTCTGTGCCTTGTGTGTCTCTATCTCACTGTTATGTTGTTGCTTACCTCATCAAATTTTTCTTCGTCTTTTTTTGTCTCCTCCAACTTTAAGGTTCCTCAAAGATTTATGGCTAAATGGGAAGTCAGTGTTGGACAGGCAGAAGACATTCTTCTTGGGGGGCCAGAGGATCAAAAATGCAGCCAGAACTCCAGCGAGCTGGACAGCGAGAAGGAATCGCAGTCAGAATACTATGCCAATGGCCCTGGAGGAGAAAGGGACAGGCAGCTGAATGGCTGTTTTAAATCCTTGGCATTTGACTCCAGACACCCAGTCAGTGAAAAAGGAAAATTGCACATTAAGCCACATGTGAAAAAGAGCTCTGACAGCAGAAAAAGGACTAGAGTAAAAAAGAGTGGTGCAAGAGGGGAAGCATCTAGGGGAGAAATCAAAGAAAAAACGCCAGAGAGCATAGTTAGAAACACAATTGTTGGGGACCTACCAGATAAACACGCATCTCATGAACTTCGCCGGATTGCCAACAGCCTAACAGCATCCAGTAGCACCAGGGAAAACCATTTGCTTTCCTCCTTTGGAGAAAGAAGTTTTGAAAAGACAACTTTGAAACCGGACTATGAGAAACGTAAAAGCGATGCTCTGAAGAACACGCTCCCAGGGGATTTGTTTTCCAGTGTGTCTTTGGAGAGAGAGAAGAGCTCCCTGGGCATTTTGTGCAGTTCCAAATTACAAATACACTATTCTGCATCTGATACCGGTATTGAGAAAAAGCAAACTGAGTCAGATTCATCCTCTTCCCTCTCAGATGGTGGAAACAGTGATGTAGATACCATGGACCAAAGTTCAGAGAGGGCCTCTAGCGCTCTTGAAGTTAGTGATTCTTCAGATAAAGTGGAGAAGGAATTTCCTATGACGTCAAGTGGAAACATTAAGCTTTCCATGTATCTTTCTCAGAAGAGCAACAGAAGGGCCCGGAAGAAGTCATACAGAGATCGCAAACCTCTGGGGCGTTCAGTAACCAGTGGACTTGATGCTGGATTTGCAGATGGGGAGCTTGAAGTAGGCTTCTCTGATGCTGAGATGTCATTGACAGCTCTTGAGTGCTCTTCAGATGTGAGAAATTACAATCTTTCCCTAGCAAACAAGCACACTACTCCCCGAAGTGTTTCCAAGGACAGCTCCTGGCCTGCTGTTGCAAATCAAGCAATCTTAAAACCGAAAAGCATGAAACTGCCCCGAATCAGGAGTATAAAATGCAAACATAAAGAAAAAATTGCTGGGTTGGAGACTTCTCTTGCAGAAGAGGACGGTGGGGTGAATCGCTGCTCTTCTGATACCAAAGGTTTCTCTGGCCTTCAGAGAGATTCTCTTCAGAGAAGCGGAAAAGTTGATGGTCAGAAACTGTTAAACAACATGCGTGAGAAACCCAGGGATTCTGCTGAAATAGAAACGGCTGTGGTGAAACATGTCTTGTCAGAACTGAAGGAGCTGTCTTACCGGTCCATGAATGATGATGCTAGTGACTCTGGTGCTCCAAAGGCCACAGTACCCTTACTTTTCTCTTCTGCCTCTGGTCATGGTCGGTTACCTATTGAGCCAGATTACAAATTCAGCACCTTGTTAATGATGTTGAAGGATATGCATGACAGTAAGACAAAAGAGCAGCAACTGATGACTGGTCAAAATATACTCCCATTTCGAAATACTAGCACAGCTGATGGTTCTGGAAGCAATTCTGCGAGTGGTCTGAAGTCCTTGTCTATTGTAGGTCCTGCATATAAAATAGAAAAAAATGGAGATTGTGTCCAGGAAACAGTAAATACAAACTTGGCTATAAGCAACTCCTCATTTTCATGCAATCCTCCAACCAAGTTGACGGGGATTGGTACTAGTAAAAGGGAGCCCACGAGTACTGCTGTTTCTGGGACAAACGGCACAAATTGCATGTCCAAACGCAACTGTTCAAAATCTAAGCAGTCATCAAAGCTTGGAGATAAAACAGTTTCAAACAGAAAGGACTTAAAACCAGGAGGGCCAAGTAAGTTGCTAAGTCGGTTATCCAGAGATTCAGGAGAACATGCATTCCGTGTTCACGGTTCGGTTACCAGTCCTCTAGGTAATGAAGCAGAAGATACTGAGAGGAAAGAGTCTGTTGATTTAACAGAACATTCAACTGATGAAGACTCTGCCTGTTTATCTGATGACAATTTAGATCGTATTGGAAGGAGACCTGAAGCTGGTAGAAATATTGAGAGCTGCACTTCTGCTGAAAATGGGGAGAGTCCAGACTTGGATTCAGAGGCAAATAGTGAGAGCTCTCTTGGTGATGAGTCTAATGATATAAATCACGTAGCACCCAAAAAGCGATGGCAGCGTTTTAACCAAAGCAGTGCTAGATCTAATAAGCACATCAGTAGATCTAGGGAACAAGGAAACTTGGAGAGTGCCTTTGGCCTGAATTCTCGTGGCTTTTCACTGAAGGGAAATGAGTGCTTGGGACGCAGGCATTCCCCTCATTCAAAGGTGCTTGAGGGAGGCCTGACAGATCAGGACTATAAGAATCATTTAGACTTAGTTGAGAAACGTTTGAATGTATGTGGTAAGCCAAACAACAGTGTGATGGACTCAGAAACAGAGCTTGGCAACTTTGCTCCCCAGTCTGAATTCTCTGCACAAGGTAAGGGAGCTGGACTTGCACCAGAGTGTGTATTTGCATACATTTTATACTTTTTCATTTAAAGCATAAGTTATGGAACTCGGGGCTGTTTGATAACATGGAGATGTATACCTCTGAGCTGAAGGAAGTGTGATAAGTTGGTTTTGGGTTCTCTGTAAGCATGGAGAACAAAGAAGACAGAACAATGACGGGATTTTGCTTAGCTTTTTGGTCAGGAAGTTTAAATACATTACAAATCATTAGTTCCTTCACAGTGAAAGGTAAAATAAGCATCCTTCTGAGTTTGGGAAATTTTTTTTTTAAACTTACACCTTCATAATGTGTTGCTTAGAGCCACATGCTTGGTATTAGCTGGATAGATCAGCATTAGAAAGTTGTGGGAAACTGAGTCTCAGTGGCAGCTCCTTTTTTTTTTTTTCCTAGTGCTGTTTGACATAGAGTCTGTCTTTGGTTTGTTCTGTAGGATTTCATCGAGACAATGGTTGGAGTTTTTTTGGCATTTTAGTGTGGAATTTTATTAGCTGCTAAAAACGAATTGGGGAACCAACCCCACAGATTTCCTAATTTCCTCTGGTGTGGCTGCCTGAGGGGTGAAGGGGAGAACAGAAGAGGGGGAAGCCTCCAGGGAGGCTGGGCTGGAGGTGGGTCTGGAAGATGGCAGGCAGAAGTAAGGCAGCATCACTGGAATGGAAATGACCTAGGAAGGAGGAGGCTTCTGAGGACCTGAAGGTCTCACAAGGTCAGATAGCCCTGCCTCTCCCACAGAGATGGGGACATTTGGTTAAAACAAAAAAAAAAAGAAAAAGGTTGTGTATGGAGGGAATAGGTCCAGCACAACCATGTTCAACACATGCCATCCTCAGGCTCAGGCTTCTACAAAGAATCTGGGGAAGCAAACCTTAATGAAAACAACGAAATGAAATTTTTACATAGATTTCACCAACCTAAATTGCTCTAATCTATTTGCAGTATCCTAAATTAATATAACATGACAGAATATTGAACATGTGTGCATTTTGTCACTTATGTGTTCCCTCAGTGCATGTTTTGGTGTGTGTATTTTGCTATTAGTAGCTGCTGGAGGTTGCCTGCACCTCTGTTTCAGTGTGGAAAAGGCAGCTCCTGGCTTAGTGGTCATAGGAGCTGCCCAAGGCAAGTCACAGCAAGCACAGAAAACAAGCCTGTAGGGTGTAATGCAAAGGGTAAAAGTTCTGGTTTGAAATCCTGATGAGCTTAATCATTCACTGACTCTTCTGGCTGTGGCTGCGTGTTTTTGAGGACTTAAGTCTTCACAGAGCAGGCAAGAGGATGCACGCTGTTCTGGGGCTGTCAAGGCTCTGCTGCAGGAGTGTTGCAGCCCGCTGGAGGGAGTGAGTTTCTCGTTTGCACTAAGATGCAACCGGGTTCCCATGGCTTTATGATGGTTTTGCAATTGAAGCATCCCTGTAACATTGCTATGTGAGATGAAGATGCAAGCCTGCAGAGAGACCTAGAGAAGAAGAGCTGCTAAGAGGTGGTAATGTTGAGAGAAGCGGCAGAGGAAGGCAGCAGGCTCCTGGGCGAGGTGGCATCAGCGGAGAGGAGCGCAGAGCTGTCCTGGTACTGCACACAGGGATGCAGTGAGGGCCTGGGTTTGCCTGTAAAAGTGACAGATCAGCAACCGCAGTGTAATCTAATTCCCCTGCCCTAAATAGCACATGAGCCTTGAAGCATGCCTGAAGCTTATCAATATAAATGTGCCGTAGGGAGGCACTGGAGCCTCTGTGTATGAGGAGCTGTGTGGAGTGCTGTAACATCCCCAGTGTGCTGGTGGTAGTGAGTAAACCTCTAATGCTGTGAAAAGCTCATTCATGGAAACCAGTCTTCCTTTGATATAAGGCAAGGCCAATTACATAGAAAGTAGAGAGAATGATGCTGGAAGTTAGACTAACTGCAGCTTACAGAAGAGAATGAGTTTCCTCTGTTTGCCAGTCCTTTTGAGAAGGTGTGGCTAATCCTTGTCCACAGCAGGCAGAGTATCAGTGTAAGAGGTTGCAACAGATTGTGGTCACAACTGTGTAATTTCTACTAAACTCAAACTATATATAGTCTCCATCATAGTTGAATGGCAACATTTGGCATATTTTTGCTACAAACTTTGTGGTGTGATTTAGAGCAAATAAGGCAGAAGTGAAGATTGGTGGAATTTGCTGACATACATACATAATAGTTTTTTATAATAGTTTCGTTTTTATACATAATAGTTTCGTCAGGTATGTGATTTGCCAGTGCCAATCAGACTTCATTTGGGATTCTTGTACAGGATTCGCTTTGGGGGGAAAAAAAAAATGCAGTTAAGCTAGCCTTTCTGGGACAGTGCTGTGTGCTCTGCTGCATGGCTTTGGGGCTTTAAATAGTTGCCCAGTGAGGATACTCATCCTATAACTGGTGATGTGCTGAAATGTGTATTGCACCCAGACACCTGTGCAGAGTGTTAATAGAGGCTGAAAATACCTGTGTTTGAGAAAGTTGTTCCTTTCTTCTCTTTTGGCCAAGTTTGACATTTTCATGCTTGTTTAACCACAAAGCCACAATAAAGTGTAGCAATCTTCTCCAACATCCCTGTTCTGAAGTGTTGCACTGGAATGCTTTGTTATAAAATGTTTCCGTTTTCAAGAAGAAAAAGCCACCTCCTACACATGAAAAGAAGCAACGAGAATATTTACTGTTTGTTCCTAAACTTCCAAGAGACCACAAATGTTTTCATGACTAGGGGAAATATTTTGACAATATTATTTAATAATTTTGAAAACTAATAAGGGGGAAAATTCAGTGGTATTCTGGGAAGTGAGAAAAAGACATAAACTTGCATAATTTTGCTTTTGCAGCTTGCTGAGCAGAGATTACATAGAGCGTCAGGGCTCTTTTTTTGGAGCTTGCCGTGCATTGGGTTGTTGAGGTGGTATAAGCATGGTGGTTAGGTTTGTATTGAGGAAATACCTGTTACTGGGTTTCCCTTGCGATGGTGCAGCGTTGTGCAAACAAAGACATCTGAGCCCTGAAGAGCTTGCAGTCGCTGGCAAGGACTGTTCACTCCCTGATCTCATTGTAGAATCTATTGTCTGGAAGCAAAAGCAATAAATGAGCTTGCAGTAGCAGATGGGGAGTACAAGGCTTTTGTAGTATATACAAAAATATGCCAGGGAGGAGGGGAAGGGAAGGAGTTAGGCTTACCTGTTACTAGTGAAACTAGTGACTGAACCGTGTTATGGGGAAACAGTGTTTTCCCGTGCCCCTGCACTAAAACCAAAGGAGTTTGGGTTAACAGCAAAAGTAACATGATAAGTCTGAGTTGCTAACAGACTTAGGTTTTGGTAAAAGTATTGTAAGAAGGTGAGATATAGTTTGTCTAGGGAGATGTTGGGTGAAATTCCAGGAGCCTCTCAGTCAGATATCTGATGTTTTTTGATTTCTTATCTGAACTGCTTGAAGTCCCTTAGGTCCTTAAAAATACCACCTGCCATGTTAGGACTGTGAAAAATAGGAAGCTCAAAAATGCTAAGGCTGTATCAAAGAAAAGGAAGTATCAGGGCTCTTCCCACATGGACCCTCTGGAAGAAAAGGCAGGAGCAACTGTTATCTACAGATCATGAGGAGAATTTTGTCTTGTGATCATCTCAGAAACACAGTCTTGAAGCTGCTTTCCTTTTTCTTAGTACATTCAGAGAGGAAACGCCTTAGAAAGCCAAGTAAACGGCTTCTGGAATATGCAGAAGAATATGATCACTTATTTGCACCCAAGAAAAAATCAAAGAAGGGCCAGGAGCAATTGCAAAAGGTGGGTGAAGGCTAATGTACTCTTCATGGTTATTGCTCTGGTCTGTGTACTTTTGACACGTTCTTGCTGGCTGAGTGTTGTTGCTCTGTGCAGTGCCATGCAGGATGAATGTTTTCACCAACATGTTTCGCTATGCTAGGTGAATTCTGTGGTGAGGTCTGAATTTGAAGGAGGTCTTCCTGCACAATGCAGTCCTGACAGAGATAACCAGCGGGGGCCGAGTCCTTTGGTTTCAACTCCATCTTCAACCAAAGAGTGCCCTCCCATCCTTGAAGCAGAGTGCTCCTCCTCAGAACTAGGATCCCATTCCACTGATCCCAATGATCAACTTCTAGAAGGACCTTCAGATTTTCCAGAGCTGGTGCTGTCTTCCTCGGATGTTTCTGAAGTTTCTGCTTCCCCAGATGCAGAAGAGAGATTCCTGAAATCAGGTAAGTGGGAGGTTGTGTGATTCTGCTCCCATAAGTGAATGTGTCATATGTTCAGCGGAAATTGTTGCTTTGGTCAGAGTGGAAAGGTTAGTAGCTGTTGATCTGTTAGTTTGTTTTTGCTTTGCTTCATTTAGTGACCATTACTGGTGCTGGGAAGGGACAGAGGGCAGGTGCAGTGGGTGACCCAGTGAGCTGGATGATTACACTTATGCTGTCAGCTTTCTGTAGCGTGTGATGGTCATCCTTAGGTCCTGGCACAGAATACCCCTTTGTCCAAATGAAGAAGGTCACAACTTCTCTGAGTCCGTGCCATCTGTGCTTGCAGACAGTGGCATTCCTTTAGCTTGAAGGTCTCTTGCTGCTGTTAAAACCCTTTGGATGAACATTGCTGTGCTGAGGTTGATACACACAGTCTAAATCTCCATAGCTCGTGGGGTGACCTTTTGCTCTCCTAGTGAGCTCAGGGAATTGTAGCACAGAATTCCCTCTGGAAAAGCTTTTTTTCCTTAGAGGTTCTAAGCATCTGTAGAAATTGTCAGAGACTTTTACTAGCAGCAAGCCAGGGCCTTAGCTTTTGTGCCTTAGCTTAGCACAATATACAGAGAGCCAGTGCAGTCTGCGGGCTTTTCCCCTTTC
Source organism: Mycteria americana (assembly GCF_035582795.1). Taxonomy (NCBI): domain Eukaryota; kingdom Metazoa; phylum Chordata; class Aves; order Ciconiiformes; family Ciconiidae; genus Mycteria; species Mycteria americana. The sequence continues at coordinate 11,148,732 of NC_134372.1, forward strand.
CAGCAGTGTCAGGGTCTACTTTGCGGTATGTTCGTTCTCTGGTAGCGTCTAAAGACATGTCCAGGCTTAAAGCCCTGGTGTTCTGGCTGTACTAACTTGCAGGGAACGCTGTTCCTGTTCTAAATGGCCTATGGTCAAAAAAAAATTAAACCAAGCAGACAGAGAGGTATGGTCACTGGGAGGTCAGTTAGCCTGTTATGTTTGAGGGCAGAGGGATTGCCTTTGAGGGCTTGTGGGTGTCAGATAGAAATGGAAGGTTGGAGAGGATTAAAGGAGGAAAAACTGGGGATGTGAACCTGAGGTTGGAAATGCAGGAGAACAGTACAGGGTGCAGCAGTAGGAGCAGACATCCAGTATGCAGAGGTTGCATAGCTCTTCCTCCTCCTGAGAAAGCTCACCTCTTGCTGAAGCACACAGAGGCCAAGCTGTGGGCAGAGGCTTGCCTTGAGAAAGATGCCGTGTTGTCCCTCCATTAGGTATCTGGTGCATAAGCAGTGCATGCAGAGGTGTGTGGAGAAAGGACACAACTGAGGCTGATAAAGTAAGCAGATGAACAGGGTAGGATGGGTAGCAGGCTGTTTCTGTGGAATGTCTTGCACTCATAGCATCATCGTTTCCCAGTTGTTCTGAGTTTATACTGTTGCCAAAATTAGAGTGGATGAGCCCAGGTCTAGCAGCTCGTTAACTCCTGAGTGCCAGCAAAAAGCTTGAGTAGGAAATGGTGCAGGTTACAGCTAGTTTGTTTGGGGTGTCTTTTTGCAGGCAGTTTTAACCGGGAGCGTGTCCTTTAGCCTGTTTACTATGCACAGCATGAATGCTGGTGTGAGTGATGTGGGAGTGGAGACAGGACTGTATTTGTCAGTGGTAGCACTGCCTTATGCCAGGACAAAGTGATTGGGAAATTATGATCTGAATTGTGCTGCCAGGATGTGTTACCTGCTACCGTTAACTTCGTAGTCTCTCTTCTATGGGTGGATTTTTGTATTGCATATTGAGGTATGTCTGAAGGTCATGGCAGACTGAGGTCCAGTTTTGTGGAAGTTGTACAGAAAGAGGTAATTGGCATCTCTGCCCAAGGAGCTTATGATCCCAAAGACAGGGTGAAGCAGATTGTTTTGAACTGTTGGCTGATATTTGTTTAATGGTCTTAGTCTAATTGAAGAGAAGAAAATGCCCATTTATCTGATGTGAAGAGTTTCATTGCAGGAAACTTCGAAAGCAAGCGTCAAAGGAAGCCCACTAAAAAGCTCTTGGAATCCAATGATTTGGACACTGCTTTTATGCCAAAGAAGGAGTGGACTCCCCCAAAGAAGGTACTTTCCTTCCAGCTCTTTTGAAAACCAGATAGAAAATGAGGCCAGACAGCAGACCCTGCTGAATGAGACACAGTGCAATGGGTTGTGGTTTTTTTGTTGGCTGTGGCCCAGGAGCAAAGGTCCACCCTTCCCAAAGGTGCTGGTTGCTGTGTTATGATGAAGAAATCTGCTGAATACAGATGTGTTCCCCACCCCTCCGCACTTGTAATGGGGATTGGGGGTAGTTTTGGCTGTAAAATCTCCGCTCTTCATTGATTTATATGGAAAAGGAGTCATCTAGATGCTGGCTGGGAAGGTATGAGCAGAAATGTTCTGTGCAGAGGCTTTCTGTCACTGTCATGTTGCAGTGTAGCTTGAACTTGAACCGAAGGCTTTTCCCTTTTCCGTCAGATTTCCTTGGAGCAGTGTTTCCTTTGTTACCTTCCCAAGCAAGCTGGTGAATGGTACATAAGCGCAGAACTTGTAGCAGGGTGGAGGCTTGAGTCGTATGACATGTAGTATGCAGTGCTTGGTGCAGATTTTTTAAAGAAAATGCTGCTCTTCTCCACTACATATTCTATATTCAGTGCGTGGTTTGGAAAAAAGCAACTTGTAAAGAATTATTTCAGGTGGTGTACCTGCACAAGACTTGTTGCCACTGTTTCTAAGGTTGATCAATAACAGTTTTCCTCCTTTCCTTTTTCTCTCTCTGTGTGGCACAGTCTTAATACAGTTATCATGGTTGCAGTAATGCAGAGGCCAGTGTATTTCAGACTTAAGCTCCGTAAAAGTGTAAAGCCAGAAGAGAGTCTCTGTTCCCAGCAGCTTACAGGGTGTTAGCAGCCTTTTTGGGAGAGCTCAGGAAACAGTGGATGATGCTGGTGAGCACAAGACACAGCAGATTCAGCATTCCTCCCTGCCCAGAGACTGACTTTTCTATGTGGGATCTATCACACACGCAAACCAAATATTTTCTTGTAAAGTCTCTAATCACTGAATTCATGACCTGAACTGTAAGTTACACGTTGCAGTCATTTGTAAAGGCTCTGAGTGGCTAAGGAATGTGCATCTCTGATTTGTGTCTGGTGACTTGACTCTTGTGTGTTTGTAGGGCACTGGCCCTTCGGAGAGCGACAGCTCTGAGCTCTACTCACCAGCCCACTTGTCGGACCTGGGAGAAGGTAAGTGAAGGCAGGGCTGTGGGGGTAGACTGTTGGTGACATTTGGATCAGTGGCTGTGGCTGTGTGTGGCTGTGTGTGGCTGTGTGTGGCTGTGTGTGGCTGTGTGTGGCTGTGTGTGGCTGTGTGTGGCAAGGGCTTACATGTCCTGGGCTCTCAGAGGGTGCTTGCCTCAGCTGAGGCAGTGGCAGAAGAAATAGGTACCAAGATTGTTTACCCAAAGTACTGTTACATCTTTGATTTTCCTAAGGAAAGTGGAGATGCTCATATTTCCGTGAGATGTTCACTTCTCATTCATAGTCCAGGTGCTTGAAGGAAACTCGTCAGCACAGGTCCTGTACTATTGCCCAGTCTTTTGCCTGATGGCATGCTGTGACCAGGCTCAATGGTGGCTGCCCTGTCCCATGGATGGTTGTGCAGTTGCATTGTACTCCCTCCCCATCTGCCTTTGTATCACATTGGTATCGACATGAGGAAGTTTTTGTTGCAGTGCGGTGGGAGGAGGTAGTTATCAGCATTTGATTAGCAATGTAAACTTTGTGTTGGTAGCATTTCTTCTTTTTTGCTGGGGGGCTGTCTCAGGAAAGTCAGTGATATTGTTCAGCAGCCTAGCAAAAGCTTAAACCAGTATGAATCGGTGGTCCTCTGATGGTTGCAGGACAGAGGGCAGCCTGCCTGGAGGCTGGTATTGCCCCAGCCCTTATGCCCTCAAAGACAGTAGGACCCAGCCTAAAGCTCTCAGGGTGTAGAACTTGCTGGTGGCACCTGTAGCAAGGGAATTATTTCTGCATTTTCCTTGAGTGGTCTTTCTGTTGCATCACAGCTTCTGAAAAGCTCCTGGAGAAGCAGAGGAAGCGGAAGAGACAGCGCCATCCCTCTGCTGCAATGCATTCCAAGAAGGAGAGAAATGAGGAGGGGCTGGGGGAGACCCCACACTCTGAGGTACTGTTGGGTCTTCCTACATGTCATCCCTATAACCTGTCTGCTACTTCCCAGGGCACTTTGCAGAGCCTAGGCCAGGTCATCTTTGGCTGGCTGGCGTGTCAGTTGGGAGTTTGTCCCACTGATGTAGTTGCATGAGCTGGGGTTGAACCTGAAGATACCACCTTGATTTAGTAGCTATTTTGTGATGACTGCTTAACTCAGGCTCAGTTCTTAAGCTACTACTCGGCTAATTCTCCAGGGGAGAGGTTGTTCTGATCTGATTGGAACCAGGTTTTGCCTGGCATCTTGCTTTGCACCTCAGGAGGTCTAACTGCTGTAAAAGGTCTTCTCTGGTGGTGGTGGGAATCTTGCCCTTTTACGCACCAGTACGAAGCACAAGCACTAGACTGTGGACTTCAACCCCTTCTTCCGCTTGCACCTGCACGCCAGGGTGAGCCAAGAACCATGTTGGAGGGGATGGGGGGGACTGTCTGTGACTGCTCACAGGAGCCTCTGATTACATTCTGCCATCCAGCAGAAAGGGATAATTGGGGCAACTCCCTTCTACTGCATCCTAGCAGAGTCGGCATACAAGTATCTCTGACAAGCACATTTTGCCTTTTAGGAATGAGCCAGGTATCACCAAGTGTAGGGGAAGCAAGACTTTTCCTGGGAGAGGCGGGACACCTCTGGGCCTCTCACCATCGCCTCTCACTTCCAGTGGCCCAGGTTCAGCAGCAGGCTGTTCTGTCAGGATAGTCAGTATGTATTTCAGGAGCCGATTATAGACATATATTGTTATATTTGTTGTTGTTATACAGCTTCCAGGAGAGCACAAAGCTCACACACCACTTTGTCTGAGCAGTGCCAGCCACTGTGCTGCTACTGCTTTTTGAAAAGGGTGTTTCTGATGGGGGTGTTAAAGTGGGGTAATGCCCCTGGGCCATGCAAGCCTTCCTGTACTGGTGTTAGTGCTCCTTCTGAAGTGTGCTCATCTGGAATCATGTTTCAAAGAAGCCTGTACAGATGTCTTTGCCAATGCTGGGGGCAGTTAACACTGTCTGCTGTTAGGCACCCACTAAAAGACTGGCTCAGCTCCAAGCCAGCAAATTCTCTGTGAATCTTTTATAGGGAAGAAAAGGGGGAGCAATTCAGAGCAGCAAAGTAGCTAGGACATGGCTCCGAATCCTGCATCCACCATTCATTGCAGAGGAAAGCCCAGGGAGTCTTAACTGCCTCCAGCGTTAGACATCTGCATTGAGTACCTGGTTAGGTATGGTAAACCACGCAAAAAAAAAAAGGGCAATGCATGGCACCTTTTGCCAGCATCCATTTCTCTGTGATTGTGTCTCTTGAGCTGCTGTGGTGAGTGTGTTCACCCCTTGGCTTACGTGAGTGCATGAGTACTGGTGAGTATTAGAGTGCTGTGGAGATGCAATTGTGCTTTCACATGAAATTCGGACCATGCTGATCCCTAAGTGACTTTCCACACACCAGGAGAGGAACTCCACTTTGTGCTGAACAGTGCTAGCAGAAATAGATGGTCTGATGAGACAGTGCAGCGAAGTCTTGGATCCAGCTGCTTTCAGAGGAAGAGGGCAGAGGAAAGCTTGTCTGCCTGGGTGAACTAAGCAGCTTTCTCTGTCCTTGCCTGTCTATGGAGCCAGGAGTGCAAGTTTACAGCATCAGGGCAGCAAGAGACTGAAAGAAGGGGATGGAAAATGCTGTTGAAATGGTTGTCAAGGTTGTGAGCCAAGGTCAGGCTGTGCCAAAGAACAGCCCAGGCTTTTGAGGATGTGCCAGATACAGCAGCAGAGATAGCTCTGGAAGAAGACCCGAGATGAGAGACCTGCCCTCTGTAGGAGGTATGTAGTTTTGCAGTGCTCATGATGGGTAGGGGAAGGAGGGGGAACAGTGTGACAGGTTCTTTTGAGTGATGGCCTTGAATGGCGATCCCCTTCTCCCTGTTCACAAAGCACAAGTATCTGGCCTTGCCCGTCCTGCGTAGCTCTGATGTTCCCTTCCCTGTGTGGTTCTGGAAGCATTGATTAAAACAAGGCTAAGATCCTGGTGTGTGAAACTTGCAGGTTGGCCAGCTGTTTGCGGAACCAAGTAGGATGGGTGTAGACTGAAAGAGCAGGGCTAGAGCATGCTGTGCCACACTGGGCAGCGTGGGCCCAATTGTTAAGGTAGCATTGCTACTAGCAGATGCTTTCAGATCTGAAGAGGGAGTTGCTGGTTAATGTTCTGTGACTCCTAGATGCGTTTTAGTCTCCCATTCCATTAACATGTGAAACATGTCCATCAGGGTTCAAACCAAGGAGTCCTAGCAGCCATGGTAGAAAGCATCCAGAAGGATGGAAAAATGAACCAGTTCTAAATCCCTCATACCTCTGTCTGTAGCAAATCAGAGTATGCCCCTTGCTTCCAAAACACTATCTTGAAACCTTAGCTACAGGAGGAAGCTAGTGCCACTGACCACAGGACAGGTGGTGCTTGTTTACCAGCACCCTGCCCCTCCTGACAGAGACTTCAGTGACCACAAGAGGGGCTGAGCTCACTTTGTCTGTGACACTGGGGCCCCAGCATAAGCAGAAGCTATAGCTGACATTGTTTGCCCATACCAATAGCTGATTAACCCTGCTCTTGTTCTTCGTTACAGTGACCCCTGCAACCCTGAGGTCACTGCTGAGCTGAGCAGAAGAGGGAGCACCTATGTAGGAATAGGAGGATGTGAGCCTGTAACCAGTCCTTGGAGCACTGGTTGCTGGTGCTGCTCCTGGAGCATTCCAGGAGCCAGAGCGAGTGTTTGGGCCAGAGGGCTGCCTTGCAGCAGACTACGTAATGCCTAGCAGAAATACAGCTGCAGGAGCAGAAGTATCATAGCACTTTAGCTTGAGAAGATGCTATTATGTATAGAAGCAAAGGTGTCTGTTGTGTTCTTAGATGGTCTTTTTACCAATGCTGTAGAGACCTTTCCCTTCCCTCTGCCAGGGCTGCAAGGTAGGGTGGCAGCAGCTTACATGCTCCTCATCAGTATTCCTGCAGGCTGCATCGCTGCCAGCCTTCCAGCGAGATTGTGATGATAGTCTGTAAGGCTGTACACTGCATGGTATGTTGGACTGGCAGTAGTTTGTAGCTGGGACTTTGCACTTTTTTTGTGCTCAATAAAGGCAATTTATACCATTCATCTTTGTATTGTGTGCTTTAATATACCATCAGTACACCTGTGCATCATTGCTCCACAGAACTCACATGGCTTTAAAATGTCCCCAAATAGAAGCATACTGCTATTTTCAGGGAAGGGGGGGGGACGACAAACACCCCACCACCACCACCACCCCCCCAAAAAAAAAAACCAACCGAAAACAAAAAACCAACCAACCAAAAAAACAAACACAACCAGGCAAAGGAAGCATCATTATCTGACCAGAATACGAGCTTTAAACTTTGGGAGATCTGTATGTCCTTGTTTTGCCCAGACTAATAATGTGTTTAGAGGGCATTCAGTTCAGCTTACAAGCTTTAGTAGCACCACAACTCAGACTGATACTCTCCCATACAGAAAGCAGTGCAGAGCTCCCTCTCACAATCGTTAGCTGGGCACCTGGCACCAAGCAGGCTTGAAGGTATGAGAGTGATGGCTGCTGCTCCTGCCAGCAGTTTGAACTCCTCACAAGGTCTTTCAGGTGTACCATTTGTGTCTGGGCATACACTGGGGAATGGCTTGGTGACCCACGGAAGAACTGGCAGCTATGCACTGAGATCACTCTGCTAACTGTAGTGAGCTGGGAGATTAAAAAATGGCAGAATCCTTAAAATATTCTTGCTCAAAGCACTTAGCTTAGCTAAAGGCATCACTTTGGTGCAGCATTAATGGCCCTTAAGGTGTACCCACTCTGCAGTGGCAGCTGGGGCTGGTGAGACTACTGAAGTGTTGCCTAGACTGTACCCGAGAGGCCTGGAGGCTGGCAGGATGGTGTTTCCTAGCTCTTAGTTGCCTATCCTGACAAAAGTGAAGGCAGCGCTGCCACATACAGCTCTAGGATGGCAGTACCTTGTGGTAGAAACAAGTGTCTCTAGGATACCTGCTGCTCTCCTTCCCTCTAACAGTGTCTGGACAGGACCTATGGACACATCAGAAGGTGTCCTTCCACCTTGGGAAGCCTTATGGCAGTATCCCTGACTTGGCCCATGAGAGTGCGGTTGGGCCTTTATCTTTTGAAACCCATCTTCTCAGCAGGATGCTCTTTCACCAGTAGATGTTATGGTCACCATAAGATGTTACGGTTGGTGCTGTGATACTTGAACAGGACAGATGCTTGTGAAAGACTCGCTACCCCAGGCAGGATGGTGGTGTAAATGCTCTGCTGCACTGTTCACTTTGGTGTTGGCTAGCTAGTTCATACTAACGCAGACCTTGGAGTACCTACATGTCTGTATTTTATGTGGGTTAGGACAAGCTGAAACAAGTGTGGGGAAGTCTGGCTCATTTGCTGGGTGACAACTGCAATAAAGATAGTTTGAGGTTTTTCATTTGCATTTCCAGTGCAAGCAGACATCAGCATGCAGGATGCTTCAGATTATTCCAGCCTACCTGATTTGTTTCTATGCAGGGCAATACCTTTCTTCCTCAGCCATGACTCCTTCCTCAGGGAGGGGTTATGCACAGCAAAATAATTGTGTTGAGTGTGTATTTTTAAATGATCTAGTAAACTAAGAGCTCTTTCCTTTCCTTTCTTGTAAATCTTTTGGTGGAACTGTATGGGGGATGTTCTCTCCAGGGTGGGTAACACACACAGACTGACTGCCAAACCTGTTATGTGCTCAATGGCTAAATTTGTAGTTTCCAAGTCAGGACAGGAACTACTGACAGCCCTGATTCTGGATTTCTTTTTAAAGGGGGAGACATCGGTTCATGGGACTGCTGCAAGCCCCAAAGAGGGTAATGAAGAGGGGTCAGAGAATGACCATGGAGTGCCTTCGTCCAAAAAGATGCAGGGGGAGCGTGGAGGAGGAGCAGCTCTCAAGGAGAATGTGTGTCAGGTACTGTCTTTGAAGAAATCTCCTTGAAACTTTACCACTGTAAAGTGTTTTTGTGTAAATTCTGGGAGACGCTAGTGCCCCAGATAAGCCCAGGTAGCCTCAAGGTGCTTATTGTAGAATTAACCAGCTTTTTGTGCTCTGAATTGAGCCTTTTGTCTGTGATTGCCTCTGCTCCTGCTAAAGTTCACAGATGTTGGGGAGACATGACTAACGTAGGATTAATTTTAACCAATGCATGGTAGCAGGGCCTGGATGACAAATGGCAGTGGTGGTACACAAACCACCTGAACTAACTGACACAAGGAAAACTTAGCATTTTTCTGCAGGGGTCTCTGCTGCCAGTGCTGGTCAGCATGTGGATTGTTGCTGTCTGGGATGAGTTGGGGAAGGAGATTGCTCAGATCTGATATTGTGCTTCTTTCCCTGCAGATCTGTGAGAAGCCAGGGGAATTGTTGCTGTGTGAGGCGCAGTGCTGTGGTGCTTTCCACCTGCAGTGCCTTGGGCTCTCTGAGATGCCAAAGGGCAAATTCATCTGCAATGAGTGTTCCACAGGTACGCAGCTTTTGTGAGCGCAGGACAGGGTGCTTGCTGCGTGCTTACCTGGTGCTTCCTTTGTTGGAGTGATGTGCTTGCAGTAGGGCTGCTAACTAGCTCTTAGTGCTCTGATTATTGGTTCGATGTTTGATAATGATTTTCTGATGAACTGGTCTTACTGTTGATCCAGGCATGTGAGGTGCAAAGAAGTGAATGTCCAGAATCTGGTGGGAAGGAGAAGGGGAAATTCTTATCTGGGACTAGGGAGAGAAGGCCGATAGGGAGGATGAGGCTGGAGTGGGCTGGAAAGGGGGGAATGTTTAAGCAGGGTTGTCAGTTTTTGTTCTTATTTTTCCCTGGCCTGAAATCACAACTATAATAATATTTTTTTTCAATCTGGAGTTTTATTGCAGCTGCAGGCTGCAATAGGGATAGGTACAGCAGGTTGGGAAGTTGTGCTGTGCTAATATGCAGCCTGGTGGAAGTGTCAGGTCTTCTTTTAGCCCTTCTATGTGACTGGTGTTATGTCTGCTGCTCTTTCTCCAGGGGTCCATACCTGCTTTGTGTGCAAGAGCTGTGGGGAAGATGTAAAACGGTGCTTGCTGCCCCTCTGTGGGAAGTATTACCATGAAGCGTGCATACAAAAGTATCCACCCACCGTCATGCAGAACAAGGGCTTCCGATGCTCCCTGCACATATGCATGACTTGTCATGCTGCTAACCCAGCAAATGTCTCTGCATCTAAAGGTACTGAAATCTTCTAGGGTGGTCCAGGGGATGTAGTCAGAACCGTTTTCTTTGTTTCATGTCCACTGTGCAGTTACCTGCTCCACTGTTGTGTTGATTTTCTGTCCTTGCCTGCTGTAGCATTTGCTGAGGAATAGCATCTCTGAGGAGTGGAAGGGGTGGTGTCGGTATGTGAGGTTGCTGCTCATCAGCACTCCTGATGGTCAGACATGGCAACTAAAATGTTCTTGTCTGTCCAGACGCTTGGATGCCTGCACGTCCAGCTATGCCACATGCCTTTCTGGGTTTTTGAATAAGTCTCTGGAGCTGTATGGACACTCTCACGTTTCTTCTACGTACTTTTCACTGTGCTAGTGCTGCGGACGATGCCTGCTTAGCAGCGCTGGCTATCAAGGCAATGGCATAGAGAGCAGCATAGTAAAAACTATGATATATTGTTCTAGTTCTCCTTTTTTTATAATGCAAACTCTCATCTTGCAGTAGTGACACCCTTGGGCTAAGCTTCTCAGGCAAACATTTGTTTGAGCCGCTTGCAGCAATACCTTGACCTTTATCTCACATGATTATACTTAAAACTTTTATGTGATTGCCTTGCATTTTTGCTTCTAAAGCTGCCTTTCTTTATATCCTTGGTATCTTAAGACGAGTGACAATAAGACCAGCTCTTTTTATCCTCAAGGTCTACGTTAAAGTTGTCTTTTTTCCCCACATATCAGTATATGGTGTAGAAGGCAACACTAAGGCCTAAAGCCCACAGCTGACCACTTCCCCACTGGACATTTGCGTTGTGTTCCTCTGGCTGCTGCTTCTTGGGGGTCAGATTTACCCCTTTCCTCTCACCTCTTCTCCCTGTTCTTAGTCTCCTGTGAGGAACTGAAAACAGGCTCTCAGAAACCTTGGATAAATTAGGCCTGTAGGCAATTCTGAATTCTCCGTTTTGGAATCTCAGGGTAAAATCTGATAAAGTGGAGAGGCAAGTGCCAATGTTTTCAGAAGCTACATGGATTGGTTTCATTATGTGCGGCTAAGCACTTGGAACACCCCCTCTGTAATTACTGTCTGAGCTGATTTACTAATTATTTGCGTATGATAGGAAGCAGTCCTAGTCTGTGAGCTCTTGAACTGTTCTGCACAGCGTGCAGGAGGTTTTTCACTTCTAAATAATGCAACAGTGTATATGTTATATGCAAATATATATATATGTAATTTTATATGTATTTTGTTATATTAAATAATTTCATAGGAATCTAGTGAGTATGTCATGAATGGTCGATAAAAATTTACGGTCAGTTTCCATTTCCAAAGATCACCTATGGTTGCTTGTTTTGAGCTTAGGTATCAATAGAGACTAGTTTTGGGAGGCAGCAAAATATCAGCCTCCTTCAGAGGTTCACTGTGTCTCCAACATGTTCTGGTGCTAGGTCGCTTGATGCGCTGTGTGCGATGTCCAGTTGCATACCACTCCAATGACTTCTGCCTCGCTGCTGGGTCCGTGGTCCTCGCCTCCAACAGCATTATCTGCCCCAATCACTTCACTGCACGGAGGGGCTGCCGCAACCACGAGCACGTCAACGTCAGCTGGTGCTTTGTCTGCTCGGAAGGTGAGACAGTCTGCACTGGGTCCCCTGTCACCAAGCAAGGCCCTGACAAGAAGTCATTAGAGCAGGCAGAAGCTTTTCCTGTCCAAAGTGTGCTAGTGAGAACTGCAGAGAACAGCTCCTATCCATCCCCATTTAAGTCCAACTTCAGGCTAGAACTTTTTCTGGATCCTTAGAAGGGTTCTTTCTGTAGCATGAGTAGGGCACAAGCTGTTGAAAAGGGTTTGCAGAAGAGCATCATGCCCTTTTCTCAGCTGTTTCTTTCTGGACATGTGGAGTCCAGGGCTTCTGCACAGTGACTCTGATAAATTCCTCCTCCTTTTCTTTGCAGGGGGCAGCCTTTTATGCTGCGAGTCGTGCCCGGCTGCATTTCACCGTGAGTGTCTAAACATTGAGATGCCAGAGGGAAGCTGGTATTGTAATGATTGCAAGGCAGGCAAAAAGCCACACTACAAGGAAGTAGTCTGGGTGAAAGTTGGGCGCTACAGGTAGGTGAAGGTAGAACAGACTTGTCCCCATCCCTTCTTCACACAGTGCTTATGGTGATTGAGGTGAGAAGCTGCTCCTCTCTGCAGGGTACAATGCAGCAGCCTCTGACTTTTTTGCATGCATGTAGCAGCTGGTAAAATGCATGCTTTCCTCCTCCAGTAGTCTCTTGTCTCCCCACCAGCCTTGCCGGTAGCCCTCACACACTTTTTCCCCATGTCTCCATGCAGTAGCATGCTTCTGAGGTGGTTGGAAGTGGGGAAGCCAGAGGTTTCATCTGTCCTTCCCTGTGTTGCAGGTGGTGGCCAGCTGAGATTTGCCATCCTAGGACAATTCCTGTCAACATCCAGAAAATGAAACATGACATCGGCGAGTTCCCTGTGCTATTCTTTGGCTCCAAGGATTACCTGTGGACCCACCAGGCCCGTGTGTTCCCTTACATGGAAGGTGATGTCAGCAGCAAAGACAAGATGGGGAAGGGCGTGGATGGCATATACAAGAAAGGTAACTTGCCTTCGTCCAGGGAGATACATGTTCTGTTTCTCTTTGTTCCCATTTGGAGAAATAGCATTCTTATAACAGAGAAAATATCTTTTTACAGCTAACACTCAATTAAATTTGTAGAATGAGCTGCTGATTATCTATCATCCATCGCACCCAGAATGTTCGTTGGTGTGAGCTCTCAGAGAGGGAGAAGGGTGTGCAGATCTTGAATGCTTCTCCAGCTCTGACATAGCTGCTCCAAATCTGAGTGAATCACAGCTTCCCTGTGTCTAATACAGTCATGATCTGTATGTAAAAATGCACTTAAGAGTTGTGCCTGACAATTCTGCCCAAAAGCAGGCAAAGCTAGCTGATAGTTTGGATGCTTCATCACCTACGGGCAAGTCCATTACTGTAACTCCTGCGACTGCCCTACTGCATTGGCCTTTTCTTCACCCTCGTCCAGTGAACCTCTGCCTCTGAAGTACGCAGCCAGGGAGGTTTTCACTGGCAGCCCAGCTCCATGTGAGCAGAGGGAGTTCCTCATAACACACTCTGTTCTCTCACTTAGCTCTTCAGGAAGCTGCAGTAAGATTTGAAGAGTTAAAGGCACAGAAAGAACTGAGACAGCTTCAGGAAGACAAAAAGAATGACAAGAAACCTCCTCCCTACAAACACATTAAGGTGAGGGCAGGTGGGGGGGGAGGCAGGTGCGGAAGAGAACTCTTGAGCTGTCGGTGCAGGTGATTTACAGGTATATAGAAACATTTGTACTATTTGTGCATCTGGCTGCATTTGAAGGTTACTTTGGTCCTCTTGGCACCATCAGTCATCCTCCACAGAAAGGATTACATGTATGCACAGAGCTGTATGGAAGCTGGACACCAGTAACAGAGGTACTCTCATTTACTGGAACAGATCTGGACATCTCTCTGCTGTTCCATGTCAGTTGTGTGGTTTGAAGGAAGTGTGTCTCTACCTTGGGGACTTAAAGGAGAGTGCTAGTAATACACGATGTGCTCAAGTACTGTGTGCTACTGATGGCAAGGTGGGCATCCCAGGTAGTGCGAGACAGGAGATGGTCAGGGTGCAGTGGAGCAGAGCTGTGGGGAGGATGCTAACCCACACTGGGGCTAGGCAGTATCTTGTTTCATCTGTGCTATTGTTTTATATCTTTTTCTGTATCAGTTGGTGACTGAACAGAAATACTAAAGCAGATGCACATGTTGGAATATCAGCCCTTTTGCTGAGTTTTGGGGAACTCTTTATGTTTAGGGCTGTATTTTGAGATAGAATTGGAGCAGCAATAGAAGTTGTACAGCATGGAGATGACTTGAGAGGAGAGCTGGGGCCAAGCAGGTACATGTGCTTGAGATGTGGGTCCAGACTGATCAGAAACCCAGTGAATCGGGGACTGTGTTCCTCTTTTTTTCATTGCCTCTGTCTGCTTCTTCCCTTTTTTATGTGGCAAACTGTGAAAGCTTAACTGATTGCTGGCACTTTTTGTTTCTAGCTAGGATTTCTAGGCAGGCAGGTATATCCTGCATGAGTTACTGTACAGTGTAAAGAACACAACTGAGTGCTGTGGCAGCAATATGGGCCAGGCAGCTCCAGTGGAGGAAATACAGTTTCTCGTTACAGGTATTTTAAAGCCTGTTTCTGATTGCAACATGAAGGAACTTTGGAAGCAGTTTGGAGCCTTTGAATTACCTTTTTAATATAAATAATAATGGCCGTGGTCATTAGCCATGGCAGCTCATCTGAGTTCTGGGTGCAAGCTGTTTGTCTCTGTGAAAGCAAAGCAGTTTCCAGGAGCATATGGTGAACTGGAGAAGGCTTCAGGGTGGAATGGCCAGAGCTGGCTGTGTCCGCTCCCATCTTGGCCTTCTAAGGAGATCAGCACCTTGGGGTCCGTCCCGAGCGAGCGGCAACACGAGAGGCTGCTGCAAAATACACTTGGGATCCTTCATCACATCAGGGTTGTGGCTAGTCCAAGCATCGCCCTGTTTTGGAGCTGGTTTTGTACCGTCAGTGTCCCGGAGAGACTGCTGGGCATGCATGTGTGCTGAGAGGGGCACCACGCTTGGACACCGTGATCGCTTGGGGTGGCAGTGCCAGAGCCAGCAAGGACACCTCTGTCTGCCTGGTGGTGGATGGTCCTAATCCTGTGAGTCTCGTCACTCTTAATGAGGTGATGAACTAACAGTCTGAGTAAGAGATGGGAAGCAGCAGAGGAGAACACAAGAGTGACAAGGAAGTCGGAGGTGGGAGGCAGTACGAGGAGGAAGGGGAGACTGTGTGTGTTGAAGAGATTAATCTGGAGATTCTGCAGGGTTTGCTTTTAAACAAAAGAGGATAAGGGCTTGGCCAGCCTCTGCAGGCTACCAGAGCAGAAACTTTGCTCTGTGGGTGGGACTAGATAAATTGTGTGGGGGCTGGAATAGTTTTGCTAAATGATCCTCTCCTTTCATGTTCTGGGAGAGGAAAGGGAGCTGATGGTATTACTCGCCTGGGCAAAGAACAGCAAGGAGCTTTTCTTCAGTGTCTCTCCAAAGTCCTGACTCTCTGTTGCCTGCCTTTCAGCGTTCGCTGCCTTTAACCAAAACCAAAGGACCCTGCTCGTGCCACAGACATGCCAGTTGCTTCTCCACCTGGTGCTGCACTCTGCTTCCTTCCGGAGCGGTTTTGAGAGAGCTCCTTGGGTTAACTCTGAGCTCATCTTTGGGCCTTCCAACCCCAGCCGTGTCTGGTTTTTCTTTCATTTACATCTGCAGGACAGTTGGGTAGGGAGCTAACTGCTTGTGGCCTGGTGCGTAGGTAGGCCCTCTGTACTCTGTCACAGGTATGCCAGCCTGGTTCTCGTAGTGACAGCTGAGAGCACAAACCAGCTTGAAGGTAACAAATTCAAAACCCAGGGCTGTAAGGAAAAGCTAAGGAAAAGGACCTGACACTCAGAGATGGAGAAGGTGCTGTTTCATGCAAAAAATGGTTTGGTGTCAGTCCAGAGGCATGGTGTGCACCCAGCGAGAGCGCTGGGCCACCTGGGCTGGATGTCGGCACAGTGATGATGGGAGGGGGACACTCGGCAGCCTCTTCCCCCCTCCAGGGTCACAGAATACACACTGCACCAGGTGATGCTAATGGGGGACCTGCATCTTCCTTAGCTCTTTCCTCTAACCATATACCTCTTGAAATAGTGTGCCCAGAAGTAGATATGTGCCTGTACTTGTGTCCTGCCCCTTGCTGTAACTAACTCACACTGCAGCCTGTCAGCTCATAGGCAAGGCTTGAGTATAGAAGTCACTATCAGGATAACCTGTTGTTCTTAAGACCTAACATCCTTCATGTGCATTCAAGGTGAACCGGCCAGTGGGTAAGGTGCAGATCTTCACTGCAGACCTGTCCGAGATACCACGTTGCAACTGCAAACCAACAGATGAAAACCCATGTGGCCTGGACTCCGAATGCATCAATCGCATGTTGCTCTATGAATGCCACCCCATGGTCTGCCCTGCTGGGGAGCGTTGTCAGAACCAGTGCTTCTCCAAGCGGCAGTATCCCGAGGTACAAATTTTCCGCACACTGGCACGAGGCTGGGGCTTGCAAGCCAAAACAGACATCAGAAAGGTACATACTCTGTTTCTGCATGTAACTTTCTCTTGCCACTTCTCTCTTGTTCAGTGTTGGTTTCAATAGTTTAGAAAAATTACTATCTTCCATAATTTGAAGAAGACTTCTTGCCGTAGAATGCCATTCAGGAAAGAAGTGGATGAATTTAACTTTTCCAGTCCTGACAAGAATGTTTTGGCTCAGCTAACCAAGAAAATGGTTTGCATATTGATGTCCCACAGGGTAAGAAAGATGATTGCTCTATCTGTCTGCTTGTATGGACGATGGGCTTTATGAGTACACCAGAACACTGGCCTGAAGGTGGTGCTCATGATTTCCAGATGGGGAGCAGTGATTATACCTCGCCCCCATTCTTGAATAGCCAGGCTTTTCCAGCATGAGAATCTTGTATCAGAAACTGAAACCAGGGCTTGGCTGTTACAAAGGGGTAATGTCTTGGAGATGGCTATTATTATTGCTAAAACTGGTATCTCCGGCTAAAACACTTGTATATATTTTTTTGAATCTAGAGAATAGTAGTTCTGTGGACACACGTCTGTGCTGAATGAAGAAGGAAGAATGGTAAAGCAAAGAGAACCCCAAAGCTAAGAAAGGGTGAAGTGAAACAGGGAACAATTAGCATAGTAGGAGAAGAATGTCTGAAAAAGGAGTAGGGACAACGTGCTATGGGAGAGGGCTTGATAGCAGAAGGAAAAATGTGAGTCTATCCTGTTTAGGCTTTACTGCCTGCTGTGATATAGGTTAAAGGATCTCTCTGCCATTCCATGCGCCTGTTATGTTTCACTTTCAGCAGGCAGTCTGGAAACGGGAAAACTCAGTTATTTAATGGAGGCACCTGTTAGGCCCAGTGGAGCGGAGCTGGGGTTCCCTTTGATGGTTGAAGTAGTCTCTGCAGTACTTCACTACAGGGCAACTCCCCAGATTCACTGCAGGAGCAGGTGCCCTAGGTGCATCATGCTGCTCAGTGTGGTTAGTCCCCAAAAGGATATTGTTTCCAGCTGGAATGCAGTAATGCAGTGCTTTGAGCTTTGCAGCAAAGAGCTGTTCTTGTGGTTTACTTTTATGCTGTCCCTGAATGTTAATTCTTTCTGTAACACAACAAATAATCTGATGGCCATTGTTGCTTTATTTAATTTCTTTCAAGTTATTTGTTGAACGTGTGAAACGGATGTATGATTCAGGGCTCTTAGTGAAGATTATAGGTCAAGCTGGCTGCAAAGCACAGAGGAAGATTTTTATGAAGAGGTTTCCAAAAAGGAAACAGGAACTAAGGTTTAGCACAAAGGCGGATGTCCCTCCATCCTGGAGGGAATTTGTCTTATCAGGTTGTTGTTTTCTCTCTGGCAGGGCGAATTTGTTAATGAGTATGTTGGGGAGCTAATTGATGAAGAGGAGTGCCGAGCCCGAATCCGCTATGCTCAGGAGCATGACATCACCAATTTCTACATGTTGACACTGGATAAGGTATGTGGAAGGAATTTCTCTTGCCAGGATCCTAGACAGAAGTAAAACGATTGCAAGGAAGGTATAATAGGGGTCTTCTCTAGCAAGTAAAAAAGGTGCTAAGAGTTGCTGATGAGCTGGTCTGCATTTCCACTAAAGAGAAGACTAAAAGAATGGACTTATCGGGCAGTAGAGAAGTTTCAGGTTGGATATTAGGATTAGGAGGAAAGCCTGAACCAACCATTGGAGTTTGTTCAGAAGAGGTGAGGCAGTTGTCCAAGTGTAGTTGTCTGAGGATCGTAGATCCTGTTTCGGCATAACAGGGTGAATTTGTACCCTCAGGACCCTTCCCAGCAGCTGAACCATGGAGAGTCCAGAACTGGGTTGGTGTGTGCCAGAGACAGCATCAATCCTCAGGTGTACAAGTATCAGGCACAGTGAGACCCTCATTTAAGTTCAAATCCCAGGTCTTGCTGATCTAATTCAAGGGGTGGAGTTTGTTACACCCACAGACTCTTTGGTGGGTCCTGGAGGCCAGGTTGTTGGTGTGAACTCCTGCTTTCAGAGGTAAGTAGTTTTGTCAGCTGCTTTCCACACTTTGTCACTCAACCTTGGAAAGACTAGAAGGAAACCATGAAAGCAGGCATGGGAAGAAGCTGTCACATGTGGGACAGGATAACGGTGGGACTGCTTTCTGGCTGTCCCATCTTCTTGCTGGAAATTCACACTGACCATATCTTGTTCTCCTTGTCTGGCTGAGGGGTGGGAGCAGGGACAAAACTAAGTCTTAATATCTCCCTCACTATTACAAAACCAAATCTCAGTTGCAGCTGCCTTCTCATCCCCGACGTGGTGTAACAAATGGTAGTGTACTGTACAGAGGTGCACCTCACATGTCACATACCGTTCCTGTTTTCCTTCTATACATTGACGTACAAGAAATGGGAACTGGTATATTGGTTTTCAGTGGAAGTCAGGGTCTGCAACTGCAAGTGCTGCCTTGGAAGTGTGCTGGTGTAGTGTTTATCCAGTACTGACACCGCAGGGAGAGCTAACTTCACAGAAGCAGCAGTAGCACTTCCCTGGCTGTTCAGGAGCCTGTGTGTCTTTGTAGAGGAAGATGATGTTGCACAGGTGACTGTATTGCTGTATGATCTGCCAGCCTCAACCAGAGACATCGGTGTGTGGAAACTGTTTGGGTGTCTGTTGATTGTCCAGGCAACCCAGTGACACCTGTCACTTATGCTTGGTTAAAACACATGTATGTACTCAGGTGCTTTGCAAGCATCATCAGATGCCTCTGTTGTCATACTTTTCACTACTGATTAATGATTTCCTGGTGTACTGGTACCTGGGCTGCAATGACTTGAGTGGGAAATGACAGTTTATTAAATGTGGTTTTCTGTTGTGTTTTTTTTTTTGGGTTTGGGTTTTTTTTTTTTTTCAATTCCAGGATCGAATCATTGATGCTGGGCCAAAGGGCAATTACGCTCGATTCATGAACCATTGCTGCCAGCCAAACTGTGAGACTCAGAAATGGTGTGTGAATGGCGATACTCGGGTTGGGCTCTTCGCAATTGTAAATATCAAAGCTGGTAAGGAACCCCACTCTGTCAGTACCTGCAGTTAAAAGTGTGGGAGTGTTTCTGTAAGGAAAGGGGAGGGTTTGTAGCTCCCTGGGAAGATATTTAATTTTTGTTTTCACATAGGCAGTCATGAGACTTAACACCAGCACTGGCATACTGAAACACATCCATGGTGTAAATGGAGGTTCATAGTTCTAATTTACAGGCTCAAGAAATGGAACCAAGCATGCTACAGTGTGGGGTTGAATGCCCTTTTTGGCTGTAGTATGTGGTAGGAGTGTGGGTTTGCGCTGAATTTTCAATCCACAGATCTATGGGGAGATTTAATAGTTGGTATCCTTGTGTAGGTGTGACAGTCATTTGTGTCATTATATTTCAAAAGTGCTTTTACTTCAGCAGTAAGATGTTCTGCCCCATAGTTCATTACAACTTGCTTGGTTTTGATCTGCTTTTGTGCCAGGGACTGAGCTGACTTTCAACTACAATCTGGAGTGTTTGGGAAATGGAAAGACCGTTTGTAAATGTGGTGCCCCAAATTGCAGTGGCTTCCTAGGAGTACGGCCAAAGGTATGATGCCTCCTTTAAGCTTTTGTTCTTCCAAATCACCTCTTTGCATAGATGTGTATCATTTGTTGCAGAGATCTCAGGAAGGGCAATCCGGTTTCAGTGTGGCCATGAAAACACTACTTGAAATGAGTTGAATATCCAAGTTTTTATTTTGAGACCACAGATCTTAGACTTGAATTATTGCTATAAATAATGACATTAAATTGTATTTTACAACAAAAGAGTAAATGAAAGATTTTTTTTTTTTTTAATTTTCTGCTTATTATCATGGCAATTTCCATTGCACTAGAGGAGCAAAGGACAGGCATGGGAATGACTTCCATCTGATAACCAAGAAACCACAGCTCAGACCATTTCCTAAAGTAAAGGCCTGAGTAAACTGTGAGCATGTATGAAAGGCCCACAAACTCGCATTCCTTCAGACTGGAGTTGCTTTAGGGCCAGAAGGCTTCAGCATCACCATCTTTGCCACAATAAGAAAGTTCCTGTTTCTTTCCTTCTTTTAGTTAAGCGACCGAAGTTTAGACATCAGACAGGAATAAGAAATTTGCCATATCTGTAGCAGAAAAATCACTAGCTTTTAGAACTCACCGACTTTTGAGAGCTTTGTTTTGTAACTGTAAAGTTGCAGTAACAGGAATTGATTTCAATTACCTCCTTGTGTGAGCCGGTTCTCACTGGGAAAAGGAAATAACAGGAGCGGTTGGCCAAGTTCCCAGCTGTCACCAGCTAAATCTATGTCTCAGCTGTTGGTTTGTTTCAAGAGCTTCACCAAATCAGTCTGTAATCCCTCTGCTCTGACATGTGGATACTGGCGGCTTGCTTACCCACAGTTAAGGGTTAAAAGCTCCAGCAGCGTAGTTGTTAAACCCTGTCAATATATAGGGAAGGTTTTGTGAATTCTCCAGAGAGCTTAGTTCTGCAGAAAAATTAACTTACGATTAAAAAAAAATTGATGTCTTCAGAAGTTGACAGATGAGGTGAATTACACATCTGATGTATTTAGTTCTTTTTTGGGTTGCGATTTAAAGTTCAATTGATTTTGTGCTGCTCCTGTGTTATACATGGCTTGACTGTCATTTTTGCCATGAAATTGCAGGTTGCATGATGGAAATCAGAGAAAGGTGCCCTTTAGTTGGCATTAATGTTCCATTGTGATGCCTGAGGCGACTCATTCCATCTTGATGAGATGGGCTAAGAAACAATACCGAAGAAAACAGTACCTTGGGGGTTTTTTTCTTTTTTTTTTTTTTTTTTAATTCATCCACAATAGATGCATTTTTAAGCTTCCTGAAGATACAGCAAGACGAAACTTCACTGATTATACTCAAGTTCACTCTTAAAAGTGACCTTTCTAACTGGGAGTGTGGAAGAACGCATGGGAATCTATTGTACTGCAGTGAGCAAGTGGGAGTTGCTTAGTCCAGCTGTTAGACCTTGCTTAGACATTCAAATTAGCTGTGAAAGGTTTTTCTTGTTCTCTTTGTAATTTGCTGAGGTACTAGGCGCTGAGAATAGGTGGAATAGTTTAGTGGAGTGATTTCACTGCCTGCATTTTCAATGATAAGAAAGGCCTGACTTGTCCCCATTGTCAATGGGAATGAAGGTATGAAAACAGAAATACCCACATGTGAAGGAGAAGGAAACAATCAAGAGATGTAACTCCCTCATGGCAGGACAGCTGGATAACCACCACTGCTGAATTGTGAAATTGTAGGTCTGGAGACAAAGGTTTTTAAATGTTTCGGTGGTTTTGTTCTTAATCTTGATAGGAGAGTGATGAAAATAGTGCCCAATATTTATGCAGAATAAAGGATGCAAAAATCGCCTCGTAGGCATCGTCTCGGCACACAGAGATATTCTGTGTGGAGAACACATGTTTGTACACGAAGATACGTGGAAAATGGCATAAAATTTAGCTCATGTCTGTTTAGATAAACTAAACTTATAGTGCTTTGATAAGGTCACTGACTGGGGACAGGTAGCATCATCTTTGTGGAGTTGAGTGTTCGGTACAGTGTTTGGTACAATTTGGTACAAACACAATTGAGTGTTTGGCTTAGCCTGGAGAGGATCCGTGCTAGGGGGTTAGGAGTGGTCTGAGGATCTAGCTGGAATGGGGGGGCAGCGTTTGAGGAAGCCTTAGGGCAGAGAAGAGAGCACTTAAGTCATTTAGGTGCCAATTTTGGGACCAGTTGTGGTTATTTCATTACTGCCTGTAACACAGCTGTTGGAAGCATGGTAATTTAACTGTACTGATTACACAAAAGATGTCAGGTGTCGCCAGTGTGAGAGAGGGAGAGGATGGGGCAGTTGCAAAGGAATAACTGAGTATAACTGGGAATAGGCCAGACTTCAGAGATTCAGTATGCCAGAGTACACACCTGGAGGGTAACAGCAGAAACAAATCTGCCATGAGAAGGTCACCGATGAGCAGTCATGGTGGAGAAGGAGCTGTTGTGCAGTTCAGCTGCCGCAGGACTGAGCTGCTGTGGTGACACAGCTGTGGAAGAGGCAAATGCGGGTGGTGCTTTGGGAGGGATTTCCCAATCTTTTGGAGAAGTGTTGACGTCATTGTACACGGCCTATGAGGCATCATCTGAAGCAGCACGTGTAATTCTGTAACTTGTGTTTGGGAGAAATAAACTCAAAAAGGGCAGAGAAAAACCATTAGGAAAACCGAGGGTGCAGACTGTGAAAGTGTTTGGTTTGTGAGAAGGAGAGTGTGTTCCAGTGGTTACTTTAGGGAGAGAGAAAAACTTCTGCCGGAAAAGAGCAGCACTGACAATGAGAACAAATAGGTCTAAACTGATCACAGATAAATTCAGACTGAAAATGGAGAGAGGAGTGAGGAACGTCAAAAAGTGCAGGAAGGCCTGGGAAAGACTCCTCAAGTCATGGGTGCAAGGAGACCTGACTGCTTTGACTGACAACCTGAAGAGTCTGTGAGAGGTGGCACAAGCTCAGTGACACCAGGCAGCCCCTGGCTCCTCATTCTGCTGTTGGTAATTGTATATATCCCATGTTTAACCAGGCTTTGGTGCTGGGCTTCCAGGCTCTTTCAAAAAAAAAAGAGAACTATTTGCTGTAGTAAATTGGTTGCCAAATATTAAGAAGCACTGTAGAGATGCTACATACGTTTCAGGTATGGCTGGCAGTGGGATTTTTATTTGCAGGGTTTGCAGTTATCTCCACTGTAGCAGGAAGGGAACAGATGGAAGGGGCAGAGACCTGCATTAACTGATGTCGTCTCACCCGCAGAGCCAACCCAGCCTCACCGAGGAAAAGTCCAAGAAGCTAAAGAGACGGCCACAGATGAAGCGCAGGTCACAGGCGGAGGTGATGAAGGAGCGAGAGGACGAGTGTTTCAGCTGTGGGGACGGAGGGCAGCTAGTTTCTTGTAAGAAGCCAGGCTGCCCCAAGGTGTACCATGCGGACTGCCTCAACCTGACCAAGAGACCTGCAGGTCAGTGCTCTGCATGGCTGGGCTCCGCTTGGGTCACAGCGTTGGCTCAAGGTGTCCCAGGCACTGCTCATCACCTTGCACTCACTTCACAGCATCTTAACATTTAGAGAAATCTTTCTCACTTGAACAGACTTTGTGGCCCACACGGCACAACCCTGGTTTGCACCCCACTGTGACCGCAAAAAGATGAATTAATTGCTGAAGGGGGAGCTGGTCCTTGCCTAAGAAATGGTGTTTGTGAGCTGACCCAATCCTTGGGGCCTGGCGGAGGACAGTCCCAACAATAGTTGAGGTATTGGTTCCTCAGATTGGCCATTTTCCCAAAGTTGGAGACAATTGAGTGAGTTGAATGGTGAGGAAAAGCACTGATGGAAAATAGAGGTTAGAGAACAGTGTGTTCAATGTCTGAATAGCCAGAAATTCGAATAACCTGAATAGGCAGAAATTTGAAATAAAAAGAAAAAATATTCAAAAAGTACTTCTAGTTGGGTGCAGAGAAAGAAATAGTCTCCCTGTATGAGTGATAAAACAGCTTCGAGTTCATTAGTAGCTCAGGGGGTGTAAAGTAACATCTATTAGAGGGAAAGATTTAAGTTGCATTTAAAAGTCATAAGGGGGCTGGTTGAGGGGAGTGTTTTCTCTGTTTCAATTTGTCTTGGTTACTAAAGGAGTTCCGGGGACCTTTAATGAGTGTTCAGGTTTAACCAGTGCTCAGAAAGGGAAAAAGTCTGACCTGAGTCTTGGTAGGCCAGTTAGCCCGATGTCTGCCAGGCCAGGAGGATGGAAAAGGTGATACGGGATCAAATGCCTAAAGAATTAAATGGTAAGAATATAAACAATACTAGATGACAATTTTTTAGGTAGGATAACTCATCAAACCTAATTTAGGGGGTTTTGCTAAGATAATAAATTTGGTTAATAACAGCAACTGCATAGAAGTAATTTGTTTAGGGGGCTGTAAATCTTTTGATTTAATACTGTAAGCATTGTCATAATTAGAAATTCTCTATGCAGCTCTGTACAGTATTTTCTGAACACATCAGAGGCAGGCTAAGAAGCATGGAACCAAGCGGTCTCTGAAAGTAACTTCCAGGAGAGCCACTGTGACAGAGCGTTTCTGTCAGCGCTCCACAGGGAGCCAGAACTGGGCATTCAGCACCTCTAGCTGTAATTTGGCAGAAGGTGTAGAAGGGCTAGTAGCATATTTTGTAGATGACAGAAATTATGTGTGTGCATGTGTTAAGTTTTGGGGAGAATAGGGCATTTATACAGAAGAGGTTGGATTGCTCATTGAACAAACGCTGTAACAGAGCAATGTGAAAGCCAATGGGAACCACAGGTCATTCCTATGGAAACATCATTCAGGGTGAGGGAGTCCTGAACATCACCTTTCTATCCATTTTTGTGTGCTAAGACAGGGTGCTGTAGCATCCTGATAGGTTTTCCCATGCTTTGAAGTCTCCCATAAAGGAGAATCCAGCATTTAGCTTGTTCCCCTGCTTTCCATTTGAAAAGTTTCCCCTAACAGTCTGTCTTGAAAAAAACAAAAGATTGCCCTCTCTCCCGTACCCATTTTTTCACACACTGGGAGACTCTTATCCCCTTAGTCCTTTTCCAGCTTAAACAAACACAGCCTCTCCTTGCAGCTCTTATTTTCTAAAATTATTATTCTTGGTCTACTCTGGACTGTGTCCCACCTGCCTACATGTTTTTTAAACTGTGGTAATGAGTATTTTAACAGTATTGCAGCTGAGGCCTTGCTAACACTGACAGAACAGAGTAATTATATTTTGTGTTTTACATAAAATATCTCAGGAAATGAGATTTGACTTGTTTTTTTTAAAAAACTTTTTTATTTATGTGATTGGCCCTATCATCCTTGAGTCCTCTTGTCTTGATCCTTTTCACATATTTATTTTATTTCTTCCTCCTGCAGTCATGCACTGGTCTTTATTTAATTGCACTTTGTTGGCACAAGAGCATCTGTCCAGTTTAAATTCTGAGCCTGTCTAACCACATATTTTCAGTTCCTCACAGCCTTGTTATCTACCCGTTTCTGTAAGTGTATCTGTTGTTCTGCTTCTAGAAATTCAAATGAAAATACAGACTAAAATAGGCTCCTGAAGGATGTCATTGGAAATGCCCCCTCAGTTTGCCAGAAGACCATTAATAGCAGTTTTCTGAGGATGTTTTTCAGCCAGTTGTAGCCATTTTACCATTTTACACGTAGGTTGTTATTTTCATAGCACGTTCCTTAGAGTATCATACAGGACATGAAAGGTTCAGCACTTTTTACTTCAAATGTTTCTTCTGCCATGGGCATTGCTGTCGACTAATTGGAATTTCCTGCTTGTTTGCATGTTACTAATTGCATGATCTTACTTCCGAGAGCTCCTCTGCTCCGGGCTGTCTCTGGAGAGACTGCTTATTCATTAGGCCTTTTATCCTGTCGAAGACCATTGAGTGGTTTGATAGGATTTATCCTTTCTGCAACATACTGGCAGGTTTTGACTTATTTTATTTTTCCATCCTTACAAATGACCTCTTATAGTAATAGTCCCAGAGTCTTTGCAGTTGCCAAAGTGAGTGTTGAATGTGGCTCTCTGGGTTGCTGATAGTGCGGAGGGAGCAGCGACAGCCTGTGCTGCAGCACCGCGAGCCTGAAAGAGAGAAAACCACGTGCAGTGTTAAACATCCACGCTCTGAAAAGGATGCTGAAAATTTGGAGAAGATGCAGAAAAGCAGTGTGTATATTTTGAGACCGGAACAGAAGCCTTGGACTGGCTTCAAAGGAGGGGAAAACATGCTACACGGTTTTTTTTCAACCCCAGGGGAAAAGCAGCGTGAGAGAGGGGAGTGGAGAGCTGATGTTGCACAAATGCATGGAGAAATGCCCACAGCTGCTCAGTGCCATGCTGCAGTCATGCTTTCTTCCAGCCTCCCTGGAAAAGAGCTGGTAGCCAAAGCCACAGATGTGTGGGCTTGGTTCAGGGAGGCTGGGAAGTGCTCTGGCCCAGCTGGTGTCCATGGCTGCCCTCCATCATGGCTTGCGCTCTGAGCACAGGCTGGCCTGTGCGAGGGCTGCTCTGCAGGGAGCTGCTCTTCACAGCGAGGCAAGGGAGCAAGGGTGCCCATGGGGTTATTGGGTGTTGGGGAGCATGGAGGCAGGAGGCGTATTTGGAATTGCAGCCATGCTGGTCCTATGGTGAGAGGTCAGGAACTCAGCATCGTGTATCCTGGGTGCAAATGATCTCACTGTTCCTTTTGTCCATGAACTGGTGAGAAGCGTTTGGTAGAGACGGTGGCAGCCTTGGCTGGGGGAGCAAGGGGCTGAACCAGTGAGGTCATCTACAAGTGAAAAAGCAGCAATCTCTGAGGTGTGATGTTGGGTTTTTTCCCTCCGTGATGATGTTGATACTGATGGTGAATAGATTCAGCGTGGACATGGAGCTCCTCAGGGAGCAGCTTGGCTTTGTGTTAAGCAGTATTTTTATCATGGCCATACACAGAGGTTAAGGAAGATGCCTTTGGGTACAGAGACAATAGAAAATTACTCCCTTGTGATCACTGCCCTCTCACTTCTTCTTTCTGATAAACAGGAAGGGAGGTTGTTGGCCCAGAATTAACTTAGATGAGCCTGACGCATCTACTTAAAAAGTCCGTTGGGTGTATTATACACAGATACCACTGTTGTTGTCTGTGGAAATCGGAGCCACAGAGATGTGCAAGCTGGGGGTGTCTGCTCTTGTCTAGGCGCCCGTATTGGTTAGTGTTGTGCTGGAGCCAGACGGGCTTTTGGTCTGACCTGGCGTGGCTTGTGTTTGTCATGATTATCGTTGCCCTTGTTACTTCCAAGGATGCAGGTTCCTGTTAACTGCCCATTGAGCCTGGGAGCTATGGCAGAAACTGAGGAGGACATGTAGAATTGTATGGGAGTATTACAGGGGTGTTCCCCCTCTCCCTTGAACTCCCTTTGCAGCAGGTCTTGTCTCTTTCCCTTGTACCACTCCTAAGGTATGTCTTTTCTCCTGTGTCTGTGCTGCAGGAAAATGGGAGTGCCCGTGGCATCAGTGTGATATGTGTGGTAAGGAAGCAGCTTCCTTCTGCGAGATGTGCCCCAGGTCTTTCTGCAAGCAGCACCGGGAAGGCATGCTCTTCATCTCCAAGCTGGATGGACGTTTGTGCTGCACAGAGCATGATCCCTGTGGGCCTAACCCTCTAGAGCCAGGAGAAATTCGTGAGTATGTACCTCCCATAGGAGCCCTGGCTAACGGTGAGGACACCCAGCCACCGGAGCAGCCACCTGCAGACACAGACCTGAGCGTTCAGCCTCTGGACAGCCTACCTCAGTCTGTGGCCCTCAGACTGCAGTCACCAGAAAAGCCCCCCGCTACCCTAGCGCTGAGGCTGCCGCCGTCAGACAAGCCCCCCACCACCCTAGCCCTGAGGTTGCAGCCATCAAACAAGCCCCCCACCACCCTGGCCCTCAGGCTGCCTCCACCAGACAAACCGCCCGCCACCCTGGCGCTGAGACTGCCACCGTCAAATAAACCCCCCACCACCTTGTCACTGAGGCTGAAGCCATCCAACAAACCCCCCACCACCCTCTCGCTCCGGCTGCAGCCTTCAGATAAACCTCCCACCACCCTGTCGCTCCGCCTGCAGCCGTCGGACAGGCCCCAGGCTGCCCTGTCCCTAAGGCTGCAGTCAGAGAAGCAACCCATCATCGTAGCGCTGAGGCCTCAGCAGCCCGACAAACCTCCCAGCAATGCGGTGCTGTGGCCACTGGACGAGTCCTCCAGTGATGCCTCACAGCCTCATCTGCCAAGCAAATCTCCTCCGGGAACTCCACAGTCGTCGGACGAGTCGCTTGTTACTGCTGATGCCCTGCAGCTCCAGCTGTCGGACGAGCCTCCTGATGCCCCCGGGGTTTTGGGGTTGTTGGACAAGTCTCTCATTGACACCAGGACCCAGCAGCCTGAGCTGCTGGATGAATTCCCAACAAAACGCCTGCATCCTCAACTGTCGGACAGACTTCTCTCCACAGCAGGGACCCTGCGGTCCCAGCTGGTGGATGAGCCACCTGCGGCCGATCAGCTTCAGCCGTTGGACAAAGCTTCTGCTCAGAGTCCGCAGCCTCAGCCTGTGGAAAAGGCTCCCAGCTATGTGGTGCCGCAGGTCCCAGCATCGGAGATGGCTGCCGGTCCTGGGGTGCTGTGGCCTCTGTCCATTGAAAAAGTCCCCGGCTCCCCGGTCTCACGGATCCTGCCCATGGAGAAGGCTCCTGGATCGGCTGTGCCACGGCCCCCACCTCCGGAGAAGGCTTCCTTCTCCGGGGCAGGGCGGGTCCCAGCCACGGAGAAGGCTCCCAGCTTTGGGGCGCCCCGTCCCCTGCCTCTGGAGAAAGCTCCTGCCTTGGGGATGCCACGGATCCTGCCCACAGAGAAGGCTCCTAGCTTAGGGGTGTCACGGCCCCTGCCTCCGGAGAAGGCTCCTGGCTCCCGGTCACCGCACATCCTGCCCATGGAGAAGGCTCTCGGCTCGGGAGCCCTGCGGATCCCGCTCACGCAGAAGGCGCTCACCCCTGGGGTGCTGCGTCCCCTGCCTCTGGAGAAGGCTGCCGACTCCGGGGCCCTGCGGGTCCTGCCTCCGGAGAAGGCTCTTGGCTCCGGGGTGGCCCGGTCTCAGCTCTTGGAGAGGCCACTCACTCTTACAGCCCCGTGGCCTCAGACGTCGGACAAGCTGGCTGCTGCTGTGGCTCCTCGGCCTCAAGCCCTGGACAAGCCTCCGGCTGCATCGGCTCCGAGGCTGTTGCTGTCAGAGAAGGCACTGCGGCCCGTTGACCAGAATGCACAGCCGAAGGAGAGAGGAGCCCCGGCCATGGAGCTGAGTCCCCAGCAGAAAGAGAGGACCATGTTAGCTGGCGAACAAATCTCTTGGTCTGCTGGGAAGGTGGTGACGCATGTCGGACAGGTACCTTGGCCTATGGAGAAACTACAGACGCATGAGCAAACCCACTGGCCCACTGCAAAAGCCCTGGCACCTGCAGAGCAGTCTCCCCGGACAGCAGAGAAACTACCAGAGCCGACCCTTCAGCCCGGCTGGGACGTGGCCTCAGCCCCTGCAGAGCAAATCCCTTGGACATCAGAGAGATTGCGTGCGTTTGAGCAGACCCCTCGGCCGGCCAGGGAAGCGCCGGTGCCCCCGGAGCAGATGCAGTGGCTTGTCACAAACATTCAGACAATTGACCAGATTTCTTGGCTTAGCGGAAAAGCACAGACTCCTCGGGGGCAGGACCCTTTGCCCGAACAAAACACAGCGCTAGCCCGTAACCAGGATTCTGTCTGTCGTGAGTTGGCCGACTCAGAGCCAAAGTGAGGTTGGTGAATATGGGAGGCAGGTTTCAGTCTTTTAATGTTTAGGGAGGGGGATCTTTGGTTTTTTTTTTTTATTCACTTCCCTGAGTCCAGCCCCTAACCCATGCACATCCCATCCATATTCTCTCGTGACATGAGCAAGGACATTCACTTAAGTCTGAGTGTGGCCCAGCCGAAGGGGGAGAGCTTCCGTGACCTTTTCCTCTTCCTTTTACAAATGGTAAAGCTGAAATAAAGCATCCACTCTGGGTAAAAATCTCCAATTCCACTGAAACGGTCACATTACTGATCCAGCATGTTCAAGCTCCAGGTCTGATTCGTAGGCAGGTTCCCAGGTACAGCTAGGGGCCTCGCTCTTGTTACTGTATTTAGAGGAAGCAGATCACTCAGGCTGCCCTGGATTGGAGATGATTCAGGGATCAGGCGGTGAGCAGTCAGGTGTACTCCCTTGCCGGACTCTGTGGAAGCAGGGAGAGGGTTTATCTGTCGTTTGCCCGGGTCTCTGTCCCTGCAGGGTGTTGCTTTGCGAGGTTTGTCCGTACATTCACTGGGACATGCTGTGTGTGTGGTTCACTGAAGGACAGGTATCGTCTCCAGCCGAGCTGGGAGAGGAGCCCGCTGCACTCAGTGCAGTTTTCTCCAGCAATAGACAATGTCCATTCAGGCTCCTTTGTACAAAGCTGCGACTGGCCAGGCCCGAGAAACGGGGAATCTGAAGGAGGTCAGGGAAAAGAGAGATCTTGGAAGAAGCTATCTGGCAGTTTTTTCATTCTTGTGTCTTAATCCTTTAGCACAGGACACGCGGAGTGTTTCCTTAACTTGAAAACATTGTGACCTATAAAGCAGCAATAGCAGAGTAGGGCAGAGTGGGTTTCCCCAAGGTGCTGAGCACCGCCCTGGCAGGGTGGTGGTGCTCCCTTTCAAATTTCCATCCAGTCTCTTCTTGACTTCTGTTGTCACCATGAGCCAGCAGACTGAGCGGTCTTTTTTCCCCTTGCCTCAGACATGTTCAGGACGTGTTCGCATCACACCTGGTCTTCCCAGCAGCGGGACGCACTGCCGAGCTGCAAGTGAAGCCTGTACTGTTCGCTACACAGCGTGGAGGCAAGGGTGCTGTAGCTGTATCGGGACACATCTCGACACCTTCCCCTTGGTTAGCTTCTGGCTTAACTCTTCTACAACCAAAGGAGACTTGAATTAACTGGACTGTGTTGGTGTGCGTGTGTGTGTGTGCGCGCGTGTGTGTCCCTCCAACTGAATAGTAGTTCTCACACTGGAACACAGTGGGCTCCAGCAGCTGGCTGGCTTTCTTTTTTCCTCTTCTCCCTTTTCCAGTTAAGGAGGTGTTTAGTACCTGGTGGTCGTCAGGCTGGTGTTCAGACTAGGCCTGCTGAAAGCCGTTTACTCAAGCGTTGAGGCAGAAGTGCGCTTGGCCGTGGTACTCGAGGGGCAAGCGGTAGAGTCCCAGGGGCCTGCGGAGTGGCATCTTGCGACCACCGCCACCCTCGCAGGCAGGAGGAGGACAGGCGTCCCTGGGCGGCGCTGCCCAGGCTGGATGGGGTCGGTATCCTGCCAAGGAAGCGCTGCTGACCAGCACACTCTCCCACTCTCACAACACATTACCTCTGGTTTGCCTGAGCTCCGCTGATCCGGGTGCTGCAGCCTCGGATCTCCGTGCCCGCCACCAGACCCTTGCACAGCTCCAGTGTATCCTTCTCCTTCCAGGCAGATCCACAGGTCCCTCCCTGGAAAAGGAGCGTTCAGCTCCAGGCTGACCCTCTCCCTCCGACGTGGGAGTGGGTCCTTGTTCCCACCTGGCTTGCAAGTGCCTGCTGCTCCCAGAGCAGACGGTCATGAGCTTTGCAGTTTTCTATGAAGGGAGGCAGACACTTGTACCGAGACTAATCCCGATCCATTCTCCTTTCCTGATGTACACACCCCAAGACAACGTCCTGCTGTAAAGGCTGGGTGTGCTGGGCACGAGGGGACGTTACCAGTGCTATGGTGCATCTCTTCTCTAGTCCGAATCATTTCAGATCCTTTGTAGAATAGCTAGCGACTTCGAAAAGCTTTATGGCTTATGGAAACTTACTGTTTAATGTTGTTTTTTTCCGGGAAGACTGGCAGGTCAGTTCCTGCTTGCTGCTGAAACTGGGGAAATGCAAGCAGCTTGTGTTTCTGCGTGTGACTCCTGCACAAAGGGAATCAGGACAACTCCTCAGAGCCATTGAGAGAGAAGATAATCTAAGGGCATTCATTAACTTTTTTAAACAAAATAAAAAATGGTAATGAGGTTCAGTATATTAAGTATTTATCATGTGTGAGAAGGAAAATAAATCTTGAATTTACATTTATAGGCCTTCCCATGAGCTGGACTTAGTCATGTAGATTGTGTAAGTAGGGTTACCTCCATGCCAGCCGCCCAGCCAGCTACAGCTGTAACCAGAAAGGTATCTGCACTGCTCTGTCCACCTCCGCTTTGCATTGTCACGTGTTAACTAGTTACTTGTTTCATGAAAAATAAACTGTGAATATTTTTGGTGCAGGCTTTTTTAAATCTGTAAAATGGAGAAGTTCTCAATGAATTCTCGTAAGTGCAGGTTTGAAAAAATCACTTCTATAAATTGTGTGCTCACGTAGTAAGGTGAGGTTCATGGCAGCAGCAGCCTTTCACACAGCAGGCTCTTGCCCAAAAGCTTGTTTTGAACAGTGAATGGATTGAACCGTTGCATGGCATTTCAAACCCACAGCCTTATTCCTTGCATCTGACCATACCCCACCTCTCTTCTTGTCTCCCTTCATGCCTTTTCCATGAGGATCCAAGTTCCTGGCTTCCTACCTTCCAGCTACGTGCTGGAAAGTTGACTTCAGTAAAGTTGGTGTTTGGAAATGTCATTGAAGGAGGAAGCCAGCATGCTGCTCTTCCCTCCTTGCCCTCGTTGGGCCCCTGGGCCATGCTCTGTCAGATCAGGAGGGCTTTCCAGGTGTACGCGGGGCTGGCAGAGGGACTAGTGGTGCTGTTGGGAACGGCTGTCTGTGCTGGGTCACCTCAGCACGATGGGCAAGGCCTGACCAGGTGTGGAGATGGGTCCCAGCAGCCCTCCCCTGCCCAGCCTGCCTTCATCGGCTGTGAGCATGGGCTGGGAAAGAGCTCTGGGCAACACAACCCTCACAAAAGAAACGTGGGCTTCTTCAGCACTTGAGGTGGCTCTGGCTGTTGGTGACAGCTGGTAGCACTGCCTTGGAGGAGGAGAGGGAGATGTCTGCACCAAAGTAGTTGGGTTCATTTTCTACAGTTCATTGCTGCCTTTAGAGTTCAGCCACTTTGAGTCACTGCGGGTTTTTTTAACATAGAGGAAAGCGGCAGATAACACATAACCCGTGGCAGGCCCCTCCTGCAGGAGAGAGACTGCTGCAGCTCTGCTCTGGCCTCCCCAAGCCCTTGCGCTGGGCTGGAGCTGGCCAAGGAGCTCGGCCAGCTTGCTGCGGCTGCGTGGCCAAGGCCACAGGGCTTCTTTGCTGCATTGGAGGGATTCGGTCAGCTGGCCACTAACAGTCTTGGGTTGGGCATAATTGCGCCCAAGGTGGGGGAGGGGTGGCTCTTGTGTTGATCCGCTGTCATGGAGAGTTGTAGAAGCAGAATTAAGGGTAATTGTTTTTGCTCAGAGCTGTGCCCCTTTCCTTGCCATTCCGGGGAGGCTCACGGGAACTTCCCAGGCTCGTGGATCCATTCCCACTTGGAGGAATGGCTCCCCCTTCCCAGTTCTGACGGGGCTGAAAGATTTGCTCCCATACAGATGCTTTGCCGACCACCATGCTTGCTGTCAGGATGGCCTGGCTGCCTGGGCTGGGGTCACCGGCTGTGGCCTCTGTCCCACAGCAAGACCCTCTTCAGTAGCGCGTTTCCACAGCAGGCAGGAGAGTCCCACTTGACCTTTGGTGATGGAGGAGCTCTGGTGAGGGGTAACGGCGTGGTCAGGGACTCAACATGGGCAAGATCTGCCTGCCCAAGCCGGGGAGGAGGGTTGCAGAGGAGGAGCCACCGCAGGGCCTGTGGGACGTGCGGGCAGGAGAGGAGCGGGCGCTGGCCACTGTCCTGTGTGGCTCGTCCCGTCTGCACCAGCTCACTGGGCTGGTCCCCGCTGTCAGCCAGGGCTCTGGTGAATCTAGCAGAAGAGCGACCACTGTAAGGGATAATCCCCTGCTGCACATCTTCAGATACTAACTAGCTCGTGGTAGCTTGCTTTATTGCTGTTCTCGAGTTAAAACTTTTCCTATTTAACAAAAAAAACCCCACAAGAACCAGGTTCACTTCAATGCACAAAGTACCCAGGTGATACTGTGGGAGCATGCGTTATAATCCAGGGTTAAACCCCCCACAGGCACAGGCTTCGCTTCGAAGGCGTGGCTGTAGTTAAAATTCAGGAGATGAGAGAGGTGGTTGAATCTGAAGGACAGTAACATACTAAGGTGAGACGATGCAGACTGAGGGTGCTAGAAGAGCTTCCGCCCAGTTTCACAGAAAAAAAGGAAGAAAAAGAAAGAAAAAGCAGCCCTAACCCTGATGCATCTCGGCAGCGGTTTAACCTGAGTGGGCCGTGGATGTGCGCTGCTCCTACCTGAACACCGCAGCCAGCATTGCGACAGGGCAGGGGGAGGGAGTTCGAGAAACCTCAGACCTTCAACACCTTCCATTTATTTTTAATTTCAACCGTAACTTCTGATTTTGCTTGCTGTTTGGAATAACCGTAATTGTAACCTGCTTGTAATGTGCTTTGCCCTAAATTACTGATGAGGCTTTCAGCCTTTGCCAGCCAGTGAGTGTTAAAGCAAAGTGGCAAACCGTGCAGCTACTCTGATAGTACGGGGGGGAGGGGGGGGGAGGCCGGCGAGGGCTCGCACCATGTTTGATCGCCCAGGCTTTGTCCGCATTAATTACTCCCCTGTGATAGTGATAACGCCAGTGGCAACATTTGCAGCCGAGGCTGTGCCTCTTGCAGCAGCACGGCCGGGCTGATGGGTGCTCGGGGCTCCCAGGGCCTGGGAGATGGGATGCTGGAGCTTGGGGACCGCTCCGCCGCTTGCCTGGCTTCAGCGGGAGTCTCGCCTGCGGGGTGGCAGTGCCCTGGCTTAGCAGGAGGTGGGAAAAGGCAAGATTCTGCTCCGGGTCCTCCAAAACGACCTAAGCCAAGTCTGGTGCAGGGGGACAGCATGCGTGGGCTTGGGCTAGAGAAGTGGCGGTGATGGACAGTCCCTACAGCACTGAATCTACCTCCTAGGGAAATCTGAGAAATGGGTGTTGCTATGTCCTATTTCAAGGTAAAGTTTTAATCAGTTTGCCCTTGGCAAAGCACTTGGGCTATTGTGGTGCTATTGTAAACCGTTTGGCAGCTTAGCACAGTAGGGCTGAACTCACGGCTCCTAGCCCGCGGGCTGGAGGTTTCTTTGCCAGCTGAATCCCATCCCCTGATAGCTGGGGCTGGGCTTTGGCACGTGTGACAGAAACAGGACGAGGCGTGACTCGGTTCCTTCAATTTATGATGGTTTTGAGACTCAAACCAGCGTGCCAGTGGGCCCCGTGGGCGTAGGGAGCGAGTGGAGCCACGTGAAGCAAGGCAGGCGTCCGCTAACTGCATGTTCTTTGTGTCCGTTTGGTACTGAGCTGGTTTCAGTTTTTGTTTGGTTTTTGTTTTGTTTTGTTTTTTTTTTTCCTGATGTTTCCGAGTTGTTGACTTCAAGGAACTGGGTTTTGTGTATTTTTTTAGACACTGGGAACTTGTTAAAAGGAAAAGCAGCAGCACCGGGAGGCTTAAGGTGGAGCATGGCTGGAGCTGAGGGCGGCCCTGGCCAGTGCGGGTGGGAAGAGGTCAGATGTGTCGGCAGCGGCTGGTGCGGGCAGGCAGGGAGCAGCTCTCCCTGCAACGGGCAGGAGAAGCCTTTCGGCAGTGGCACTCCTGGCCCTGCTTAACCGCATGTGCCATGTTTACCACCCCGCCAGCCTGCTCACCTCCAAGACACCGGAATGTGTCCGATACTGTGCCTGGCTTTGAATGTCCCCTGCCCTTCCAGTGCTATGTGCTCTTGGATGGGGTCCTAGCTGCCAGCTAGGCTGGGGGTCCCAGGGAGGGTGGCCCTGGCTGCCCGCTCCCCCTTCCTTGCTGCCCGGGGAGGAGGGACACGGGGAACCACCCGTGGCAGCGGCATAAGTTGCGCTGAAGCAGTGAGCGGGAGGTTTGTTCAGAGAGGGGGAAGCCTTGGTGTGAGCAGCCCTGTGCTGCGTTCCTCCCGCACCGAGGCCTGCTGCCCGCGGGGTGGTGGCAGCAGAGGGGTCTCCTGCAGGCTCTGCTGGAGGGAAACATGGCGGGAGTCGGGGTGCCCGGCTGAGGCAGGGGGCCAGCCAGAGCTGCAGGTGGTGGCCAGGGCGAGCACTGTGTAGGGACACGTGGGTATTCAGCCCTGGCTGGGACTCGTCTTGTCAGTTCTACACGGGGATGCCAGAGCGGGTGAGAGAAACCTACATATTTCCAGCATGTATATTATTTTTAGAAGAGGGAGAGGGGAGAGTCTTGGACCATTGATTACTTTCATTTTGCTCCCCTTAGACTGTTGGCTGTGTATGTGAAACTTATAATGAAAAGAGGGTTGCCCTGCCCAGGTGCTCCCAGAACATGTACTGTAATTCTTTGTATATAGAAGAAAAATTACTGTAAAGTAAAGTTTAACTTTACTCTCGATGTCCTCTTGTGGTTTGTCTTGCCGAGCGGAGGGGCGCAGGGGGAGCCCGGCTGTGCCCATACACCCGGGGCAGGGAGGGGAGAGCCCCAACAGCCTCGCGCGGCAGCGGCGCAGGCAGAGGGACAGCTCAGACCACAATGAGTTTTATTTACATTGTACACCCCGAGAGAAGACGCTTAAATAAATCTGCAAAGAATCAGGCAACATCTCCGAGAGAATAAGTTAACGGCCACCGCTGGGCCACAGCAGCAACTCGGGGAAGCAGCTCCTGCAAACACCGGGTGGCAGGGAGAGGGTCCCCAGGGGTGACAGCCTGCAGCTCCTGGTGCCGCAGGAGGCTCCCAGCACCGCACAGCAACCCCCTGCCACTCCGCGTGCCGGGAGGAGAGCAGTCCGCAGGGCTGTGCACCGCTGCCATGTCACAGACGGGCCCGTACAGCTAAAACACAGCAGGTAAAAAACCGGAGTCCGGCGTGCGCCGGCTGCCTGGCCGGCAGCAGCGGTTCCCTTTTGGCAGGAGGTCTCAGTGGTGGCAGCAGCTGTAGAAGTAGGCACCGCTCCTCTGGCCCAGGTCAACACCCTTCTCCTCTGGAAGAGAGCAGGGTGGCAGGCTGCCGGCACGTCCACACTTCCATGCCACGTGGAGCCCAAAAACTGCTGGTGCCAGAACTGGGTCCCGGCGGGTCCCTCGGGGAGGGGTTTGGTGTCCCCGCGGCGAAGCGGCAGGGCTCATGGCCACGGCACGGCCCAGAGCTGGAGGCATAGCCGGGCTGAGCACGCCTGGACAGGCCTGGTGCAGAGCTGAAAGCTGGTCCCGCAGCCGGGCAAGGCTCCTGGCTGCCCGTTTGCCAAAGGCCACCTGCAGCCCGGTCGGGGTGGATGTGCCAAGCTGAGCCTGGCCTCAGCAGGCACAGGGATGCCACAACGGGGCCCAAGCTCTGCAGGACAACCCCTGGCACGGACCCACAGCGGCCCCAGGGAGGGTGGGGGCGAGGAAGGGCCCTGCCAGGCCCCACAGCACTCGTCCTCCGCACCCTCCCCAGGGGCATGTGCACTCCCCGGCATGGGAGAGGGTGCCTGGGGAGGGACGGATCCTGCTCGCTCACCTGTCATCACCTGGAAGGCAGTGAAGTGGACGTAGTCCTCGGCCACCTTCTGGAACAGCTCATCTGGGGGGAGAGCGGGCAGGGTGGGTGCGGGCAGCCCCACCACCAGGCAGAGCCCCGGACCCTGCTCGGGCACGGGCACAGCCGGCAGCGAGGGGGCTACTCACCCACGCTCTGGCCCGTCTTACTGGAGGTCTCGAAGAGCTCTGCCTTGATCTCTGAAATGAGGGCCCTGGTTAGTGGCTGCAGGACGTGTCCCCATGTGCTCGGCTCCCTCCGGAGTCACCCTTCGGGCACGGCTGCCGACAGCGAGCTGGCGGGGGCCCAGGGCAGGGCTCCGCGCTCCCGTCCCCTCGGCCCAGCTGGCCGCATGCCTGCCCCCATGTCAGGACATGCCGTGCCTGGGGAGGTCCCTGGCAGAGCCGGGGCCTCACCGCACAGGGAGCCCTGGTGCCTGGAGTGACTGGATCTGCTGCGGATCCAGGGCAAGGGCAGAGCCCCTTGCGTCTCCCAGGCACACGCAGATGCAGCAGCTCCATCCCCCCTCGCCCCCCACCCACTGGGTGCTGCGGGAGCCTGGGAAGGGCCAGCACTGCCCGGCCGCGAGCATCCTGGCCCCGTGCGGTGCCCAGCCGTACCGTCGGCGTAGTCCTGCACGTCGTGGAAGTCGACCCCCCGCTTCCTCCTGTCCTCCTCCAGCAGGTCGCTCTTGGTGCCGCACAGGTAGATCCGGCAGCCCTGCGGCAGGCAGAGGGCCGGGAGAGACGTGCCCGCGGGCCCGGCACCGCCACCGGCTCCCCTTCCCCTCCGGCGGGGCTCCGCAGCCCCCCAGGCCCCCCCAGCCCGGCCGTACCTCCTCGCAGTTCTGCAGCTCATTCACCCAGAACTTGGCTCGCTGGAAGCTGCTGCTGTCGGTGAGATCTAGGGGAGAGGGGTCAGGGTTTGCCTCCTCCCTCGTGCGCCCACCCGCCGCCGCCGCAGCGCCCGACCCACCGGTGCTGGCACCACCCCAGCCCGGGACCGTCACAGCCGCCGGCTCCTTCCTCTTCCCACGGTGCCGTGCCCTTACCGTAGCAGACGACGGCAGCCCGCGCCCCGCGGTAGTAGATGCGGCTCATGGCCTCGTAGCGCTCCGAGCCGGCCGTGTCCTGGGGGCGACGGGGAAGCGCTCAGCAGGTGGGGGGGCCTCGGGGGTCCCTGTGCCAGGGTCCGGCTGGGGATGGCACCGGGGTGCTGGCACAGCCCTCGCCCCCGCACTTACCCAGATCCCCAGGGTCACCGTCTGGTCCCCCACGGACATCACCTTGGCCACGAAGGCGGCGCCGATCGTCTGGAAGAACAGCAGGAGGAGCGGTGGGGACCGGCCCGGGGACGCGGGGGGCACCTGGCCTGGGAACAGAGCGGGGGGGGAGCCGGCCCGGGGACACGGGGGAACCCACCCGGGGCCGTGGGAGGCACCGTCCCGGGGACTCGGTGGGGAAACGAGGGGACCCACCCGGGGACGCGAGGGGGACGCGGGGACGTGGCGGAACCAGCCCCCGGACGCACGGAGGAGACCACCCACGGGCGCGGGGGGGCCGTCCGACGGCGGGGCGGGTGCCCGGTGCGGTCACTCACGTTCTGGTAGGGCCCGGGCCGGAAGCGGCGGTGGGCGCAGCGCTCCACCAGGCTGCTCTTGCCCACGCCCTCCTGCCCCAGCAGCACCACCTTGGCGTCCACCCGCCGCCCGCTCATCCTCGCGCCGCCGCCGCCGCGGGGCGGGGCCGCAACCGGGCGGGGCGGTGCCGGCGCGGCGGAAGCGCGCGGCGGAAGCGCGCGGCGGGGCGGGGGAAGGGGGCGGGGCCAGCGGCGGAAGTGCGCAAGGCGAGGCGGACGTGCGCGGCGCGGCGGGGCGGGCGGAGGCCGCATGGCGGCCGCCCAGCAGGCGCGGGCCGGAGCGGGCGCGGCGGCGCGGGCCTGAGCGGCGGCGGCCCATGGGGAAGTACTGCGCCAGCCTGGGCGTCCTCAAGGGGCCCTGGGACCAGGTCTTCGCCGCCTTCTGGCAGCGCTACCCCAACCCCTACAGGTGCGCCGGGGCCCGGCCCCCCGCCTCAGGGCTCCCCCCGCGGCCCTCCCCTACCCCCAGAGAGGGCCCTCCCCGGGGCCTGCCGCGGCCCTCTGCCTCGGCCCTCTGCCTCCGACAAGGGGTCCCTCGGCGTCCGCGTCCTCCGCCCCCGTCCCCCGCCGCCCCCGTCCCCCGCCGCATGGTGCCCCCCCCCCCAGCCCTTTCCCCACAGGGACGGGGCCCTCTGCTCGCCCCCCACCAGAGCCTTCCGGGAGGGGTGCTCCGCACCAGCCGTTCCCCCTCTCCCTTAATACCACAGCCCTCTTCCCCGCGCCGCAGTGCCTGACGGTTCCCAGCCCCGGGGAGCTGTTGGCCGGGAGCAGGGTCCGATATTTTCTTCCCCCTCCCCATTTTAGCAAACATGTCCTGACCGAAGACATTGTGCACCGGGAGGTGACAGCGGACCACAAGCTGCTCTCCCGGCGGCTCCTGACCAAGACCAACCGGATGCCCCGCTGGGCGGAGCGCTTCTTCCCGGCCAACGTCGCCCACTCCGTCTACATCCTGGAGGACTCTATCGTGGACCCCAAGAACCGAACCATGACCACGTTCACCTGGAACATCAACCACGCACGTCTCATGGTAGGTGCCCGTGGGCGGGTGCGCAGCCGTGTGGCAGGTGCCGGGCAGCGCCCACAGCCAGGTTGTGCCTCGTGCAGGTGGTGGAGGAGCGCTGCGTGTACCAGGTGAACCCCGAGAACAGCAACTGGACCGAGGTTAAGCGGGAAGCCTGGGTCTCTTCCAGCCTGTTTGGTGTCTCGCGGGCTGTCCAGGTGAGCACTGCTAACTGCTCAAGCAGCACTGTGTACCCCCTCTTTGGAGAGGCCTTAAAGCTGCTGCTCCCCAATGCTCTACCCCTCCCCTGTGCTGGTTTTCCTACCCTTTCTCTTCGTTCCCCCCATCCTCTTGAGCTCTTGGGGCACTCGGAACCATCGCTGCTGTTGGGCATGAGCCCACCAGATGTTTGGGACTGGTCAAGCTGGGACAAAGCCCCAGGGGCTGTGTGTGACCAGGGAGGTGGGCTTCCACCTTCACTGACTCTTCCCTTGCAGGAATTTGGTCTGGCCAGGTTCAAAAGCAACGTGACCAAGAGCACTAAGGGATTCGAATATGTGCTAGCAAGAATGCAAGGTGAGCACCCGAGGGCAGGCTAGGGCTGACCGGGACGGGTCTCTTGGAGTTACAGCTCACACTGGGAACACTCCAGTCCACGGGCAGGTCGTGGCTTGAACTAATCTGTGAAATCCTTGTCCTTTGCCTTTGCCCCCATGTCTTGGCACAGCCAGCTCTTCCTGAGCAGAGCAGCCAGGCAGCACTCACAAGGCCAGGCAGGGGTGGAGTGCAGGCGGGAGGGGAATGTAACATGGCAGCAGTCACATGCCTGCGGTTCCCCTTTGCAATGTATGCGCCCTGACGCACGCAGGTCAGGAGCGCCAGGCTCAGCTTCCCCCTGCGTGGGGAAATCGCCTCCATCCCGAGGTGATGGGGCCAGGGCTGGTCTAGCTTGCATCAGCTGGCACTCCTGTGCCGGGGCAGGGCGGGGGCCCGCTGGGGCTGGGTTAACAGCTTCCATGTTATAGGAGAAGCTCCGTCCAAAACACTGGTGGAGACAGCCAAGGAAGCGACTGAGAAAGCCAAGGAGACAGCTCTGGCTGCTACGGAGAAAGCCAAGGACTTGGCGAGCAAGGCAGCCACCAAGAAGAAGCAGTACGTGTGAGGGGCCGGGCACAGGCGGGCGCTGGCTGCACCAGAACAGATAGGAGCCTCCTTAGATTTTATATTTTTAAACAAACTGTACAAGTCTGACAATCAGCTGCTGTTAGACCCTTTCTGAGATGTAATTATCATTAAAAAAAGTCTACTCCCACCTCTGATTTGGCCGGGGCTGGCCTGGCTAGAGCAGAACCCAGCACTGCCCTCCGCTCCAGGGGTCCAGCCCGCTGCCGGGGGTCTGGGCTTGCAGGCAAGACACAGGCAGAGGTTTCACCAAGTGCCTTTACTAGAATAGTGTCGGGTATGTACAAGGGAGGGGGGCGGCTGCGGGAGCGTGAAGGCAGGCTGCTTAATGTACTCGTTTCCCCTTCCTGACTCCAGGGGCAGCAGGGCCCTTCTGTAGCTGTGTCTGCTGGGGGCGGCACTGCCCCACACCCCTGTCAGGCAGCCTCCGGCCTGCCCAGGGACGCACGGGGCGAGGCAGGAGGGTGTCCCCATGACAGCCAAGCCCTCTTCCAGCGCCTCTTGCAGCGCACAGCAGGTGCCACAGTGTTGTGCCAGCCCCGTGCGCCCAGCGCCGTGGCCGGTGCTGCCTGGCACCAGGGGGGCCAAGCCAGGCTCTTGCCCCCACCCATGGCCCCTTACCAAGGCAGCCGTGATGAAGCCGGCAGAGGCTGCATTTCCAGCAGTGGCAGGCAGGGAGGAGGCAGGCAGGTAGCGTAGGGAAGGCAGCAGGCGCTGTCAGGACGCAGGGCCGTGGGAGCTGGAGTAGCTGTGGTCCCTCCCGGTGCCGAAGCCAGGCAGCAGGTCCCCGCCAAATACCACGCCATCCACCTCTATCTCCACATCCTCTGGGCACCGGGGGGAGGCCGGGTCAGGCCCCTGTGGCCTCCCCTTCCCTGCCCATGCTCCCTCTCCTCACTCACCTCCCTCAGAGGGCTCCGAGAGCTGGGATGAGTCTAAGCTGTCAGCCCGAGCCCGCTCCCCACCGGCAAGCGAGAGCAGCCATTCCAGCCGCTGCCGCAGGCTCCGCTGACGGTTACGCAGCCGGTCCTTGGCCCTCCGTGCCCTCAGCTCCTGCTCCTCCAGCCTCTGCGGGGATCCGGTGAGCTGTGAGTGGGGTCCCGAGCTGGGCGGCCCTGTCACGTTTAGGGCCCTCTGGCTGGGGCCCCGTCCGGGGGGTCCTGGGCGGCACTAGGGCCACCCCCCTCACCTGGATGTGAAGCCGGGCACGGTGCAGGAGGCTCAGCGTGGTGGGACGGGCCGGCCCCACGCCCACCGGCACCTGCTGCTTCAGCCGCTCCAGGCAGCACCGGAGCTGGGCTCTCCTGCGGCCGGGCGAGGGGAGACGGGGACGACACGGTGGTCAGCCCCGGGGGCGCGGGCACGGCCACCCCCGGCCCCAGCCGCTTCCGCTTCTCCCCCCCCCCCCCCCCCCCCCCCCCCCCCCGTACCTGTGCTTCTCCAGCGCGTTGTGCACCGACCTGCGGGAGAGCACCCGGTGATCAGGACCGGCGCTACCGGCCGCCCCCCTCCGCCCGCCCAGCCCAGCCCCGCCGCTCACCTGACGCTGCCCACGGCCCGGCGGGACCGCGCAGGGCAGAGCGAGGCGTAGCCGTGCTCGGCCTCGGCCAGGCCCGGCGGGTACCGGGGACCGGCCGCCCCGCGCTCCCGCCGCTCCAGGAACTCGGCCGCCTGCAGCAGCACCTGGATGCTGGTGGCCGCCGGCTCCATGGCGGCGGGCGGGCGCGGCGGGGCGAGCCGCGCGCTCATTGGCTGCTGGGCGCCCCGCGGCGCTGACGTCGGCGCGGCGGGGAAACAAATTCGGGCGGGAAAGCGCGTGCTTCAAATTTGAATCGGCGGGAGGGGCGGGGCGGGACACGCCCCCCGGCGCTGGGACACGCCCCCGAGGGGTGCTCCCGCGGCCGTGCCCGTGCACGCCCGCGCTGCGGCGTGTCGGTGCGTGTGTGTGCGCGGTCACGCGTGTGTCCGCGTGCGTCAGGGCCCCACTGCGACCCAGCCC
The DNA here is from genome assembly GCF_035582795.1 of Mycteria americana. Lineage (NCBI taxonomy): Eukaryota > Metazoa > Chordata > Aves > Ciconiiformes > Ciconiidae > Mycteria > Mycteria americana. The sequence continues at coordinate 11,191,775 of NC_134372.1, forward strand.
CACGCCCCCCCCCCCCGCACCCACGGGTGTCCCCGCGCCGGCTGACCCCAGCGTCCCCCCGGGAACCGCCGCGTCCCAGCGCCGCAGGGCCCACCCAGCCAGGCGGGTTTATCTCTTTATTAAAGTCCACCGGGCGGAGGCGGTGGGGAGGGGAGGGAGGAGGGGAGGGCAGCGCCGCGCCGGGCCCCGCGGGCGAGGGCCAGCCTCCGGGCACGGCCCGGGCGGCCCCGGGGCACCCGCCGTCATGTGAGGGCTGTTTGCACCGTCTCAGGCCTGGCCCCGGGGGGAGACTCTGCCCCGGGCCCCACAGCAGCCAAAGTTCACCTGAAAAAAAGCCACCACGAAGCACGTTTCCAGCCGGGGGGCAGGCGCGCGGCAGCGACGGCACGTGGCTCGCCGGGAGCGGGGCTCGGCCGCGGCACACCGGGTGAGGCGGTCCTGCGCCCACCGCAGCCCCGGCCCCGCCGACCTGCGGCACGGGCTGCCGCCCTGCGTGGGGTCCTACCGCCATGCGTGGGGGGTCCTGCCGCCGCGCCCACCCAGCCCCGAGAGGAGTCGTGGGGCCGCGGAGCCGCCCAGCAGCCCCGGAGCGGCCCTTTTCCCCCGTCCGCGGCCTCCTACGGATGCGGATCTGGCACGGGGGGTCTCACTGGGCCCGGGCGTGCCGGGGCACGGGCGAGAGGTGGGCAGCGTAGCAGTGCGTGCAGACGCGCACGGGTTTCAGCTGGCCATAGTGCGGCAGCGACGCGGTGTGCGGCGAGCAGCGGGCGCAGAAGATCTGCCGGGAGAGTGCCGGAGCGGGGCTGAGCGGAGTCGGGCCCCCGGGGGACCCCGCAGACCCCAGCCCAGCCCCCTCCTACCTTCCCGCAGCTGCGGCAGTGGTGCCTGCGGCGCAGCAGGGTGAAGGGCGAGCGGCAGGCGGAGCACTGGCTGCATGTGCTGTCCGGCACCCACTCGGGCAGGCGGCAGGTGCCTGCTGGGCAAAACGCATCGGTAAAAGCCACGGGGCTCCCCCTGCTCTGTCCCCCATCACTGCCCTGGCCCGAGGAATGTCCCCAGCCCCTTGGCTGGACCCCAGGATCAGCCGCAGGCTAGCACCCTGGCACGCTGGGCAGCCCCTTACCTGCCCTCTGGAGCCCGGCAGCCTCTGCGGGGCTGGAGCACAGGGGACAGTCGGCCACATGAGGAGCATCTGCTGCGCACGTGTCACCAACCTCTTCCTCTGTGGGGACAAGGGCTGTGGTGCTCCAGCCAAACTGGGGCTGGGCACTGTGGCCACATCATCCCCATCCCTGGTGCTGTGGCCTCATCTCGCCAAGGCAGAGAGGAGCCGTGCCCCATGCCCCGTGTCCCCAGGGGTTACTCACGGCTGGCACCTGGCTCCTCTGAGGGCTCTGCCTGCGAGGCGACAATCTTGAAGACCGTTTTCAAGATGCTCCGCAGGTCGCTGGCAAAGTTGGTCTGGAGCTGATCAGCCACCCCTGTGCCCCGGGAGGGAGGGGTGTCAGGGTGCTGCAGGGGGGCCTGGGGACAGCGGTGGAGTGGCGAGGGGGTCACTCACCCGAGATGCAGACGAAGAGGGTGTGCAACATGTCCTTGGTGCTGCTGTAGCGGGAGCGCAGCTCTGAGCAGCAGGCACCCAGGGTGGCATTGAGCGCTGGGCTGCTCCCGGGGGGCTGGGGGCTGCACAGGGAGGAGGTGACAGTTACCCCAGGGGTGGCGCAAAAAGTCCCCATCCCCGTGGGCAGGGATCTGCCAGCCCAGCCCTGCTCCCTCCCCGCCACGCACCCCCACTGCCGGGTGGTGCCCAGGTCGTCCACCGCACCGGGGTGGCACGGGGGACCTCCCGGCCATGCCATGCAGGTGGGGGGCGGTGGGGTGGCACGGGGAACCTCCAGGAGACCCCAGGGAGCAGGGGGGTCCACTCTGGGCATGGCTGCCCCCCAAGCTGGGGGGGTGACCGGACCGCAGGAATCCTCTGACTCGGCTGTACACAGGCTCCTCTCCAGCAGGCAGAGCTCCTCCTCTGACAGCACCCGCAGCAGGTCCCTGTGGCAAGGGGATGGTGTCAGCCCCGCATCATGGCCCCACTGCTGCCCCACAGCCCCACCCATGGGCACCCATTGCCCCCCACTGCATACCTGATCTTCTTCAGGAGGTTGTAGAAGGGGCTGAAGATGCGGGACATCTGCTCAGGGCTCTGCTCCAGGCTGAGGGGACCCTCAGGGTAGATGAGGAGGCCGCTGTGAGGGGACAGAGCCCGGCTCATGGGGGGGGGTTGCCCGGGACCTCGACTCCCCGAGGGGGGGAAGGGGCTGGTGCAGGGTGGGGAGCATCCAGCTGCCCCTGGGCACCCACTTCTCCAGGGGGCTGCACCCACCTGATAATGGCCAGGCGAGGGATGGTGAACATCAGCAGCGGTTCGTAGCCGTCGATCATCTCCTGGGTCAGGTAGCCCAGGTGCAGGGCTCTGGGGAGGGACACCCTTACAGCGGGGCTGAGCCCCGGGACACTGCCCCATCCCCGGGGCTGGGGTCCCTGCTGCCCCCCCACGTGGTGTGCAGTGCCCCTCACCTCTCCACTGTCTCACAGAAGAGCACGATGATCTCCTGCTGCCTGTAGATCTCCTCGGGAGACTTCACCACTACCAGCGAGGACACATAGCTGGAGAGCCGGGGGGACTGTGAGGCTTCTCTGGCCCTGGTGCAGCTCCCCCCACCCCAGCACCCCGACCCCGGCCCCTACCTTAGCTCGAACTCTGCGAAGAGCTGGTCAAACTGGACAAGCACAGCCCGGACGGGCTCCGGGTAGGAGCCGGGCTGGCTCAGGCTCTGCTCCCGCAGCACCGTCCGCACCAGCTCCAGGCTGCACAGCAGGTTCCTGGCCTGAGGCCGCAGCTGTGCCCCGTCCGCCTCCTCCACGTCCAGGAAGGTCCCAGCCAGGAGACACTGCCAGGACCAGGGGGGCCATCAGGAGCCAGTGCCTGGGGCAGCACAGCCCCTACCCCCGGGGTCAGCCCACGGTGGGGTGTGCCATCCTGGCTGGCACCCACCGTCCCCCAGCCCGGGGGAGCCGGATCCCATCGCCCGCCCTGGGACGGCATCCCCAGGCTCACCTCGGCAGCAAACAGCATGTGGTTCCCCAGGTTGTCCACCAAGAGCTCCTCGGGGAACTTGACCAGGTAGTCACGGCTGTGCCGCTGCGTGGGGATGCACTCCTCCATGATCCGCTCCAGGATGGCCAGCAGGTGAGCCTGGGGAGGGCAGGGACGTCACCCACGGCCACCCGGGGGGACCGGGGTCACACCGGGGCCTGGGCTGCCCCCGTACCTGGCTGAGGTGGAGCTGGTTGAGGAGCACCAGGTACTGCTGCGGGTCCAGCTCGGCATCCAGCCCATTGATCTCGGCCACCACCCGCGTCACCCTCTCATCGGCAAAGAAGAACTGGGAGAGCAGGCGGGGGTCGGAGCGCTGCGGGGAGAGCAGAGGGGCGATGGTGGGAGCACCCCGCGGCTCCGGGTGGGACCAGGAGTGGGACCAGGGTGGGACCGCACTCCGCGGCCAGGGGCACCCCAGATCTCCCGTGCCTGCAGCCCGGCGGGGCGGGGGCTGCTGGGGTTTGCTCCCCTGCGGCCGGTCCCCGTGGGGCAGCCCCGGGTCCATGAACACCCACTCGGGCAGGTACGTGGGACCCCCATGGCGGCTCCGGCTCGGCCGAGCTGCGCCGGGTGCCAGGGGCAGGCGCGGAGGCAGGCGGCCCCCGGCCGAGCCCTCCCGGGGAGCGCCGCCGTCCCCACCCACCCGTGCCTCAGTTTCCCCATGGGCAGAGCAGGATGAACAAGCTCGGCCGCATCCCGGCAGCGTGGGCACGGATCCGTGCGCGGCTGTAAACACCGGCTCAGGTGAAAGGTCCGGGGGGAGCCCCCGGCGGGGAGCGGGCAGCCCGGAGGGACGCCTCTCGCCCCATCTCTCCCCCAGACCCTCCCCCGCGGGGCCGGAGGGATGGAGGGGGCCGGGGGGGATCTCCTCGCCCCGGGAGCGGGCGGCGCCGGGACGGGCGCTGAGCTGCCCGGTCCTGCCCGCACCCCCGCCGCACCTCCAGCCGCGGGGCCGGGCACGCTCCCTTCTCCCGCTCCGCCCCGGGGAGCCCCGCCGCCCCCCTGCGCCCGCTGCCGGCGGAGCCCCCGCGCAGCCCCGACGGGGCGGGGAGCGGCCCCGGCGCGACCCCCCCGCTCTCACCTTGGGCCGGCGCAGCCAGCGGCGGAGGGCGGCGGGCAGCATGGCGCGCCCCGCAGCTCTGCCGCCGCCCGGCTCCCCGCGCCCGCCGCCCGCCGACGGGGCGGGCCGGCACCGAGCACCGCCCGGGGGCGGACCGGGGCGGTGCCCGCCCAGCCCCGGCACCGGCACCGGGACGACCCGGCGGACCGGCCCCTGCCCCGCCCCGCCCGGCCCGGCCCGCGGCGGGACCCGGGGCTTTCCCGCTGCCGGGTGGCGGGAGGCGGCCGCCGCTCGACGGACCGGTTCCCTGTGGCGGGGCGGGCGAGGGCGGGTGTCCCGTGGGGCGGGCAGGGTGCCCCCGCCGGCTGCCCCGGCTCCCCCTCCCGGTGCCGCACCCCGGTCTCGGTTCCTAGCTGCAACCCCCAGGCTCCCGGTTCTCCCCTCCCGGTGCCCGGGCCCTCCCCTCCCAGTTCCCTGGCTCTTCCCTCCTGGTTCCCTTCTCCCCGCAGCCCCCGAGGCCCAACCTGCCGGGGACAGGGATGCCCCAGAGATCCGGCCCCGCAGCCCCCCCTAGCCCCCAGCATCCCCGAGCTGGCGGGGAGGCACCGGGGGGAGGCACCCGCAGGCACCTGCCTGCTCTCTGCTGCATGGGCTGTGCTGGCCGTGGGGTGCAGAGCGGGGTGCTGCAGTGGGAGGGGGGCAAAGCAGCCCCTCAGTGGGAGCCGAAGGGGCCGAGTGGCCAAGGAGGGGACCCGGGGGGTGCTCGGGGCACGGGGCACAGCAAACCACGCCGGCTGTGCCGGAGGAAGCAGCTGCTCCTCTGCACCCGTGCCAGGCCTGGCACTGCTGGCCACAGGATGTGGGTGCCGATAATTCAGGTGGCTGAAAGCCTAATGGGGTGGATTCACAGGTAAAAAATCCACCGAGGACCATTAAATAAACACGGCAGCACCACCTCGGCTTGAGGAAGTCCCTGAGTCACGGCTGAGCTGGCCGGGTGCGGGTGCGGGGCTGGCCCCGGCGCTGGGGCTTCACGTGTCCCCACGGGCTCCAGCTCTGGTTTCGGCCGGGCAGCGTGTCCTGCCTCCCGTGTCTGGGGGTCCCTGCGCACACAGTGAGCCTGGAGCCCTGCCTGTCCCACAGCTGCGGGCAGTGCTGCCACAGCATTTGTGGGGGTACAGTGGGCTTTCCTTGGCAGCCAAGCGCTCCATGCGTCCTGTGTCGCCAGCATCGCGCTCTGCCCCACCACAGGAGGGCAGCTTCGGTGACTCAAGGTGTGGTACAGAGCAAGGCACGGCCTCACGCAGACCAATGCCACAATGTGGGGGTTTGGGGTGATGCATGGCACCAAGGCTGGCAGGGAGGTGAGGGGCTAAGCTGGCCCCCAGCTCTCTTGGGGGGACACCCTGGGGGACACTGGGACTGCACAGAGGGCAGCAGACCCCCACGGGCAGCCTGGGATCAGGCAGCAGCAGGAAGGCTGGGGCAGCGGGCACTGTGTTGCATGGCTGCGCTGCGCTGCATGGGGGAAGCAAGGGAACCCTGTGTCTGGGACCAGGGCACGGGGTGCAATGTGCGGGGCTTGCCCTGCCTGGACGGGTCACGCAGCTCCAAGGATGCCGTGGTGCTGAGCCTGGAGAAAAGGAGGCTGAGGGGAGACCTTATCGCTGTCTACAACTGCCTGAAAGGAGGGTGTAGAGAGGTGGGGGTCGGTCTCTTCTCCCAGGTAACAAGTGATAGGATGAGAGGAAATGGCCTCAAGTTGCACCAGGGGAGGTTTAGACTGGATATTAGGAGATTTTTCTTCACTGAAAGGGTTATCAAGCATTGGAACAGGCTGCCCAGGGAAGTGGTTGAGTCGCCATCCCTGGAGGTATTTAGAAGACGTTTGGATGAGGTGCTTAGGGACATGGTGTAGTGGTGGTCTGGGTAGTGTTAGGTTTACGGTTGGACTCGATGATCTTAAAGGTCTTTTCCAACCTATACGATTCTGTGATTCTGTGATTCTGAGCATGGCGCTGCATGGCCAGCAGGCACCCAGGGTACCAGGAGAGCAACGCTACACGGGGATGGGGTGCAGAGGGGCTGGAAACCCACACATGCACCATGGGTTCTTCCACCAGTGGGAAGGCTGGGGCAGTGGGCAGGGTGCTGCTCGTCCATAGTGCACTGGGGCTACCCGTGTGCCGGGACTGGAGTGCAGGAGAGCTGCAACCCATGCATGGGTCTGAGGTTATGTGTCTGGGGTCATGCTGTGTTGAGGAAGCCATGGTGCTGAGCATGGCGCTGCACAGCCGGGATGCACCCAGGGTACTGGGAGAGCACCGCTACATGGGGACGGGGCGCAGAGGGGCTGGAACCCACATGTGCACCCCGGGGTCATGCAGGAAGGCCAGGGCAGTGGGCAGCGTGCTGCACAGCTGCAATGGACTGGGGGTACCAGTGTGCCAGGATTGGGGTGCGGGGGAGCTGCAAACGGACATGTGGCTGTGTGTCTGGGGCTGAGGACGTTGAAGTGCTGGGGTGCACCCAGGGTACCGAGAGAGCTCTGTTACACGGGGACGGGGAGCAGAGGGGCTGGAACCCACGCGTGCATTGTAAGGTACTGCACCACCAGGAAGGCCGGGGCAGTGGGTAGTGTGCTGCTCATCCTCAGTAAGGGTACCGGTGTGCCAGGGCTGGGGTGCGGGGGAGCGGTGTCTGGGGCTGGGACGCCCCGAAGGCACCGGCGCTCTTTAGGACCCGGGGGAGTGGAACGGGGTAGGGGGCGACGGGGGGCGGGGGGGCGGAGCCGCGGGTCGCGGCGGCGCCGCCACCTCCCCCCCGCCAGGTGGCGCGCTGTCGCGCAGCGCTGCCCTCTCACAAAATGGCGGCAGCGGCTTCAGCTCGCCGGGCCTTTCCCCCCTCCCTCCTTCCCCCCCGGGCAGGGGCCGGACGGGCCGCGCCGCCATATTGGCTGTTGTCCTGGCTGCGGCGGGCGGCGGGCCGCGCTCGCCATGACTCGCAGGCGGAACAAGGCAGCGGCAGCGGCGAGTGGCTCCGGGCCTCGCCGTGAGAGGGTGGGGGGTTCCGACGCTGGTCCTCCTCCCCCTCCTCCGCCACCGCCACCGGAACCGCCCGCCCCACCTGAGGTGGTGGTGGTGGCGGCGGGTAGCAGCGGGGAGCCGGGCAGAGCCACCGCTCAGGTACTGGGTTAGGCCCTGCGGTGGGGAAGGGGCTGTCTCTGAGGGGTTTTCGGTCGGTGCGGGGATGGGGCAGGGCCCGGGGGGGGCCGGAGGCCCCCCCCGGGCCCTGCCCCATCCCCGCACCGACCCCGGCCTCGGAGCATCCCTGAGGCACCCCCCCCCTTGGTGTTCCCCATCTCCCTCTTCCCGGTTTTGGAGGGTCCTCTGCGCCTTCGGGGGTGGTAGTGGGGAAGCCCCGGTGGGGCCACGCTGCTGGGCTGCACCTTGGATGGGGGGGACACCACGCTGAGGTGAGCGGGGAAGATGGGAGGTGAAGCCCAAGCCCTCCTCTGTGGGGCTTGGCTGCTTTGGGATGTGGGAGCCACTTTTTACAGCATCTTGGGGCTTGCGTGGGGCTGGGATGGCTGCGCGGGCAGGGCTTGCCCTTGGCTTTGCTGGGCTGGGTGGTGGAGCCGGGTTGTGGCCTTGGGTTGCGGGTGTGATGAGCCGCAGCGGGGCTTTGCTGATGCCTCTGGCAGATGGCTGGGGTGTTGGGGGCTCCCCCTGGTCTGTAGCATCCTGGGGGTTCATCTCTCCCAGCAGTTAGGGAAAGCTGATCTCAGCCTTTGCTGGGGAGGGTGAATCAGCCAGCGAGCCTGTCCCCCACCATTGCATGCTGCTCCCCCTGGCACGACCGGCAGCACTCAGCAGCATGAGAGCAAAGGGCTCTGCCAGCCCCAGGGTCTGTGCACCCCTTACTCCGTCCCTGCGTGTAGGGAGATCTTGCAGGTCTGCTCAGGAGACCCGTGTGTGCTCTGGAGGGCAGAGCCCCGGGCTCGGGGACAGGCACGCTCACCCGGGTGGCGTGGCGTGCTTCAGGGGGTGTTCCCACAGCTCCTTCTTGCGGGAAGGTCCAGCCCTGCCACGGGGCGATGGCAGGTGGCTTGAGCATCTGCCGAACAGGCTGCGGGCTGGTTCCCGCGCCTCTCGCTGCCTGACATCCCTCGACGCGCCTGGCTGCTGCTGTCTGCTCTGGGTTGTGGGCAGGGAGCCCGGGGGTGGGTCCCAGGTCCAGATGCGCTGGGTGGGTTGGGGAGAGCCATCCTCTCGCCTGCTGTGCGCAACAGTGGCTGCGTCTGCCCCTGCTGAGATACGGGGTGGCCTGGGAGCCCCCTCCTCCCTGTGGTCGGCAGGGCGGGCGGGCAGGGGAGCTGTGCCCCCCTCTGCTCTCCTTGGCCTCTGACCTTTGCTTCACCTTGAGCCTGGGAGACGCCATCTGTTTCGCAGCAGCAGTTCAATGTGCGGCTCATTGTCGCGGGGCCCCGCCGCGGCAGCAGACAATGGGGGCCCCCTTGCCCGCGCCACGCTGGGCTCGTCACGGCTGTCAGGCCTCCGGCGAGCCCGCGGGCTGCAGCCCGACTCCTGCCGCAGCGCCGGGTGGGAAGCCCCAACCTGGCAGCCCCGTGTGGGGAGAGCGCAAAGCAGTGCCGGGGGCTGCACCCCACCCCGGCACATCTGCGCCGCCGGCTGCACAGAACAAAGAGGCGGGCGGGAGGGCCTGGGGCGCTCGGGTAATGCAGCGGGGGGTCTGTGGTGAGCAAGGAGGGGGGTGGTGGCTGCCGGACCCCCCTTCGTATCCCTGTGTGGTGATTTCTGTGGGTCTTGCAAGTCCCCCCAGTCCCAGCGTACTGGAGGTGCAAGTGGGAGCTGCTGGTGGTCTCTCAGCCTGGCATGCTGGTGGTGGGGCTGGCTCTTTAGCACGGCGTGATCTTCCCAAGGGTCCAAAATGCTCCCAGCTGGCACATGGCAGGCTGGCAGCAGCTGGGCAGCCCGAGGCTGCTCTCCTCCAGTGGGAGAAGGTGCAGTCCCACATGTAGCCTACAAGAAATGGTGTCAGTGTCCCGAGGTCCCGTTTCCTGCCTCATCTGTCCCGCACCTGCGCCAGCCTGGGGCACTGCTGTGTGGTGGCTCACGCCTGAGGTGACTCGTGATCTGTGTGTCCTTCTGCAGGTGCTGCCCACCACCAACCAGTCAGTGCAGACGTGCTGCCTGCTCTGTCACCGGGAGCGCAAGGACTGGGGAGGACCATCCCACAATGGGCTGGTTTCCCCAGGCGAGAGGCTGCCACCGGACTTCGTGCCAACGCTCGTGCAGAACCTCCTGGGAGAAATGCCACTGTGGATCTGCCAGAGCTGCCGGAAGAGTGTGGAGGAGGAAGAGCGGCGGGCGGTGCAGGAGCAGGCCCTGGCGGTAAGCGGTTACGGAGCTGGGGTTGGAAGGGCTGGGGCTGTAGCTCCTGGGACCACAGCATTGACCACCCTATGGTGCTGGCTGGGTGTGCGGGTCCCCTCCTTGCTCAGAGCTGAGCGCCTCAGACATCCCAGCCTCGCTGCTTCCTGCAGCCATGCTGCCCTCCCCAGGGCTGCTGCTGGCTCCTTGGGGAGGGACCGCGGTGGGGCAGAGCATGGTGCTGTGGAGGCTTGTCTGGCAGGCTGTGTTGTGTTGGAGCTGCCTGCCTGGCGAGGCTGGCAGTGCCGCTGCTTCTCTGCCAGCCCTGCTCCACTGTGCATTGTGCCGTGTCCCCCTTGGCCCCAAGGCTGCTTCTCGCCTTTACGCCGGGTCTCCCCGGAGCGGCAGCATGTGGCAGGGCAAGTGCCTGCCTGTGTGTGGAGCTCAGAGGCAGAGCACCTCCCTCTTGCTTGGCTTTATTTAACCCTGGCCTAGTTTGAGCAGGACCAGAGCAGACGCGTGGCCCTTGGCATGGCCTGGCCATGCTGGCAGGGGCCCTGGGAGCCAGGCTGCGTTGCTGTTGGATGGACAGGCCATTTGCTGCTCCTGAGGCAGCGACAGGAGCAGTTCCCATGTGCTGAGCCTCTGCCTCAGGGCAGTGGAGGGGGTCTTGGTGCCGATGCCCTGAGGCCAAGGGCTTCCCGCCTCCCCTCCCAACCTGCTGCTGCTTCACTCTGTGTTTTCCTTGCCAGGTCTCGTTATCCCACACATCCTGCAAGTCGCAGTCTTGTGGGGGTGGCTCCCACTCCTCTTCCTCCTCCTCCTCCTCTTCTTCCTCCTCGTGCCACGGGAACTCAGGGGACTGGGACCCCAGCTCTTTCTTGTCTGCTCACAAGCTCTCGGGCCTGTGGAACTCGCAGCACACCAACGGGGCTATGCAGGACAGCCCCCTCGGGGCCCCCCCTGCTGCACTAGGTGAGTTGAAGCCAGCTGTGGGGTTGAGCAGAGCTTTCTGCCCAGTCCTTGGCTTAAGCAGTTTCCTTGTGGGCACCCAACTGGTGGGCAGGGGAAGGCAGGCTGGGCCTCTGAATGCCAGCGCCAGCAGGATGCCTGGCTCTCTGCAAGGCAGAGGGTGCTGGGAGCCAGCCCTAGCTCTGTTTTCCGTCCAGGTGACAAGCACCCCAGCCTCGCTCTCTCTCCGGAGTGCGCCAGTCAGGCGCCTGCCGTGGCGCCGGGGCTCAAGGCCTGTCCCTACAGCCACGCAGCCTCCCCCACCTCCAGCAGCGCCGCCCCGGGCTCGCCTCTGCCTACCTCACTCGACTTCTGCAAGACGCTGCCGAAGCAGTTCAAAAGCATGTGCCGGAGGGCCACCCCGCCAGGTGCGTGCCCAGGGGCAGGGCTGGCCTTCTCCTCCCAGCCCGCTGCTCCACGCAGCCCTTGCTGCCCCAGTGCCTTCCCCTTGCTCTGCTCTCCGTGGGGCAGGGCTGAATCCTGTGGGGGAGATGGGGTGCCGCTGAGGCCCCTTGAGAGCAGGGATGGCTTCTAGCCCGAGCGCCCTGCTGCCTGGGGGGAGGCAGGGTTTGTCCCATGGAGAAGTGGCCTGCGCAGAGGTTGTGGGTGGCTCTGAGCTTGGCCCTGGCCCACGCGGGACAGCCGATGTCTGACCATCTCTGCTCCTGCCCCTCTGCAGGTGAGGCCTTCCACTCCTCAGAGCATCATCAGCACTCGGACCTCACTGCTCCTCCCAACAGTCCCACCGGCCTCCCCTCCCAGCCGCCAGCGTTGATCCCCTCCAAGCAGACGCCTGCCCATCCGGGGCCCTTCGGCTCCCCCCACCACGTCCCGCTGGGCACTTCCCCGCAGGCTGCGCTCTTCCCTGCGCCCAACGTGCAGGCAGCGGCCCCGAAGCCGGTGTCTGAGTCCCCTCCTGCTGGCACAGTCTCACACAGCCCGGGGTCATGTAAGAGCCCTCACCTGCCCCCTGCAAATGTGCCGCTGCTGAAGATGCCGCCTCCGCTGTCGGGTTGCACTCATCCCTGCAACGGGCACTGCAGTACTTCGCTCATCCCTCCTCCTGCCTCCCACCAGCTGCCCAGCACGAACAGGTGAGTAGAGGAGCCCTGCCTGCTTCCAGCCTCTCTCCTCGCTGGGCAATGCGCCCTTTCTCCCACCCCTGCCCACGGATGCGCTTTCCCCTGCGGAGGGACTGACTGCCCTAGCGTGGTGGTGCAGAGAGCTGCTGTGTTTGTGGGCCAGTTCCGCTGCTGCAGACCCCTGGTCTCTGAGGGTTGAGCTCTTTCTCTCCCCACATGTCTTCTCCCTGCGGTTGTCCTTTAGTACTGTGGTGCAGAAGAGACTGTGCTTGCTCCTCCTCCAGCTAAAAGACCCAAAGGAACCGTCCGGTCAACCTGCTGTTGGCCAACAGGACCTTTGTCAGTGAGACCCGTCGGGCAGCTGTGACACTGAGCAAAGGTCCTCAAGAAGATGAAGCCTGTGGACTTGTGGTTCTGCTCGCCTGCTCCCCTGGCCCTCTCTGGGCTGCCTGTGCCCTGGAAGAGAGCACGCTGAGTCGCGGGCGCTGGTTCCTCTCCGCTGATTAGCGCTCCCTGCGGAGGGCCAGCCAGGTCCCGAGCTGGAGCTCGAGGAATGGCGCTGTGGGCCGTGCCCTGGCCTCCAGGTCTCTGAGCTGGGTAGTCTGTGCCTGTGGGAGCCGGGCCTGCCTGCACGTGGGGATGTCTGGCAGCTGCATGCAGTTCCAGCGTTTCTCACCTGTGCTACCTGCTGCCCCCAGTGAGTACCGCTCCCTGCCCTGGAATCAGCTTGTGGCCTGGCAGGGGGACACTGCTTTCTGGAGCTCTGGTGCGCCAGCCTCCTGCCTGCCAGAGGCCCTGGGGGGCGAGGAGCTACAGATGTCTTCTGCCGTGGGCTCCTCTGGCATCTCCCCTGGAGGAGGAGGATGCAGGGGAGGGGGTTTGTCTGCCCTGAAAATCCTTCTGCTTGGGCACCGGCTGCCCTGGGAGGGGTGTTCCTACACGCGTAGCGTGGGGCAATTTTTGAGAACCCCTGGCTCCCGCTCACCTCTCGCCCTTCTCCCCTTCTCCTCAGGGACCCCTCTTGCAAAGGGCACAAATTCCCAAACGGTACCAGCTGCCACCCGCCGCAGCCGTGCGAGGCAGATGAGGGGCTCGGGGAGGACGAGGACAGCAGCTCAGAGCGCAGTTCCTGCACCTCCTCCTCCACCAACCAGAAAGACGGGAAGTTCTGCGACTGCTGCTACTGTGAGTTCTTCGGCCACAACGCGGTGAGTGAGGGGCTGGTCTGCAGCCACCCCCGGTCCTTGCGCTCCGCTCTGCGGTGCGACATTACACAGTCCGTGTGCCGAGAGCACGGAGGTGGGCAGGTCTGGCCACGGCTGTTCCCTGCCGGCGTGTGCATCCCCCGCTTTGTTTCCATCCTGCCTCATCAGCCTGCTGGTCCCCTTGCTCCTGACTCGCAGCCACCTGCCCAGCCCTGGGGCTTGGCGCAGCCAGCCAAACCCTGTGGCTTTGTGGTGGAAAAGAGTTCGGTGGGGGCTGTGCCAACTTGTCTTGCTGAGACCTCGGGGAAGGGAGCGGTTGGGGAGGTCGATGGGGGACTGGTGGGGGAGCCAGGGCTGCCTGTGGATCATGCTGGCTTCGCGTGCCTGCCCGGCTGACAGCGCTCGCCTTCTGCAGCCCCCGGCCGCTCCCACAAGCCGCAACTACGCCGAGATCCGGGAGAAGCTGCGTTCTCGCCTCACCAAGAGGAAAGAGGAGCTGCCCCAGAAACTAGGGCACAACAGCAGCTCAGGAGAGCCCGCTGTGGACCACCGCAACGTGGACGAGCTGCTGGACTACATCAACAGCACAGAGCCCAAGCCCTTGAACAGTGCCAAGGCAGCCAAGCGGGCACGGCACAAGCAGAAGAAGAAGGTGAGGCTGGGCAGGGGGAAGTGCTGCCTGGGGGAGGCTGCAGGAGGGAGGTCAGGGTAAGACTGTGCCCCTTGCAGGGCTTTGCCTTCTCTCCCTCGCATCCATTTGGTTTCTTGAACTCTGTGTCCTTTGCTGCCCTCTCCCCTGAGGTGACAGCGACACCCGGCTCCGTGCAGGGCTTCCCTTGCCTCTGTTCCCGCAGAGGGTGGCCCAGCCCTCCTGGGTACTTTGGGCTGCGCTGTCCTACCTGTTCTGTGCCACGTCTCTGACAAAGACCGTGCATCTGTGGTGGGGAGAGGCAGTGCTGTGATGGCTCGTGCCAGTGCCTCGTGCCCAGAGCGGTGTCCGGTGTGCAGTGTGGTAGCTGTTGCAGTGCCCATGCAGGACACGTGACAGTTTGGGGGCTGTGGAAGACGTGGGGCAGCTGTGTTGAGCACCGGCCCTTGGGTTTGCTGCCTGACAAAGCTGGTGCACGGCTAGCCCCGTGGCCTGCGCCCATGGCTCTGTGGCCCAGGCCACCTGATCCTTGTGGCACCTGTGTTGCAGGAGAAGGAGAAAGCCCAGCTGGAGGCAGAGGCCCAGAAGCGGGCAGAGCGCACGCCTGCAGCCAGCCAGGCCAGGGAGCCGGCCGAGGAGAAGCTGCTGGAGTGGCCGGAGCTGGAGCTGGAGCGGGTGAACAGCTTCCTCAGCAGCCGGCTGCAGGAGATCAAGAACACCATTAAGGACTCCATCCGGGCCAGCTTCAGCGTCTATGACCTCAACCTGGATGTCAACGACTTCCCCAAGAAGGCAGCTGTCCTGGAGCAGAAGAACCTGCTCTCCCACCTCAACGGCTCCTCCGACCTGCAGGACATAGACCTGGCCCTGGCCCCGCTCAGCCTGGGCCCCGCCAAGAGCCACGCGCTGCTGCGGGGTGAGCTGAGCCCTCGATGGGGCGAGGGGCCCGGGGAGCCGCCGCCAGCCCCGGTGGCCGAGAACGGCGTGGTGAAGCGCCTCAGCGCTGTGCCCAGTCTCTCCCGCATGATCTGGGTGCAGTCCAAGGCTGCAGACTCTGCCGCGGATGGCAGCGGGCTGAGCCCAGAGCCCAAGGAGGGACCGCAGCTCAAGGGGCCGGAGCCGCCAGAGCCGGTGCCCGCCGGCAGCCGGCAGCGGAAGAACAAGCGGCAGAGCGGGCAGGCAAAGAAAGGGGAGGGTGCTGCTGGGGTGCCCGGTGGCCAGGCCCGGCTGGAGAGCCCTGGTGCGAAGGGGCAGGTGCTGGGAACCAAGCACCCTTCCAAGGCTGGCGCCCTGGAGCCGCAGCGGGCAGGCGGCTGTGCCGAGCCGGGGGAGAGCGGCAAGGGGCAGCCCTGGGGCTGCGGCGGCGCCAGGCCGGAGAAGGAGCGAAGCAGCGAGTGGAAAGGCCGGAGGGGCGAGGGCAAAGCGGAGCTGCCAGAGCCGGCGCAGCAGCAGCCGCCTGCCCCGCCCGCAGGGGACCGGCAACTGCCTGCCCCCCCTGCCCTGGGGGGCTCCCCCCAGCCCAAGGGCAAGAGCAGGAAGAGCCGGAACAAGGTGGAGAAATCCAATACCTCGATCGGTGAGTGCCGGGAGCGCCGCTCTGCGCCGCCGTCCTCGTGGTGGCCCCTTCCCCGGCTGCCCTGCCAGCCGCCTGCCCGTCCGGCGGCGCTGACCCTCTGTCTGCTCTGCTTTGCCAGATGACGTGTTCCTGCCCAAGGACCTGGACGGGGCGGAGATGGACGAGACTGACAGAGAAGTGGAGTATTTCAAGAGGTGAGGGGGCGGCCCCGGGGGCCCGAGCCCTGCTGGCGGGGGGCAGAGGGGCTGGTGGCTGACTGGGACTGGCGGGGGGCAGAGGGGCTGGCGGCTGACCGGGCTGTCCTCTCCCTGCCAGGTTCTGCCTGGACTCGGCCAAGCAGACGCGGCAGAAGGTGGCGGTGAACTGGACCAACTTCACCCTGAAGAAAACCACTTCCAGCGCAGCCCAGTGAGGTGCGGGGGGGCTGCCCCCCACCCACGGCCGCTCGCCTCTCCTCACTGTGCCCCCCGTCTCGCCTCGGTGGGGTCCCCTCCTCCGCGGGGGGCCCCGGTGCTCTCCTGCCCCGCGGGGGCCCCCGGGGCTCCCCCCATCCTCCTCCTGCCCCCTCCCCGCGGGGTGACCCCGGCCGTCCCGTCCCCCTCTCCGCGGGTGCCCGGCTCCCTGCGCCGCGGGGAAGGACCGTGCTGGACCCAATAAAGAACTTTTTAATTTTTTATTTTATTTAAACCCCGCTGTCTGCTGCTTTCTGCCGCGCCCGGTGGGGGCCGGGGAGGGTGTGGGGGGCGCCACCGTGCGCCTTCTGCACAAGTTTGGCCGTCGAAGCGACCCGTCGGGCCCTGTCTCTGCTCCCGCCGCGTCCCGCGCGGGGCGTGGCGTGGCAACGCGTTGCTGGGCGACGGCGCCCGTCCCCGTAGCCGTCACTTCCGGTGCGTGGGATTTGCATCCGGGGCGGCGCGGCTGTTGCGCGGAAACGGCGCCATGGAGGCCGGGGCTGACAGGAAGGTAGGGCCGGGCCCAGCCTGGCCGGTACCGACAGCCCTGGGGTGCCGGGCGGGGCTGGTGCCGTCCCGGGCCGGCCTAACCTCGCGTCTCCCCACAGAGGCAGCGGGAGGAGGCGGCGGAGACGTCCGACCTGTCTGGGGAGGAAGATGACGACTATGTGCCCTACGTGCCCGTCAAGCAGCGCAAGCAGCAGATGGTAACGGAGTAACAGGGCCCGGTGTAGCCCGGGGGGGGGGGGGGAGGGGGCTCTGAACGTCCCTCCCGACGCGGGGCCTCTCACTCCGCCTCCACCCGCTTCCTTCCAGCTGCAGAAGCTGCTGCAGATGCGGCGGAAGGTGGTGTCGGAGGAGGAGCAGCGGGACAGCGGGAGCGAGCAGCGGGGTGATGAGGACGACATCCCCCTGGGGCCCCAGTCCAACATCAGCCTCCTGGACCAGCACCAGCACCTCAAAGAGAAGGCGGAAGGTAGGGGAGCGGCTGGCGGTAAGGCTGGGCGGCTTTCAGGAGGGACTGAAACCTCCTCACTGTTTCCTTGACTCTCCCCCCAGCTCGGAAGGAGTCAGCCAAGGAGAAGCAGCTGAAGGAGGAAGAGAAGATCCTGGAGAGTGTGGCAGAGGGCCGAGGTGAGCGGTGGGAGCCCCGTGTCTCTCAGACCTGTCTGCAGAGCTGTCAGGGCAGCAGTAGGGGTATTACCTGCACTCAGGGATGTTCATGGCCAGGATGGGACAGGAGGTTGCAACAGGATCCTTCGGTCAGCATCCAACTGCCTGGCTTAGCTGAGGCGGTGCTGTGGCAGGCCCCTAGGCATGGCAGGCTGCAGCCTTTGGTGTTCCTGTACCCAGAGGGCTGTCAGAGGTGCTGCTTTTCCTCCTCTGTCTCTGGGCACAGTCTCCCAAAGCGTTAGCCTAAGTAGTTCTCTGGTGAGGACAAGCGCATCTGGAGATGGAGAGCTTGCACTGATCTCGTCGGCTTTGTTCTTGCAGCTTTGATGTCAGTGAAGGAGATGGCAAAGGGCATCACCTACGATGATCCGATTAAAACCAGGTGTGTTTCACAGTATGGAGGTTGTCTTCCTGAAAACATTGCTTCCTTGCAGCTGAAGAGAACTAGAAGCTGTGCAGCCTCGCAGGAGGAGCGCTGCTCTGCAGCCACTGCCTTCTCTCTTGCTCCAATGCCTGGCGGCTTACCGCTGTACATAACATGGAAGGCTGTTGAGTCACCTTGAATGTTACTTTATATACAGTTAAGATTTTCTAGAGTACGTTTCTGTTAAACTTGAAGACTAGAGGTGAATCTTCAGATCTTGGAGGTGACTAAGCTAGAGAAAGAGACTGGGGGAGCCAACAGAGCCAGTGCTGCTCGAGGCAGTGTCAGAGAGATGATTGAGATGTGTCAAAAAGATTTTGGCTTGTTCTGTCCAGCGCCCATAGACTGTTCTCAGCTGTGAGCTTGGGACTTTTTACTGAGACTTTGGGGAAACGTTTAATGCATGGAACTAGTGTGGATCTGCTCCCGTGCTCACACCATGAAGCCCCTTGGACTGTTTTCCCTGGTGGGATGTTGGAGCCTGACAGGGAGTTCTCCTGGGCCTACGTGGGAGCTGCTGCCTCTGGAGCCCCAGCCTGATTCTGCGCCACGACCTTTCTCTGTTGTCTTTGCAGCTGGAGAGCACCTCGTTACATCCTGGGCATGTCGGAGGCACGGCACGATCGCGTGCGCAAGAAGTACCACATCCTGGTGGAGGGGGAAGGCATCCCGCCCCCCATCAAGAGCTTCAAGGAGATGAAGTTCCCAGCAGGTGGGCCGGGAGAGGAGCCTGGTAGAGTCAGGGACAGCATTTTCCTGGGAAATGTGTGTCAGTGAGCGAAGCTGTTGGATCCTTAATGCTTGGTCTTAGTGGGGTCGCAGCTAAATTCCCAACAGCGGCTGTGTCGCCTAGCTGCTGGCCCAAGGGGTGTTTGTCACTGGTGGGAGAGCTGCTGCTGGAACGTGAGTAGGAGGGAAAGAGGGAGAGAAGACTTCAGGTCATGAATGCGTGTGTCCCTTGTTCTCTGACAGCTATCCTGAGGGGCCTGAAGAAAAAGGGAATCCAGCAGCCAACACCCATACAGATCCAAGGCATCCCCACGATGTGAGTGCTCTGTCCCTGTCCCAGAGTGGGGAGCGGTTGCTCCCTAAGGCCCACCCAGTGGTGTGTACCGAGTGCTCTTCGCTGGTGACAGATGTGCCCCGTCACCTTGCTCAGCCCTGGAGGTCTGAGCCGTTCTGTGATGCTCCTCCTCACCATCAGCCCCATTTCTCTGCCAGCCTCTCAGGAAGGGACATGATTGGCATTGCATTCACTGGCTCTGGGAAGACCTTGGTGTTCACCCTCCCGGTGATCATGTTCTGCCTGGAGCAGGAGAAGAGGCTGCCATTTTCCAAGCGAGAGGGACCCTACGGACTCATCATCTGTCCCTCGGTGAGTGTCGGGGGCACAGTGACAAGCGGGAGGAAGTTCTGATTGATGTTCAGTGGCTATCCCAGATCCTCCCTGCACGGAGGTGTAGGAATGAGTAAGTTTTGTCTCTGCAGCGGGAGCTGGCCCGGCAGACCCACGGCATCATTGAGTACTACTGTCGCCTGCTGCAGGAGGACGGCCTGCCCCCGCTGCGCTGCGCCCTCTGCATCGGGGGCATGTCTGTCAAGGAGCAGATGGAGACAATCAAACAGTAAGACCTTCTGGGGGGGTTTGTGGGGCTGGAGCTGTACTCTGTTTTCTGGCAGGGGACTAAGGGGTGGCACCCTGGCTGGATGGCTTCAGGAAGGTGTGGGGGCGAAGGTGACGTGCCTAGCAGGCGTTACCTTCCCTATGTGTCGCTGCGTGGGTGGGAATCCGAGTGCCTGACTGTGGCCTTCTCTCGTCCCGCAGTGGTGTACACATGATGGTGGCAACCCCTGGCCGCCTGATGGACCTGCTGCAGAAGAAGATGGTGAGCCTGGACATCTGCCGTTACTTGGCCTTGGATGAAGCTGACAGGATGATTGATATGGGCTTTGAGGGGGACATCCGTACCATCTTCTCCTACTTCAAGGTACTAAGTTGGCATGATACGAGCACCCTGAAGCTCAATCCCTGCACCCGCCTGGTTGAGTGAGTGCTAAATCCTTGCCCGCACTGCGTTCCCTGTGCAGGGCCAGCGGCAAACCCTCCTCTTCAGTGCCACAATGCCCAAGAAGATCCAGAACTTTGCCAAGAGTGCCCTGGTGAAGCCCATCACCATTAACGTTGGGCGAGCGGGTGCTGCCAGCCTGGATGTTGTGCAGGTGAGGTAGTTGGGAGCTCCCCTGTGCCTGTGTGGGAGGCCAGCGCCATTTGTGAGGGCACTTGATGCATCCCTTGTCAGGGAGCCGGTGTTCATGGCCCTCCTTCCCAAGAGGTTAAGGCATACCAAGCAATGGCAATTTCTCTGCTGCCTGCCTGACTCATCTCTGTGCTTGTTCCTAGGAAGTGGAGTACGTGAAAGAGGAGGCCAAGATGGTGTACCTCCTTGAGTGCCTGCAGAAGACCCCACCACCTGTGAGTAGTGCACTCTGGCAGCATGGCTGGGGGCAGCGTGGGCACGCCGCAGGCCCAGGGCACGGGTGGAGCTGATGATGGGGTCGCAGCTGTGATGCTGCAGGGCTCTGCCGTGGGTGGGGTAGGCATGTGAGTGAGCCATGCTCCACGTATGAGCAGGTCCTGGGCTCAGAGCTGTTGTGTGTTCTGCTCAGCAAGAGGGAATGGGTTTCCTGGGGGGTTGTGCTGGTGCCAGCAGTGCCAGCCCACAGAAGGGCAGCTCTTCCATGTTGTCTGTGCTGCTGCAGGTGCTGATCTTTGCAGAGAAGAAGGCGGATGTCGATGCGATCCACGAGTACCTGCTGCTCAAGGGTGTGGAAGCTGTGGCCATCCATGGAGGGAAAGGTCAGTGAGGGTGTTGGGGAGGCCTGGGCCGTGGTGTGGTCCTGCCTGACCCTGCTCCTGCCAGGGTGGCACGTGGCCACGGGAGGTCCTAGCATGCAGCATTTTGTGATGGTGTGAGGAAGGGCTGTGGCAATGTCAGGAGCGAACACCATGTTGTGTGTAGCAGGCATAGACACAGTGCAGGTCCCTGTGGGACCTAGAGGTCCCTCTGCTCCTTTATTTGGGGAAAGGCTGCATAGGCACTCTCACTGGGGAAGCCCCGGTTGAGCGATGCTTGGCTCTGAGGCCATAGTTGTTGCCACAAGAGGTAGGACTGGGAGCTCTGCCCTTGCTGATCTTCTCTGCTGGGCCTTTGCAGATCAGGAGGAACGGACAAAAGCCATCGAGGCCTTCCGGGATGGGAAGAAGGATGTCCTGGTTGCCACTGATGTCGCTTCCAAGGGCCTGGACTTCCCAGCCATCCAGCACGTCATCAACTACGACATGCCGGAGGAGATTGAGAACTATGGTGGGGACTGGGCCCCGTGGGGGACCAAGGAGGGCGTGGTGGGGTGGGTGCAGAGGCCAGCAAGGCTCTGCGCTTGTCTCTGCAGTGGGTGGGGTCAGGGATGGTCTGTCACATTGCATTCATCCAGGCCTGATCCTGTCTCTTTCTCCACAGTTCATCGTATCGGGCGTACAGGCCGTTCGGGCAACACTGGCATTGCCACCACCTTCATCAACAAGGCCTGCGGTGAGAAACAGCTTGGGGCTGGGGGCTGCCTGCAGGGAGGCTGCGGCTGTAGGAGGCAGCTGGGCGGTGGAGCTGCCTCTGCCTTGGCAAGGAGGGTGTTCCTGAGCAAACAGGGACAAGTCATGATGGCCTGGGGAGGGGAGATGGTGGTGTGAGGCAGTGCCCCCCACCCCTGCTCGGGCTGTGTCTGATCCGTGTCCCTGCCCCCAGATGAGTCGGTGCTGATGGACCTGAAGGCCCTGCTCCTGGAGGCGAAGCAGAAGGTGCCGCCTGTGCTCCAGGTGCTGCACTGCGGGGATGAGACCATGCTGGACATCGGAGGTGAGAGACCCCGGGCTGGCACAGGGACCTCCCGCGGGGCTGTTAAGAGACCTGGGCTGCGGACAGGACCCCCAGGTCCCAGGGCGGTTCCTGCCTGCCTCGGGGCTGTCGTTGCCTGGCCATGCGGGCAGCCCAGTGCTGCGGCAGGGGGGAGACGCTGGCGTAGCCCCTCTGCTTCTGGGGTGGGGGCCGCTCTCCTGGTGTGGCACGGCTCCCTCTGACCTCCTCTCTCCTGTTGCAGGCGAGCGGGGCTGCGCCTTCTGCGGCGGCCTGGGCCATCGCATCACCGACTGCCCCAAGCTGGAGGCGATGCAGACCAAGCAAGTCAGCAACATCGGCCGCAAGGACTACCTGGCCCACAGCTCTATGGACTTCTAGCCTGGGGAGCGTGCTCCCCAGCGCTCCCCTGCACGGGCCTTGGTTCCCTTTCAGCCGGGGCAGTGCCCCAGCTGCTCTCGCCTTTCCCAAGCCCAGGTGCCTGTCCTGCACTGGCTGTGGCCCCTTTTCTAGGCATTTGGCCACCGGGGCTGTTGCCAGCTCAGCCTGATGAAGCTCCTGCCCCAAGAGGAAATGTGTGGAGGTGTGCTGCAACAGCCCGTTATGTCAGCGGCGCATTGGGCAAGCAGGTAGCGGTGCCTGAGGGGAGGAGGAAGCCCCAGGTGGGGTTCCTCCCCACAGTGATCTGTGGCCGCCTGCCTGCTGCCCTTGCCAGCCCCCTGCAGTGGCGTGGCCAGGGTCTTACATCGCTCCTCTCCAAAGCCCCTCAATTCCTCCAGGACCGTCCCCCTTACCTGGTTTTGTGCATCTCGGCTGGTGGCTGTTCCCATATCCCCCGAACGCGCTCTTACGCAGCTGGGGCGAGGTGGTGCGTGCTGCGCTTGTGTCGGGCGGTCCCCTGTGTGCTTCCTGTGCTCTGCCTGCGCGTGTTCTGCCCCACTGCCCCTCTGCGAGGGGGAGGGCGGATGGACGGACACCTCCTGTGGCCCAGCCTCTGCCCCTCATCCCACACAGCAAAAAGGGGAAGTTGCTGAGAGAAGGAAGTCTGCCCCATGCAGTTGCTTCTGCTGCAGCAGTCACATTTTCTCCACGGCTGGTAGCCCGAGTCCCCGGTCCTTGCACTGGCTGCCAGGGCAGCACTGGGCCCATGGAGAGACCGGTGAAGGATGGGATCCTCTATGTGCAGCACTGCAAATTTGGAAAGGTAAAGGGTGGATTTGGGGCTGGGTACAGGGTTTGCCCTGATCTGTCTTGATGCCAGGCCTGGGGCTGCACCCTCAGCAGCCTGGGAAGGGGGGACTGCAGCCAGACCCCTTGGAGCTGGCCCGGGGGGGGGCCCAGGGCTCTGCAGCCCAAGGAGCGGGGCTCTCCCTGCGGCCCAGGGGACTCATCCGTGCAGGCACCTGCTTGGGCTCGCCCCTGCGCTCAGGGTCCCTCTTCTCGCTTGGTCACCACACGATTTGCAATGAAACAATAAATGCGTGTTAATGAGGTGCAGCTCCAGCGTGTGTGAGCGGGGCGCTGGGGCAGCGCGTGGGATGTGGCTCTGCACCCAGCCCCCCATGCGCCTGGCCCTGGGGTGCTGGTGCCATCCGTGGGGCACCCCTCGTGGCTTGGCCTGCTGCCCCAGGCCCTTGGGGTGGGCATCGAGTGCTGCAGCCCTCTGGGCATGATGTGGGTGACATGGGAGTCCCCGCAGGGTCGAGCCAGCGCCAGGGAGCTGTGAGGTGGGTGTTGGCGAAGGAGGTCCCACTGGCGTGCTGGCCTTGCCTTAGCAGCATCCCCTCTGCCATGGCAGGGCAGCCGTGTCCCAGTGGGGGGCTCAGTGGATGTGCCGGGCTGCGATCACGCTCCGACCTCCTTGCTGAGCGAGAGCCAAGTCCTGGAACTGAAACAGGCAGGCCCTGTGTGCACGGGGCCGGTGCCCTGCTGCGTAGGAGGCAGGCGAGGTGGCGGTGGTGGGTATTTTGGGTGCTTGGCTGCATTTGGTTTCTGCAGGGTGGAGGCTCTGCTGCGCTTTTGAGGTGTGTGGGGGCACGCACCCCCTCTATCCCATGACGGGCTGGGAAGGTGCTGGTGCTGCAGAGCCTCCCCTGGGAGGAAGCGGGCTGTGAGCTGCAGGCCCTGGCCGTGCTCGGCAGATGTGAGGCTGCCAGCAGGAGCCTCAGCAGCTCAAAATGGCTTTAATTTGCATCAGGGTCTGTCCTGAGAACAGCTCGAGAGCTCAGCTGCAGCGGCGGCAGGCCGGCACTTGCAGCAGGGAACAAAGAGCAGGACCTGGTGCTCGTCGAGCCGGGAGCGAGCATGACTCACCCAGCGAGCCATGCTGAGCTTGCTCTGGGCAAGGTCCCCCCTCGACCCAGCTTTGGGACTGCCCTGCCCTGCAGCCCCAGGGGTCTGCACTGGCCCTGGCTCTCAAGGCCCTCCTGCAGCACCCGGCGGGTGTGGGCAGGGACCCTGTGCCCCCTCCTGCACCGCAAAGTTCTTCCCAAGCACTGCTGGCCCCGCATGGAGGGCAGTGCTGCGAGGACGCAGCAGGCAGCTCTTTGCTGACCTATTTTTGACCCTGCCTGTGCCCTTCCCACACCACAGAGGTCCTGGAGGAAGATGCGAGCCCAGCTCTTTGCTGCCAGCCCCTCCGGCGTGGCCCGCATGGAGAAGTTCGACGTGCGGGATGATGGCACGGCGCTGGAGAAGACCTCCCTGCGGCGGTGCGCCCGCCGGGTGATCCGCCTCTCAGACTGTGTCTCTGTGGGCCCGGCGGGCACCGAGAGCTGCCCCAAAGCCACTGCTGCCTTCTACCTCACCACCACCGAAAAGAGCTATGTGATGGCGGCTGAGCAGCGGGATGAGTGGATCACCCAGCTCTGCCAGCTGGCCTTCCAGGTACTGTGGGGTCCGGCATAGCCAGGACCCCTCATGCTGCTCCTGGCTCGGGTGAGCCAGGGAGCTCTAGGGTGTGTGGGCAGGCAATGGGGGCTTATGCTCCCCAGTTTGGGGGCTGCACTCACATCCCTCTGTTTCAGGGTGCAAAGGAGGCGGTGCAGAGCAGCACCAGGACCCAGCCCAGCCCCGCTGTCCCCATGGAGGAGAACTCTCTCTACTCCTCCTGGCAGGACAGTAAGTGCAAGGGTGATGGATGGGGCTGGGGTGGGCTCCGGCTCGGCACTGCGGTGCTGACCCCTGTCTTACTCTGCTCCCATAGTGACCGAATTCCTGGTGCTAGTGGTCCGGACGGACGCAGCTGCCCGCTGTGGCCTGCATGGGCACTACCTGCTCTCAGCTCTTCCCCAGAGCCTGACGCTGAAAGACCCGCAGTCCCGCCAGCCCCTGCTCACCTGGCCCTACCCCTTCCTCCGCAAGTTTGGCCAGGATCAGGTGTGTGCCTCCTCCCTCCCTGGGGCTGCTGGCTGCCCAGGGCAGGTGCCAGCCCCTCACCCTGCCCTCTGGCCCCACAGACCATCTTCTCCTTCGAGGCCGGCCGCCGCAGCGACTCTGGCGAGGGCACCTTCACCTTCAGCACCCCACGGGCCCTGGAGCTCTGCCGGGCCGTGGCCACCGCCATCGCCTGCCAGCAGCAGAGCAAGGACGCCCCGGACCCCCGGCTATTCTGTGCCCCAGACCCCCAGGTCTCCGCACAGGGCCTCGAGCCCCAGCCCTGGGGCCCCGGGGCTGAGGAGCCCCAGCCCAGCCCACCCCTGGGAGGGGCACAGCCTACCTCCCAGCCCCCCGCCAGCCTTCTCTGCTTCCCCCCGCCAGAGGCCGCAGGCCCCATCATCTACGCCTCCATCGCCCGGGGCCAGCAGCCCCTCTTCGGGCCAGGGCCACGGGGCCCTAGCGAGCCCTGGGCTGCAGGGAAGCCGCCCCCTGAGCATCTCTATGAGAACATCTTCACTAAGGAGCCGGGTCCGGCCGGTGCAGAGAAGGAGGATGAAGAGGAGGAAGGGCAGTGGCAGCTGGGGTGCCGGCAGGCCCCCGAGGGCCACAGCAGTGAGGCGGGCCCCCTCTATGACAACCGGGCCGCCCTGGCCCAGCTGCCGCGGGGCAGCCCCCAGCCTCCCGAGCAGCGCTGGGGCCGTGGGGGGCAGGAGGTGCCGCCGGCGCGCCCCGAACACAAGCCCCAGAGCAACCTCCGGGCCAAGCTGGTGCGGCTGCTCAGCCGGGAGAGCCCCGGCCCGCGGGACTGGGTGTGAGCCCGGGCCGGATGCCGTTTGGTGGTGCGGTAAATAAACAACCTGGGCCGGACTGGGCTCTGCCGGTGCTGCGAGGGCGGCGGGGCCGGGGCCGGGGCCGGGGCCGGTGCTGCGGGGGCGGGCCGGGGCCGGGGCCGGGGCCGGGCGGGGGCAGCCCTCGCCTCCCCGCCAGGGGGCGCCGCCGTGCCCGCCCCGGCAGACAAGTGCACGCGGTGATTGGCCGAGTAGTCCGCCGGCTCCGCCCCCCTCGATCCTATATAAGGCCGGGCCGGGCCGGGCGGGGGCGGTGCCCGAGTTCGAGTCCCGCGTCCGCCCGCTCCGCTCCCCGCTGCGGCGCCTCCCGCTCGGCCCCGCTCCACCGGGGGCCCGGCCGGCCGCGGGTGAGTGAGCGCGGGAGGGCCGGGCCGGGGTCTCCGGGGTCTCCGTCCTCTGCCGGGGGTGTGGGGGGGGTAGGGCTTGGGCCTGGGTCCGAGGGAAGGCGGTTGGTCGGGGGCGGGCAGGGCCCGTGTGGGGCAGGGCTGGGCCTAGGGCCGGGGTCCCCGAGCCCGGGGAAGGGAGGCGGTAGGGGCAGGGATGGGGAGGGGGGCCTGGGGGTTCCCGTGGGGCAGGCGGCCCAGGGCCTGCTCCCTTAGGAGCAGGGGGACTCTCCAGCCTGGGGCTGCCGGGGACGGCCAGCCCAGCCCCGCGGGGGGCTGCCTGCCCGCTCCGGGCCGCCCCGGTCCCGGCGCCTCGCTGGGGGCTTGCGCGGCTGCCGGGCGCCGGGAATGCCTGACACGCAGCCTTCCCCCGGCCCTCCCGAGCGGGGAGCGGGCTGGTGTCGTCTTACACGCCTTATATAGCCCGCACCGGCCCGGGGAGAGCGGGGCCACGCTGGCCCCCAGCCCTGCAGCCTCCGCCGCCTCCCAGCTGGGAGCCTGCCGTCCCTTGCGAGGGGTGGGGAGGGCCCCGGGCCCCCGGAGCTGGCCCTGTCCCCCCCCGGCAGCGGCAGGAGGAAGGTCCTGGGGGGCTTTGCGGTGGCCCAGTGGCTCCTTCCAGGTGAGGGGTGGCTGCGAGGCTGGCGCTGGCCCGTCTGCCCGGAGCCTTGGCCGGCTGACAGCTGTCAGCGCAGCCCTGGCAGGCAGGGCAGTGCTGGGATTCCCTCCTCGCCGAAGCCCTGGCTGTGCATGGAGATGGGCTCGCTCCCAGGTAGCATCTGGTCGGCCGGCTGCCGGAGAGCCAGCCTGGCTGCTCTGCCAGGTACCTCGGGTGGCATCACGCAGCTCCTGTGTTGCTGCTGCTAATTCACCTGGCAAAAATGTTTCTGGTTCCTATCCTGTACCTGCTGCTGCTTCTCCGCGGCCTTGAAATGGTCTGGGCTTTCAGCAGCGTGAGTTTCTGGGGTGCTGCAAGAGAGAGCACATCCCAGGTTTGGGAGAGGGAGAGCGGAGCCCGTGGGCACTCCGCTGTGGGTGGCAGCGGGGCTGTACCTGGCTCCCTGACACTAGTCAGCATTAGCCTGGGCCCCTCGGCTCTGGTGCTGCTGGAGGAGATGCTGATAGATTTGGGGTGCGTCTCTAACCACAGTGTAGGATGGTCAGGGTGGAGTTACTGCTGGAAATGCGACCTGTCTCCTGCCCCATCCTACCAGGTGCCGGGCCCCCTCCTCGCCTGCTTTCCCTGAGTTGTTCCCGTGTGCCCTAACGCTGGGATCGCACCCTCTTCCCTTGCAGAGATGGGCGACATGGAGTCCTACAAGGTGATGCTGAATGGGCCGGCACCCTGGGGTTTCAGACTGCAGGGAGGGAAGGATTTCAGCATGCCGCTCTCCATCTCCAGGGTAAGAGAAGCCGAGACCTACGACACCCATCCTTCACCCTGCCTCTGCGGGTGGGAGCCGTGGCGGCTGCGTCCAGGTGGCTGTGGCAGAGCCGTATGGGGGATGCGGATGAGCCAGGGTTCCGGGAGCACTAGGTCTTGCCCTGCCTGGCTCTGCGTAGCCTCCTTGCAGCCTTATCAGTTGCGGTCTGGCATAGGAGTGTTCCGGGCAGAGGACCGCAGATGAGAAACACTGTACAGCCTCTGCAGAGTCATTCGGGCTGCTGGGGCGGGCAGGGGAGGCCCCTTCCGGAGCGTGCCCACTGCAGGGGGAGGGGAGCCGCTCTCACCCTCCCCAAGCTATGGGGCTGGCTTCCCAGTCTGCACCGCAACACCAGGCTCAACATCCCGGGACCCGGCTTGTGCCCTTCCGCCTGCCCTCCCACTGCGCGGCTCCCAGCTCCGCATCCGAACTAGCCCTGGAATGGGCAGGGAGAGGAAGAAGCTTGTGCTGCTGCCCACACTGCTACCTATACTGGGATGTGGCTCCCTCCACAAAACCAGCCCATTTCTCCAGTGTGAGCGAGAGCCGTTGTGCTGCTGGCTGCTTGTGGCTGAGGCGCCTGGTGCCAGCTGCTCCTGATGCGATGCTCGCCCAGGCCAGGTCTGGGCCCTGCATGCAGGTCCCTGTCCCTGGGCAGCTCAGTCCCCTGGGTGGGTGCTGGCCACGGCTCCGGCCACGCAATTGCCTTATAAGCCTTGGAATGCAACTGCATCACCCGTGCCACTGACGCTCGGGCAGCTGGCACGGAGGCAGCTTCTCGAAGGACAGCTTTGCTCATGGCGCTGCGTGGGGGCCTGCCCCCAGCACGAGCCTGGCACCGTGCGCCTGTCCCAGAGGGGCACGGGTCTCCGCAGCACCCCAGCGCAGAGCACGGACCCCGAGGGCACTGTGTGAGGCTGGAGTCGCCAGTGCCGCTGCCCTGGGGCCTGCCGATCTCTGCTGAGCACGCAGAGACGGCTTCAGCGAGTTTATTCTCTAAAAAATGTTTCTCTTGGCTGCGAGCCAGCACTTAACAAAGGGTCTGGTCGGATGGAGGAGCCTCCCAGGGCAGGGGCCTCGTGAAGCAATGGCCCTGCTCTGCGTGCAGGCCAGTGCTGCCCTCAGGGCTTGGGCAACGCTGCCGTCCTGGGCAGGGCAGGCAGGAGCAGCAAGGACATTCCTAGGGGATGTAGCCAGCTGTGGGGGGCTGTCTGGTGAGGCTGGGCTGCACGGCAGGGCAGTGGGCCCTGTCTGACGGGAAGGGGTGACCCTGTGCTGCTCTGCACCCCGGAGGCATCCCCAGCCCTAAAGTTCCTGCCTGGAGCATGCTGCTGTCCTTGGCCACTGCTTGCCTTGGGCAAGGGCGCTGCCAGCAGGGCAGACTGTCCTGCCAGGCCTGTGGCTGCCGGAGCAGGCTGGAAGGAGGTGTCCTGCCCCGGCTTTGAGGGCTGCAGTGGGGTCCTGCTCTATGGAGCGGGGGAGCACACGGGGAAAGCAGCACTGGTGCGTGCTTTGGCTCTCGGCTGTGTCCATCACTGTGACACTACTGGGTGAGCTGCGAGGCTGCTTCAGCTCGGTGGTCATACAAAAGAGGTGCTACCCTGGTCCTCTGCACACACACCTCTCACGGCAAGGGGCTCTACTGGAGTCCTGACACCTTGGCTACATAGGCTGCGAGACCGTGGTCCTGAGCTGCTTGTGGTGGAGCCAGGGTAAGGGCTGGCATCGGGGGAGCTGGATGCCGAGTGGCACATCCTGGCATCTGCTAGCCGGGGAAGAGGAGAGGCCCTCGGTGCTGCAGGCGGGGAGGCACTGGGGGATGCCGTCTGGGCCCTTGTGCAGGTGCCCCGCTCCCCTCCGTGCTGGGTGAGACTCTGTCTGGGGTGTCCAAGCCGTGGATAGGGGAGGCTGGTGAGCATCTCGCTGGGTGCGGTGATCGAGGCACGGGGAACAAAGGACTGGCTGGGTGGAGGGGGGAGGAAGGAAGCCCTGGTTAGCGGGGCCGGACGGGAAGCAGGAGAGCTGGCACTGCCATGGCTCCTGGCTGAGCTGGCACCTGCCGAAGGGGTTTCCTGGCATGCCGGCGTGGAGGGGGAAGGGGAGCGCGGCGGTGCTGGCCGGGCTGGGTGCGGCTGCGTGCTGCAGCCTGCCGTGCTCTCCCCTTCCCGTGCGGCCGTGTGAGAACCTCTCCCAGCTCCTGCTCCTGCCTCCAAACCCACGCAGCTCCCCTGTGCCTTCCCCAGCCCTCCAGGGCAGCAAGCCGGAGCTTGCAGCAGTGTGGCCAGGAGCCGGCCAGTGCTGCTTGCTGCCCAGGGCACCGTGGTGGGCAGGAGGAGCAGGCGCTGGGTAGCGCAGGGGCACCGGAGAGGGTACCCATGTCCCGCCGGGGATGGCAGTGAGATGCAGGTGGAGCCGGGCCACATCCAGCCCGGGTGTGGGGTTTGGCCTGACATGCTGGCGTGGGGAAGGGGAGCGCGGCTCTGGGGTGAGCCGGGCCCTGCGCATGGGCAAGGAGGGGCCGGGGCTCAGCAGCAGGGATTTTTCAGCCCTCTGACGGCACTGGGAATCTGGCTCACTCCTTTTATGTTCATGTCGAACAGGACTTGAGGAAATACTTGGTCCAGGTCCAAGCGCCTCGAGTTCTTCCGTGCTGGAGGAGCAGGAATGGCTGCAGCCTGCCCACGTCTGTCTGTCTGTCTGTCAGTGCCTGGGAGCTGCATGCGGCGCTTGGGGCCCTGCTTGCCTTCGGCTGTGCATCCCCGCTGGGAGGGGAGGGCAGGGCAGCCTCTGCTTCCCGGCACAGAGCTGACGCAGAGCCGTGCCGTAGAGCCATACTGTAGAGCCGTACTGTAGAGCCATGCTGGGAGCACCGTGGCTGGGCAGGGGAACCCATAGCCATGCTCCCGGCCGCCCCGGCGGGGCGAGGGCTGGGGGAGCAGCGTGGGTGGAGGCGGGTGTCTCCCTGCCCCGGGGGGGCTCCCACTCCTGTGCAGGGATGAGGTAACGTCTGCGCCTGCCGGCACCAGGAGGGGAATGGGTTGGGACTGTGGGCGGCCGGGGAGCGCCCGAGGGGTGCCTCCCCTGTCCCCCTGCTCGCCCCCAGGCGAAGGGCTGGAAATGCCTGTGGTTCGCAGCGAGACATGGGCTGCCTGGCTGGCCCTGACTCACTGCTCTCCCTTCCCGCCCCGGGACCACGGGGACGGCTCCGAGGGGCGGCTGGGCCTCCTGCCGGGGCTGAGCCAGCGCCACCCCCGCCGTTCGGCGTCATGGGGATGGGGCCTCGGGGTGCTGGCCTGGACCCCAGCTGTGCCAGAGGGCAGGGGCTGGGCAGCGCCCTGGGGTAGTGCTGAGCCCTCCGGTGCTGCAGAGGGGAAGAAGCTGCTCTGGGTTAATATGCTGGGAAACGGGGTGATCTGGGGGTCCCTACCTCCCCCTGGGTCAGGTCTGTATGGTGTCCTGTGCCGGGCTGGGCCTTGCGTGAGCGAGCCTGGGCCCCGGCAGACCCCTGCCCTCATGGGGACGAGGGCGTCCCTCCGCTCCCACATTGCCGCTCGGCCGGCCCGGCTCTCCCTGACTCTGTCTGTCCTGCAGCTGACGCCGGGCGGGAAGGCAGCCCAGGCCGGCGTGGGAGTGGGCGACTGGGTGCTGTACATCGATGGGGAGAGCACCAGCTCCATGACGCACATCGAGGCCCAGAACAGGATCCGCGCCTGCGGGGACAGGCTCTGCCTCACCCTGAGCAGGTAGGATTCATGGGCTGGAGCACAGCCAAGTCGCTCTGCCCAGTGCCATCTCCCAGCATCACCATCTCCCGGCATCACTGCTCCTTGCTTGGAGCCTGGCAGCCCCTGGCTGGGTCCAAGGGCTCCGCTTGGCTGGATGAGGCCCTCACCTGCAAGCCATGGGGCAGTGCCAGCCGGCCGTGGCTCCCCTCGCGTGGGTGCTGCATCCCTGGGGTACCAGCATCCCGGCGGTGGCTGGGCCGGTTCCAGCACCTGCCTGGCTGTCTCCTCTCTTGCAGAGCCCAGAACCACCTGGGGAAGCCGCAGAAGGTACGTGTCGCTCCTGGCACTGCAGCAGCAGCTCAGCCTCGTCTCAGGGGAGGGGAATCTCTGAGCGCAGATGGACAAATGGACTTTGCTCCTGGGGCCTGCAGGCTTCTGGGGGATCGGGGTGTGTTTGGAGGGCTGGAAAACTCCCTGCTGGAGGAGCAGCTCTGACCCCTGGCACCGCAGGGGATCGGAGGGAGCGGGGTCTGCCCAGCGGGTGTCCGGGCCCTGGCTGCCGCCTGTCTGTGCCCCCACTGGTGCCTGGTGCGGGCAGGGGTGCAGAGTGGCTAACACGAGAGGAGGCTGGGCAGCTGCAGCACAGCCTTGGGGCCCCGTGTTTGCTGATGCTAGGGAGTGCCCTGGCACAGGGAGGCAGGGCTGGGGCTGGTGACTGGTGGCTCCTGGATAGAAGCCACCTGCATGCGTTCAGCTTCATGCCGTGGGATGGTTGCGATCAGTGTGCACGCATGCACCGCCCTGCTGTGGGCAGCAGCGAGCATCTGGGGCACTTACTAATCCTCCGGCAACCCTTAGGCCGGGCTTGTGACCTGTCACTGGGCTGGGTGCCCTGCGGAGAGAGGTGCCAGCCTGGCAGAGCCCAGTATCTGAGGTGCACGTGCTGTCTGCCTTTCCTACCTGGCTGCCTGCTGCACTGCCTGGCCCAGGGCTGCCCCTTGCATGCTGCTTGATGTGTGAGCCTGTGTCTGTGTGTTTTGTCTCGCTCAGGACTCACTCCCCTGCTCTGAACCCCTGAAATATAACTTCGCTCCCAGCACCGCCCTCAACAAAACAGCTCGGCCCTTCGGGGCCGGCTCGCCTCCGAACCCACGGCCTGGGCTGGTGACGAAACCCGTGACGTACGTGCCCCTGGCGCCCGCCTGCACCCCCCAGCACAATGGGTATGTTGCTGTCCATCCTGCTCCCCAAGGATCGGGGGGATCCTGCTGCCCAGCCCTGCTGCGCCTTGCATGCCAGGCACCCATGGGTGGGAGTGGGCGATAGTGCCCATGCTGGGGTCCCCTGATGGCTGGTGCTGAAGTGGCACAACAGGACTGTTACACGTGGGGACACACAGCCATGCACGTGCCGGTCCCTCGCTCGGGGACGTGTCAGCCTATGGGGAGTCCTGCGGGGCACGGCACGGCGGTCATAGCAGGGCACTCGCTGGCGTCTGCAGCAGCAGGAAAGCGGTGGCTGCGTTGTCACCACCAGCCAGCGTCTGGCCGGGGACGTCCTGACGGTCCCCCAGCTGCCGGGACAGACTGGGCAAAGTGAAGCCCTCGAGCCCTGCGCAGTGCCGTCCTCGCCCCGCTTGCAGGGAAGAAGCTCCCACCTCTGCAGGCTGCCCACCCGGCTGCCATGTGTCTGGCAGCTGCCGGTCCCTGCCCCTCCTGCCAAGAGCTGCACGTTGCCCTGATGCTGGGCAATGGATGGGGGGGATGTGGCTCTGGCTGCCCTGCACACCCAGGCCTGTTTTGAGGGGCTGAAGGAGGCATGGTCTGGTCCGTTGGTGTCCGCTCCTGTGTCCCAGTGTGCTCCCAGCCCTGGGCGAGGTGGGCACGAGTCTCGGGAATAGGGGGACTGATGCAGGCTATAGGTGAGCTCTGGAAACTTCTTGGGTGCTGTGGGTCTAATTTTACCTTCCTTTTTCTTTCTTTCTCTCCTCCCTTTCTTTTTCCCTCTCCCCTACAGGTGCTGAGCCTTGACAAGTCAGTAAGCCTTTTGCCTACTCTCTCTATCCTCCCCGCATGCCTCTTCCCTGCTAGTATCCCATTCTCCAGGGCAGGGCCAGTCTGGGACAGGCAGCACATGCCGCTCTGCCCGTGCGGGTGGGTCACTCCCGGCAGCAAGCTGTCCTGAGCCTGAAGGGCGAGCGCTGCCTGTCTCTGCTGGCTGCTGGGGCCCTGGAGCATCCTCGCACGTGGTCCCTTCCCTCCTCCCCAAGACGTGGCTTGGCTGGGTGAGGGCTGCCAGGCTGTGCCGGGCACCCTGCCCAGGACCAGGCAGGTGGGCAGTACTGCCATGGGCACTGTAGGTGTTCACTGGGCTCTCGTGCAGCTCCCCTGCCGGTGATTTTTTGACCTTGGCTTATTCTTGCCCTGTCCTTTCCCCTCCTGGCCCTTGGGGCCAGTCTTACACTGCCAGCAATGGTGGTCGGTCCTGAATCAGTCCCAGTAACGGGCCCTTCCTACGCGGAGGAGGAGTGGGAGTGTGGGGAGTAAGGCAATGTGCGGCATCTCGGGTACTGGTGTGCTGTGGTTCTGTGCTGGTGGAGGTGTGGGACAGTCCCAGGGAGGTCATGCCGTGGGGATCTGTCAGATTTGACAGATGACTCTGTCACTCGCAGGCAGCCCCTGCAGCCACTGGAGCCCCCCAGCTCCCCCGTGTGCGATCCTGTGAAGTTGCGGCTGATAGAGGACGCTGAGGACTGGCAGCCCCGCACCGGGACCTCCCAGTCCCGCTCCTTCCGCAAACTGGCCCAGCTGATGGGCACAGACAGCAGTAAGTTCCCGCAGGGCCTGGCACTGCCTAGCTGTCTGGGGGTGCCCAGCTTTGCTGGGGCAACTGGAGCCAGATAAAGGCCGTGGTGTGTTGTGGCACTGGAGCGTTGATTTTGGCCCCGTGTGGCCCCTCTGGGGCAGCTGAGCCAGTGGGAGCTGCCTGAGGCTGTGCGTGGGCTTGTGGTTGGTGCCACTGGGCTGGGGCCATGCTCTGCCCCGTGGCCGGGCAGGGCTGTGCATTGGGACAGGAGGGCAGCAGGAGGAGAGGTCGGTTTTCCTTCCTTTCCCTTTCCTTCCTGCTGTCTCTGGGCATTAGTTGCCGCAGACTGACTCTGTCCCTCCTTTCTCTCCTGCTGCGCTCAGTGGAGGATCGTGAGGATGAGCTTGTTAAAAAGCCCAGGTAAGGGGAGCGTGTGCCAGGGCAGCAGCAGGAGCCACGGGGTTGGCCACCCGGGGCTCAGCCCACCTGGCTGGTTTGCACTCACTGCTTGCGGTGACTCCGGGGAAGCTCTTTGCCCTGTTGCTGTTTCTTCTCTCCTCTCCTGCCTCCTCCGTCCTCCTGTTCCCTCTCTGTCCTCTCCCTTTCCCCAGAGCCGAGCTGTTGGTGGAGCTGTGGAGTCCGCCCTGCACTCACCCCACAACGGGCACTGCCAGCACTCAGCCACTGCTCTGACCATCGCCTTGGGAGGGTCCTGCCCGGGCATCTGCCTGCCAGGCAGGCTGTCCCCAAACGGGGTGTCCCCATGCTGAGTGTGCTGGGCAGGACCCGCTGGGCACTGCTGGCATGGAGCTGGGGAGGCTGAGCTGCACTGTCGCTTCTTGTGAAAATGGGATCTGGAGGAGGCTGGTGGCACTGGCAACACCTTGCTGGGGGTGTTGGGAGGTGCTGGACAGCACCTAGACCTGGGGCACGATGTCCTGTGAGCCTGGCGTGGGGCTGCGGGGCAGCCAGGCAGAGCTGGGTGAGTGTCGCCAGCTTCTCTGTGGGGCTGGGTGTGTGTACAGGAGGGGTGCACTAAGCCATGGCTCAACCATTGACCGTTGTGCCGCCGTTTTTCTGATGCCACAGGGATGCCCGTGGGTCTGGCTGGGGCACGGGGGAGCAGTGGTGAGTGCCAGGGTCTGGCAAGGGGGTCTGTATTTGTGAGGGCACCTTTGGGAGCGCTGCCCCGTGCTGTGGTGCTGGGCAGGGTCCCTGCGTGGTGCTGGCTGAGCGCCTGCCCTCTGTCACTCGCAGGCAGCCCCCGCAGCCACTGGAGCCCCCCAGCTCCCCCGTGTGCGACCCTGCGAAGCTGCAGCTAATAGAGGACGCTGAGGACTGGCAGCCCCGCACCGGGACCTCCCAGTCCCGCTCCTTCCGCAAACTGGCCCAGCTGATGGGCACAGACGGCTGTAAGTTCCCACAGGGCCCAGCACTGCCTGGCTGCCCAGGGGTGCCGGACTTTGCTGGGGCAGCCAGTGCCCGGCAGAGGCTGTGGGGTGATGTGGCATGGGGGGCTTGACTTTGGCCCCAAGTCAACCCTTCAGGGAGGCTGAGCTGTTGGGAGCTGCCCGGGGCTGCGTGTGGGCTCGTGGTGGTGCCACTGGGCTGGGGCCATGCTGTGCCCTGTGGCCAGGCAGGGCTGTGCGTTGGGGCAGGAGGGTGGCGGGAGGAGAGGTCGGTTTTCCTTCCTTCCCTTCCCTTTCCCTTTCCGCTGTCTCTGGGCATTAGTTGCCGCAGACTGACTCTGTCTCCTCCTTTCTCTCCTGCTGCGCTCAGTGGAGGATCGTGAGGATGAGCTTGTTAAAAAGCCCAGGTAAGGGGAGCGTGTGCCAGGGCGGCAGCATGAGCTGTATACAGGGCTGCATGTCCCGGGCAGGCCTCTGGACACTGCGGGCACTGAGCTGGGGAGGCTGAGCTGAAGCACGGCCTCTTGAGCAAATGGGATCTGGAAGAGCCTGGAGGCACTGGCAAAACCTGGTTGTGGGTTTTGGGAGGTGCTGGGCAACTGGGGCACTATGTCCTGTGAGCCTGGCAGGGCTGCAGGGTGGCCGGGCAGAGCCGGGCGAGTGCCACCGGCTGGTTTGCCCTCGCCTTCACTGCTTGCGGTGACTCCGGGGAAGCTCTTTGCCCTGTTGCTGTTTCTTCTCTCCTCTCCTGCCTCCTGCGTCCTCCCGTTCCCTCTCTGTCCTCTCCCTCTCCCCAGAGCCGAGCTGTTGGAGGAGCTGCAGAGCCCACCCTGTGCTTGTCCTGCGATGGGCACTGCCAGTGCTCAGCCACTGCTCTGACTGTCACCTCGGGAGGGTCCTGTCTGGGCACCCACCTGCCAGGGAGGCTGTCCCCAGCTGGGTGTCCTTACAGGGGGATGTCCCTGTGCCGGGTGTGCCAGGCAGGACCCACTGGGCACTGCTAGCACCGAGCTGAGGAGGCCAAACTGTAGCATGGTGTCCTGGACACAGTGGGTAGGGGCAGCTGGTGGCACTGGTAACACCTTGCTGGGGGTGTTGGGAGGTGCTGGGCAGCGCCTGGAGCTGGGGCACGATGTCCTGTGGGGCTGCAGGGCTGGTCAGGAGTGAACGCTGCCGGCATCTTTGTGGGGCTCGTCCTCTCTGGGGCTGGGGATACGTACAGGAGGGATGCACTGAGCCATGGCTCAACCATTGACTGTTGTGCCATCTTTTTTCTGATGCCACAGGGATGCCCGTGGGTCTGGCTGGGGCACGGGGGAGCAGTGATGAGTGCCGGGGTCTGGTGAGGGGGTCGGTGTATGTGAAAGGGGCCTTTGGCAGCACTTCCCTGTGCTGAAGCAGGGTCCCTGCGTGGTGCTGGCTGAGCGCCTGCCCTCTGTCACTTGCAGGCAGCCCCCGCAGCCACTGGAGCCCCCCAGCTCCCCCGTGTGCGACCCTGGGAAGTCGCAGCTGATAGAGGACGCTGAGGACTGGCAGCCCCGCACCGGGACCTCCCAGTCCCGCTCCTTCCGCAAACTGGCCCAGCTGATGGGCACAGATGGCAGTGAGTTCCCACAGGGCCCAGCACTGCCTGGCTGCCCAGGGGTGCCGGACTTTGCCTGGGCTGCTGGAGCCTGGCAGAGGCTGTGTCTTGGGCACTGGTGCTTTGGTTTTAGCCCTGTGTGGCCCCTCCGGGCAGGCTGAGCTGTTGGGAGCTGCCTGGGGCTGTGCGTGGGCTTGTGGTTGTGCCACTGGGCTGGGGCTGCAGTCTGCCCTGTGGCTGGGCAGGGCTGTGCGTTGGGGCAGGAGGGTGGCGGGAGGAGAGGTCGGTTTTCCTTCCTTCCCTTCCCTTTCCCTTTCCGCTGTCTCTGGGCATTAGTTGCCGCAGACTGACTCTGTCTCCTCCTTTCTCTCCTGCTGCGCTCAGTGGAGGATCGTGAGGATGAGCTTGTTAAAAAGCCCAGGTAAGGGGAGCGTGTGCCAGGGCGGCAGCATGAGCTGTATACAGGGCTGCATGTCCCAGGCAGGCCTCTGGACACTGCGGGCACTGAGCTGGGGAGGCTGAGCTGAAGCACGGCCTCTTGAGCAAATGGGATCTGGAAGAGCCTGGAGGCACTGGCAAAACCTGGTTGTGGGTTTTGGGAGGTGCTGGGCAACTGGGGCACTATGTCCTGTGAGCCTGGCAGGGCTGCAGGGTGGCTGGGCAGAGCCGGGCGAGTGCCACCGGCTGGTTTGCCCTCGCCTTCACTGCTTGCGGTGACTCCGGGGAAGCTCTTTGCCCTGTTGCTGTTTCTTCTCTCCTCTCCTGCCTCCTGCGTCCTCCCGTTCCCTCTCTGTCCTCTCCCTCTCCCCAGAGCCGAGCTGTTGGAGGAGCTGCAGAGCCCACCCTGTGCTTGTCCTGCGATGGGCACTGCCAGTGCTCAGCCACTGCTCTGACTGTCACCTCGGGAGGGTCCTGTCTGGGCACCCACCTGCCAGGGAGGCTGTCCCCAGCTGGGTGTCCTTACGGTGGGTTGTCCCCATGCCGGGTGTGCCAGGCAGGACCCACTGGGCACTGCTAGCACCGAGCTGAGGAGGCCAAACTGTAGCATGGTGTCCTGGACACAGTGGGTAGGGGCAGCTGGTGGCACTGGTAACACCTTGCTGGGGGTGTTGGGAGGTGCTGGGCAGCGCCTGGAGCTGGGGCACGATGTCCTGTGGGGCTGCAGGGCTGGTCAGGAGTGAACGCTGCCGGCATCTTTGTGGGGCTCGTCCTCTCTGGGGCTGGGGATACGTACAGGAGGGATGCACTGAGCCATGGCTCAACCATTGACTGTTGTGCCGCCATTTTTTCCAAAGCCTGGGCCCAGCTGGGGCACGGGGGAGCAGTGGTGAGTGCCGGGGTCTGGCGAGGGGGTCGGTGTATGTGAAAGGGGCCTTTGGCAATGCTTCCCTGTGCCGAAGCAGGGTCCCTGCGTGGTGCTGGCTGAGCGCCTGCCCTCTGTCACTCGCAGGCAGCCCCCGCAGCCACTGGAGCCCCCCAGCTCCCCCGTGTGCGACCCTGGGAAGTTGCGGCTGATGGAGGATGCTGAGGACTGGCAGCCCCGCACCGGGACCTCCCAGTCCCGCTCCTTCCGCAAACTGGCCCAGCTGACGGGCACAGACGGCTGTAAGTTCCCACAGGGCCCAGCGCTGCCTGGCTGCCCAGGGGTGCCGGACTTTGCTGGGGCAGCCAGTGCCCGGCAGAGGCTGTGGGGTGATGTGGCAGCGGGGGCTTTGATTTTGGCCCCATGTGGCCCATCTGGGGAGGCTGAGCCGGCAGGAGCTGCCCGGGGCTGTGCGTGGTGCAGGCCGTGTGTGGGCTCGTGGTGGTGCCACTGGGCTGGGGCCGTGCTGTGCCCCATGGCTGGGCAGAGCTGTGCGTTGGGGCAGGGGGGCGGCGGGAGGAGAGGTCGGTTTTCCTTCCTTCCCTTCCTGCTGTTCTTGGGCCTCGGTCACCACAGACTGACTCTGTCTCCTCCTTTCTCTCCTGCTGCGCTCAGTGGAGGATCATGATGATGTGTTTATTAAAAAGCCCAGGTAAGGGGAGCGTGCACCAGGCAGCAGCAGGAGCTATGGGGCTGCATGTCCCGGGCAGGACCCGCTGGGCATTGCTGGCACTGAGCTGGGGATGCCGAGCTGCGCCGTGGTGTCCCAGACGCAGCGGGTCGGGGGCGGCTGGTGGCACTGGCAAAACCTTGCTGGGGGTGTTGTGATGTTTGGGCAGTGCCTGGACATATGGGGCATGATGTCCCATGAGTGTGGCGTGGGGCTGCAGGGCGGCTGGGCGGAGCTGGGTGAGCGTTGCCAGCTTCTCCCTGCGTGGGGGCAGGGAAGGGAGCCGGGGCCGGGGGTGCGCCGTTCCTTGCCCCATGCAGCTGGGCAGGGGTGGTGCACAGAGCCCCTTTTTTTGTCTTCGCCTCTCCGTGATGCCTCCTGCCCTGGCTCCGTGACCATCGGGTCCCAGCTCTGTCCGGTTTGCTCTGCCACAAATAAACGCTCCTGGTTTTGTAGCTGTCTCCTCCTTGCCTTTGCCCTGGAGAGGCGGAGAGCCTCAGGCTCTCCCTTTGTCCCTGTCCCCTCTCTCGGGTGGGCCGTGCCTCTCTGGCCGCAGCTTGCCCGGCCTGCTCCCAAGCCCAGTGCTGGCAGCCAGCCGGGGGGCTCAGGCCTTGCCCCTCCCAGGACCAGCCTGGCCCTGCCTGCTAGCAGGGATGGCAGAGCCCTGCCTGTCCCCAGCTCTGCCGGAGCTGGGCCCCGGGGCTCCCTGCGCCGGCTCGGGTCCAAGCCCCTCTGCACCCTGATGAGGCTGGGGGCAACCATCGTGTGTGAGCGGGCAGCTGGGGTCTGTGTGGTCCCTGGGGTCCCTGGTCAGTCTGGAGCAGCCCAGAGCTGGGTGTGGGACCCCAGCAGGCCTGCGCTCCCTCCCGCCTCTCCCCAGACCACCACGATGGGTGCCAGAGACCCCAGGGGTGCTGTGTCTTCACAGGGCTGAAGGCGCTTGGCTCGGTACCCCATCACCAAACCAGCTACCGGCTGGGCACGGGGGCTTGGCTGGCTCCTGCCTGCTTGTTGGGGTGGGGGGGTCCTGCCTGCACACACAGGCCTGCTGGGCAGAGGGGGTGAGCAGGGCAGGCTGGATTAACTGCTTGTTCTGTAGCCAGGTCTCCGTGCTGGACCCGTCCCCGGGAGCAGCGATGAAGACGGAGCCGGGACTGGGTGAGCAAAATGTTTCCTCTGGGCTTGGGGAAGAGGGGCAGGGGTGCTCGAGGATGCTGCTGGCCCAGCCACAGGCGCTTGGAGTGGGCTGCTGAGGGATCAGGAACACCGTCCCAGAGACTTGCATGTGCTTGCAGCCCCCAGGACCCCTGCTGCCACCCCCGGCCCTGCCAGCCGCCCACCCTGGGCTGTGGACCCCTCGTTTGCCGAGCGCTACGCCCCAGACAAGACGAGCACGGTGGTGAGCAAGCACAGCCAGCCGGCCACGCCGACCCCCATGCAGAACCGCAGCTCCATCGTGCAGGCGGCACAGCAGGCCCCCGAAGGGCCTGGCCGCACACCCCTCTGCTACAAGTGCAACAAGGTCATCAGGTGAGCCCTGGCCACCGCTGCTGCCACGCCAGCGTCCTGGGGCCCGGCGTGGCTGATGTGGCTCTGTCCTGCTGCAGGGGACGCTACTTGGTGGCGCTGGGACATTATTACCACCCCGAGGAGTTCACCTGCTGCCAGTGCAGGAAGGTGCTGGATGAGGGTGGCTTCTTTGAGGAGAAAGGCTCCATCTTCTGCCCCAAGTGCTACGACACGCGCTATGCGCCCAGCTGTGCCAAGTGCAAGAAGAAGATCGCCGGGGTGAGTGTCCCTCAGCCTGCCCCACACCTCCTGTCCCTGCTTACCTGCGGGTCCCCAGCTCTGTCCCTTCCCATCCTGATCCCATCCCCAGGGACCCCTTGTCCCTTTCTGCCCTGGGAGGGAGTCCCCCACGGCACAGGGTGGTCCTGCCCCCAGCTGACAGCAGTTCCCTTCCAGGAGGTCATGCACGCGCTGAAGATGACCTGGCACGTGCAGTGCTTCACCTGTGCTGCCTGCAAAACTCCCATCCGCAACCGTGCCTTCTACATGGAGGAGGGACAGCCCTACTGCGAGAGAGGTAGGACCTGGGGACCCCATGTGCCACCCCGCATGGCCCCGGAGCACTGGGCACTGTCGGGGCTCAGCACCTGCCCACGGGGGTGGGGGGTGAGCTGTCCTGTGCTGCGGGGCTTTCCCCAGGCCATGGGGAAGGCAGGGACCCCCCTCCCGCAGCCCTGAGCCCTCCATCCTGGTCCTCCCCGGCTGCTGGGTAGTGCCATCGCTCCCATGTTGCCATGGCAATGACAGAGGATGTACATCAAAGGCGAGTGCTGCATCCTGGGAGATGAGGTTTGCCTCCTCCCTGCAAGCCCGGTGGCAGCCGGGGCCACCCTGCACGGCACAGGCATCTCGGCCAGGTGTCTTGGGCATCGTCCCCCCGGGGCTGGCAGAGTTTTCTCCCCAGGCTG
The DNA here is from genome assembly GCF_035582795.1 of Mycteria americana. Lineage (NCBI taxonomy): Eukaryota > Metazoa > Chordata > Aves > Ciconiiformes > Ciconiidae > Mycteria > Mycteria americana. The sequence goes on from NC_134372.1 coordinate 11,232,926, forward strand.
TGCCTGTGGGATCCCAGCTGTGCTGCAGCCCTGCTCCCCTGGGACGAGGGGCTGCAGTGCAGGGGAACACTGACCTGGCCTCTGCCTCTCCTCACAGACTACGAGAAGATGTTTGGCACCAAGTGCCGCGGTTGTGACTTCAAGATCGACGCTGGGGACCGGTTCCTGGAGGCGCTGGGCTTCAGCTGGCATGACACTTGCTTTGTCTGTGCGGTGAGCCGTGTGCCTCCCTCCCCGACTGCTGGTGGGGGCCGTGGCTCTCCCTGGCAGTCGTGCCCTGCATGGGGTACACCAGCAGTGTGGGGTCCCTGCTGCCATGAGGTTTTCCCCACCTGGCTCTGTGCTGGTGGCTCAAGCCCCCTGCTCTGAGCCTGCTGCTCCCCGGCATCTGTGCGATGCTGGTGCTGAGCACTGGGTCATGGCAGGGGACCCAGGGGCTGGCTCAGCCCCCCTGACCTGACTGCCTGTGCTCTCCTCTCCAGATCTGCCAGACCAACCTCGAAGGGAAGACGTTCTACTCCAAGAAGGACAAGCCGCTCTGCAAGAGCCACGCTTTCTCCCACGTGTGAGGGGCGGGAGTTCAGCTGTGCCCACACGTGCCCCTGGCCCTGCATGCTCTTCTCCCCACCCCTGCTGCCCCCAGGGAGCCAGGCTGGGCCCTCGCCCCTTCCCCTTGCTCCTGCCTCTTTCCTGGCAGCTCCTGGCCCAGCTCCAGCCAGAAGCAGTGCTGGGCCCGGAGCCCCTTATAGCTGGCTTCTTCTGTGCCCCTGGTTGGCCCTAGGAGCCCCGGGAAGGGGATGCTGCATGGGTCTGTGGCTCCAGAGCCACGCAGTGTGGTGGCCACGGCCATGCCGAGGCTGGAGTCGGGGAGGGTCCGGCACAGCAGGGCTGCTCCCTCGCTCGGCTGGGGCCCGGCTGCCTGGCAGCTCAGCGCCAGGACAGGGATGCTCCTAGCACATCCCTGAGCGGGTGAGGACCAGCCCCCCAGCCCCCTGCCAAGCTCTCCCCCACCTTCCCCGCTGCATGCTTAGTGCATGGGGCTGGAGACATGGCCCTGTTCCCCTGCCGGGGCCCTCCCCGCAGCAACCCCCCGGCCACCCAGAGAAGTCTGCTGCGGTGGCTTCCAACCCCAGCTGTGTGCCAGGGGGATCTGTGCCTTGTGTCCCCCCACCCAGCTGGCCTGCTGCTCTCCTGGGGTTGGCATGCAGCAGCACCCCTAGCCCGGCCGTGCTGGGGAGCAGGGCAGCGTGCTAAGCCTGCCCCGGCCGTGGGCTGGCAGCATGTGCTGGTGGCCAGCCGGCCGGCGGGCTCCCGCAAGGCTTAGGAATGGCTTCCTACCAAAGAGCACCTGCCACCGCCCTCCCAGGCCTGTAAATGCCTCTCCCAAACCCACACTCTCCGGTTGGACTGCTGCTGATGTAGCCACGGTGCTTTTAGTGCCTTTAATAAACACTTCTCTGCAAGTGCTGGCTGTCTTGAGGCCTGCGGTTTTGCCGAGCGAGGGGTGGCCGGCTGGGAAGGTCACACTCAGCCCTCGCCCTGCTCCCCCCGGGGCCTGACTCAGCTCCCTCCAGCTTTCTGGGGGAAATCTTCGCCTCGGATTTCTCCTCCTCTGCCTCTGTCAGCCTGGGCTGGACCCCTCGTGCCACCTGGGTCCCTCTCTCTTTGTAGCAGGCAGGACCACTAACAGAGGCAGTAATTAATCCGGGGGGCAAAGCTGCAGCGAGGGGAAATGGGGCAGATGTCCAACCCTGCAGGGGGGTCCCCGCTTACCTGGCGGTGTGCCCTGGTCCCTGCTGTGCCCTGGCCCCGAGTCCTGTGCAGGGGACAAGAAGTCACGGGGCACGCGCGGGCCACGTGCACCAGCTCTGGGCATGCTCCGGCGTAAAGCAGCCAAGCATTTGCTCATGCGATGCAGCTGCTGTCCCAAAGGAGGGGTGCAAAGCCAGGCCAGCACCTCCAGCTGGAACGGGCTCGGGGGCAGCGGGTGTGGGGAAGAGCAGCTCCTCCCGCTCTGCTCTGGCAGCTGGAACGGTCATTAATAATTGCAGCTCTTACCACGATGAGCAACTGTAAGGAAAATTGTCTTGCTAATCTACTGGAAGGTTCTGCCGGGAGCAGGAGCTGGCTACGGGAAACCAAATGCCTCCCGGCATCACCCAGAGCTGGCCTGTGGCTGTGGGGGCACATCTCCCTGGTGCCACATCTCCCCTGTGCCAGCTCCAGGAGTGCAAAATCCTGTCAAAGATGGAGAGGGGAAAGTGGGAGTGATGGAGGCTGGGGCCAGGCCAGGCGCTCGGGCTGGGGCACATGCGGGTGATGGGACAGTCACACCCAGGAGCAGCAGGACACGGCTACGAAAAGGGACAGAAACAGCCGGCGCCTGCCTGGCAGAGCCAGGACGAGCAGGGATGTGGTAAGTGCCGAAGCGCGAGTCCCAGCTGCGCAGCCAAGGTCAGGGGAAGTGCAGGGGAAGGTTAGGCGACTGCGGCCCCACGTGAGCAGCCACCAAGCCAGCCCTGGCTCAGACGGGACAGCAGCCCGTGAGCGGAGGGCAGGGAAGGGGCAGGGGGAGGCAGCCGTGCGGGACGGAGCCTGCTGGGGTAGCACGGCCTGGGAACAGGTTGTGCCAGCTCAGCCCCGGGGTACCCGGCCTTGGAGCAGGGCCAGGGCAGAGCCGTGGTGCCGCAGCCAGCCTGCCTCTCCCTGAGGGAGGGCCAAGCATCTCACTGGTGCTGCTGCAAGGCCTGCGCCCACGGGGGCTCAGCCCTTTCTGGTCGGCGCCTTGTTGCTTCTGGTCCCTACTGATGACGCCTGTACCACCCAAGGTGCCTCCGCGCTTTGCTGAGAGCAGCTCTTGCCCACCAGCTCTGCGCACCATGTGAGGAGCTTGTGCACAGGCAGCGGAAGGAGGGTCTCCGGTGGGCTGCGGAGGTGGAGCCTGGGGTGGGGCTGCGGCCGTGCTGCTCTGAGAACAAAGCCTGGTGGCGGCGGGCTCAGGGCTCCCACCATGTCCCTGAGCGGGGTCCCACCACATCCACCCCCAAAGGCAGCTGAGCCGTTTGTGGGGCGCCTGCCGCAGCCCTGGCCTCATGCTGGCCCCGCCAGCTGCTCCACAGCTGCTCACAAACTCTTGCAGCCTCTTAGGGCGGCTCCGGCTCTGGCCTGGCTCGGAAATGCTGGTGCAAGGAGGGCGTGGAGGCGTGAGGGGGGCAGGCAGCACAGGCCCGCAGCACCCCATCCTGTGTCCCACTGAGCTTGGGGGGCTCATCCACAGGCTGCTCTGAAGGGCTTGGTTCAGGAAGGGCCATGCCAGCGTCAGCCCCAGATACCAGGGATCAGGCCCTGTACGCTCTCCACTGCTGCTCCAGCCCGGAGAAGCCTCCAGCACGGTTCTGGCCTGGGATGCGGGCAGTGCCGGGGGTCGGGGAGGCATGGTGGGTCAGGGCGATGCTGCCTGCCCTGGCAGGAGCCTGCGGACCCAGCTGGGAGCCCCCGCAGAGCCCTGCACGGGTCAGTGCAAAAGCAACTTTGTGGGTTCACAGGGAGGCAAAACCTCCTGGAAAAGGTGCCGTGGTGCACAGCCTGGCAGGGTCCTGAGGGGACCGGGGGGGTTGGGAGGGGCAGGCAGGCAGCAAAGGGGCCCCCACAAAGGCTGTGCCCACCGACACCTCGTGCAGCAGCGAGGGCATAGCTGGGTGTGTGGGGCAGAGCCCACAGTGCTGCGTCCTTGGAGAGGAAACCTCAGAGCACAGGGTCTCGGGGCTGAGGGGAGCTGAGGTCACAGGGTTCCCGGTGGGCCGTGTCCACGGGGTGGAGGGGACATGGGGCAGGGGAGGGCCTGGGGTCCAGAGGAGCACTCAGCATGCGAGGTCCCCAGGGTGCAGCGTCCCCAGGAGGGGGTAGCACAGGACGCAGGTCCCCAGGGCAGAGGAGAGCCCAGGGTGCAGGACCACCCGGGGTGCAGGTTCCCAGGAGGGAGCTGAGCCGGGGTGCAGGTTTCCCGGGTTTCCAGGGTCCCTGGGGCAGGGGATGGCCCGGGGTGCGGGGGCAGAGCACAGCCCCGGCTGCGGGTCCCCGGGGTGCAGGATCCCGGCGGCGAGCCGCGTGCGGGGGCAGCCCGGGGCGGGGGCGATGCTGCCCGCACCCCAGGGGTCCCGGCGCGGTGCCCGGCGGCGCGGCCGGCGGGGTGCCCCGGGGGCGCCCCGGGGGCGCGGCGGGGGCTGGGGCGGGGGCGGGGGCCGGGCTGGGGGGGCGGAGAGGGGGGGGCCGCCGTTCGCGGCGCTAGGACCGGGCGCGGCGGCGGGCGGAGCCTCCCCGCCGCTCGCCCCTCCGCCCGGCCGCTGCGGCAGTGTCTCGGAGGCGGGCAGGCGGCCGGTCCCTCCGGTCCCCCCGGCAGCATCCCGGCCCCGCCATGGCTGGCGTCGGCTTCGCGGCGCACCGCCTGGAGCTGCTCGCCTCCTACCAGGACGTGATCGGCGAGGACAGCCCCACCGACTGGTGAGCGCGCCCGCCGCCGCCCCTTTGTCCCCGCCGCCGCCGCCGCCGCCGCCGCCCTTTGTGCACGGAGCCGCCCGGTAACACCGGCCGCACCCCGCGCTGCGCCCCCCGCCGCCCCGGGCCCGCGGTGCCGGGCGCCTCGGCACACAAAGGCGGGCGGGGCGGCGGGGGGGTGTGCCCGGCCCACCGCCCCCGGTGCCCGCACCTGCCCGCCGCCGCCGCCGCACCGGGCCGGGGCGCGGTCCCCGCTTTGTCTGCGCCGGGCCGGCACGTGCGAGCGCCGGGACCCGCCGCCCCCGGGAGCCCCCGGCACGGCCCGACCCCCCGCCGGGCAGCGAGCGCGGGGAGCGGGGGATCCGCGCACGGCGGGGAGGGCCCGGGGGTCCACCCGGTGCTGGGCCCAGCCCCGGGTCCCTCGCCATTGTCTGCAGCCGGAGCCGCGGGCAGGGGCGCCCGGGGGGGGGGGGGGATCGGGGCGCCCCCAGCCCGGCCCCGCTCCCAGCCGGCCCCGGCGGTGCCCCGGCAGCGGGCGGCACCTCTGCCCCGGCGGAGCGAGGCCTGCGGCCGCGGGATGGCCGGGCATCCCCCCCCCCCGCCCCGGCCCCGCTGCCCTCATCCCCCCCAGCTCCCGGGGTGCCCTGTCCCCGGGGGCCGCGGTGCGCCGGCCGGGGACTGCCCCACCGGGCTGGGGCTGCTGCGGGCTCGGGGCGGGGGGTGGCCTTCCCCGGCGGGACCCCCCGGGCTGCCCTGCCCTGCCTGCACCCCCAGTGCTGGGCACCCCGTGCTGCGGGTGCCGGGGCCCGGCCGGATCCAGACCCCGCTGCAGCCAGCGCAGGAGCCCGCAGGGAGCATCTCCCCACCGCCTCCCCGGTTCTCGCAGCACCCACCCGCATCTCCCAGCCCCACCGGGTGCCGTAGGGCTGGTTGGGGCCGGTTGCCCCCCGGGACCCGCTCCCTTGCCCCCCGGGGTGCCTGTGTGCCATTTGGGGGGGGGGGGGGGGCAGGGAATGCTGCTGGCACCCTGGGGTGCAGCTCTCTGGGCAGAGCCGGGAGCTGGCAGCTGTTAGGTGCTGGGTGCATGCTGTGCCCTGGCCGGGGTGCCTACCCTGCACCCATCACCCAGCCAGGGTGCACCCACCCCCCAGCGGGGATGCACCCCGCCCTCTAGCAGGGTCCCTGCTCTTGGGGCAGGGCTGGGAGCCCCCCGGGCTGTGTGGGCCTGTTCAGGTCCCCCTCCCCGCCAGCCCTGGGTCTCCAGGGAGCCCCACAGTCCCACCGTCAGCCTAAGGGTGCCGTGGGCGAGTGTGGTGCGTGTTGCCGGCCAGGAGGCAGCTGTCAGCCCTGGGTACATCTCACTTCCCGGCATCCGCTGCAAAGGAGCCCTCCCTGCCAAAGCTGCTGAGAGCAGCAGAAACGGTGCCCGGGAAGGCAAGCACCAGGGCAGGGCCCCCCCTCCAGTGCTGAGCACCGGCCGGGCAGCGAGCCCCCACCATCCCCATCCTTGGGGCTGAGCTCGCCCCATCATCCCTAGCCCCTCCATCCCATGGTCACCGGGGGTGCCTGGCACTCGGTGCCAGTGGGAGCAGCATCCCCGCTGCAGGGCCCAGTGCCTGGGTGTGGGACGAGGGGCAATGCTCGGGGGGCTGCATTGGGCAGGGGTGATGGGGACCGTCCCCTGGCAGTGGCCCAGCCTGGCTGAGCCAGGGGTTGTGAGGACACTGCGCTGGAGCCCGGCCCTGGGCTGGTGCCGGGGGATGCCGCGCTCTGGCCCGGCCGGGATCCCTGTGTTTAGTCTGGGATTCCCCCCGCCCCGAGCCCGGTCCTGGAGGGTCCGAGCGTCCCCTCCCCCTGCCCGGCCCCGCGGAGGCTGCTGGGGCCCATTACTCGATCGGAAAGGAATTTGGTGCTGCTTTCTGAGCACGCCGACTCCCTGGAGCTCCCAGCCACATTGGAAACACATGTGCCCGGGCTGGGGCAATGCTCCCCCCACCTCGGCCATGGTGTGGGGGGCAGGCAGCAGCGGGTGCCCTGGGTGCTGGCACCCACGGGTGCTGGTCCGCTTGCTCCGGTGAGTGATGGGGCCGTGCGAGGGCAGTGGGGCTGCTGTACCCTTGGCAGGGTGATGGGGGATCCTTGCTGGAGTCCCCCCGGCTGTGGGGAGCCCTCCTCCCTAGGCTGCATGGGGCACATCACCCGTGGGTGCCCCACCTGCCCGGAGCCCAGGGGGTGGGAAGGGGCTATATGGGCTGGGTGGAGGGATTAAAGCCAGTGGAAGGGGATAAGCAATGTACGATGCTGCCTGTACCCGCTGTGGCACGGCTGGTCCCCCCTGCCGGGGCTTGTGGGTCGCTGGTTCCTGCTGTTGGGCTGTGGGTCCCTGGGGGCACTTCCAGGGATGCTGCTGTCCCCAGCATCGCCCTGCTGGCCTCCGGACTGGAAACCTCTGGATCCTCCATCCTGGTGTAGGGTCAGGCCGTGCCGCTGGGCTGTGCTCAGGGCAGGACTCTGTTTCTGCAGCGGTGCCTGGGGTGACAGGACCCTGCCAAGCCCCGGCTGCCCTGGGAAGACCCTTGGGCACAGGCAGCAGCACTGTGCTCTGGTGCCACCCTGCATGGCGACGTCCCGGGGAGCACCCATGGCAGGCAGTGGGTGCCCCCAGCACCCACAGGCTCCCCAGGCACTGACGCCGTGGCTCTGCCCTACTTGTTTCCTCCCCTCTGCAGCCAGCTGCATCCCACCCTGCAAGCCCCCAGCCCCTGCCTGCGGCTCTGGGCTCCCCCAAACTGCTGCTGTCCACCCCCGTTCCTGGGGGGATCACAGCAGGTCCCCCAGTCTGGGGCTGTGGTTGCAGGCAGGGGCCACGTTTGCTGCCCTTCCCCGGCGCAGGCATCGCAGACGGCGCTTTGCAGCTGCTTTGCCGGCTCCAGGCTGGGAGCTGGCGCCGGCTGGGGCGGCCGATTAGCGGGATCGGGATGTGCGGATTAAAGTCAATCTTGTTGGTGCAATTATCTGCAGCTCACTGCCGGGGGCTCAGGGGGTGGTGGGTGCCAGGGGGTGGAGGGAGGCCCCCTCTGTGTTAGGCACCCGCCTACCTTCCCCTTGTTTTTCAGCTCCCGGGGTCCAGCCATGGCTCCGGTTTGGGGGGGCTGTGCCTGTAGGGGCCCCCCGATTCCCATCCCTGAGCCCAGCCTCCGTCTGGAAGCTGCGAGCTCGGGTGAGGACGGCTCTGCCCGGCACCACGGGGATTTTGGCGCTCCAGCAAGCACCGCGCAGGTGCTGCCAGCCGAATGCCGATCGGCAGAGCCACCCGCCCGCCACGGCGCAGGGATGGGAGGGGGGGTGTCCAGCACGGGCAGCCCCGGTTTTCCAGGCGCAGCGCGTGACGGTGGCAGGCAGGTTTGGGTGCCTGCCAGGCCCCGGCAGGTCCCCACTGCCTGCCTGCCTCCCCCGCTCCCCTCCTCTAATCACCTCGTCATCGGGGCGAGCTGCATCCCAGCTGGGATGGGGGGGTTGCCATGGTGACGGAGGATGCTGGTTGCCTAGCAACATCCATCCCCTCGCCCACCCGCCCTGGACCGATTCGGCATGCATCCTCCCCCCCCCCCCCCCAGCTGGCTGCATGCCCCTGGGGAGGTGCGGGCTGGCGGGGGTCCCTGTGGAGCCCCGGGAGGGCTGGCTGGGGTGCAGCAGGAGCGAGAGGGGGTTTCCCATCCGCCGGGAACAGTTTCCAAGGAACAGTCTCCATGACGGCCCCATCACACCCCGGCGGCACATTGATTTGCTGCTGCTGGTGCTCCGGCGTCCTCCCCCGGCCTGGTGCCTGCCGGGCCGGCGGCTCACGCAGCCAGGCACGTGAGCGGCCCCGAGTTCCCTGCCAGGGTGCAGGGCTGTCCCCAAAGCTGGTCGGTAACTGGTGGGGTTGGGGGGGGACACAGGGATGGGCGGGCAAGGAGCTGTGAGGCCATGGTGGCTCGCGGCATGGCACAGCAACCTGTGGTCTGAGGGTGGCATCTCCCAGCTGGTCCCTGTGCCCTAGTGACCCCTGTGTCCCCAACCTTGGGACCCTGCCCCACGGCTGCCAGCCGGCAGGGAGGGGAACAGGCCCTGCCAGCAGTCCTGCCTACCCTGCCTGGCAGCCTGGCCCCTTGCAGTGGTGATGGGCAAGGGGTTGGGGTGGCTGTGTGGCAGCTTGGGGACACCTGGCCGGTCCCCCTGGCCCTGCCCTGACCTCAGTGTTAACAGGATGGGGAGGTGCGGGGGGCCGCCCCACGCTCCCCGCCGCCGTGGCTCACCCGCGCTGTCTCCCCAGGGCCCTCTACACGTACGAGGATGGCTCTGATGACCTGAAGCTGGCAGCATCTGGAGGTAAGGTCCTCTGTCCCTGCAGCCAGCTCGGCTCTGCTGGCGTTTTCCCTGGCACCCATCCTGGTGCTGGGTGGACGACGGCTGATGGTGCTGTGCCAGGTGGAGGTTTGCTGGAGCTGTCTGGACACTTTGAGATCCAGAAGGTGATGTACGGCTTCTGCAGTGTCAAGGACCCCCAGGCTGTGCTCCCCAAATATGTCCTCGTCAACTGGGTGAGTGGGGAGGGCCACGCTGGGGGGGCTGTGCCCACCGGGGCTGCAGTGTTGGCAGGGGCATGGCTAGGTGTGAGGGAGGACCCTGTGGTGGCTGGGAGGTTGTGGGTGCCCCATGGTCCCGCTGCCCCTTGGTGGTCAGCGGGGTGGGGTCACCCTGCCGCCCCTCCCCGGCTCAGCCCCTTCCCGGCTGCCACAGGTGGGCGAGGACGTGCCGGATGCCCGCAAGTGTGCCTGCGCCAGCCACGTGGCCAAGATCGCCGAGTTCTTCCAGGTGGGTGATGCTGGGATGGGGACAATGCCGCTGGGGCACCGACCCCCGTCCCTGACGGCTGCTCGCCCCCCCCTCAGGGCGTGGACGTCATTGTCAACGCTAGCAGCGTGGAGGACATCGACCCGGGGGCCATCGGGCAGCGGCTCTCCAACGGACTGGCCCGTGTCTCCAGCCCGGTGCTGCACCGCCTGCGGCTGCGGGAGGACGAGAACACCGAGCCCGTGGTAATGTCCCCATGGCAGTGATGGCGATGGCGGTGGGCGCGGGGCATCCCTCCCGCCCGGGGCTCCTGTCTGCCGCAGCCCGTCACCCTGTGTGCCACTTACTGTTATTCCCCCTCGCTGATCCCAGCCCCTCCGCCCCCCCCGCCTCTCCTCCGTCCCAGGGCACCACTTACCAGAAAACTGACGCCACCGTGGAGATGAAGCGGCTCAACCGGGAGCAGTTCTGGGAACAGGCCAAGGTGGGGTATGGGGGGGGCAGCCAGTGGCCCCTGGGGAGTGGGTGAGCTGCTGGTGGGCTGTTGGGCAGCCCCGTCCTTCATCCCTCCCTCCACCAGAAAGAGGAGGAATTGCGTAAGGAGGAGGAGCGGAAAAAGGCCCTGGATGCCCGGCTGCGGTTTGAGCAGGAACGGATGGAGCAGGAGCGGCTGGAGCAGGAGGAGCGGGAGCGGCGCTACCGGGAGCGGGAGGAGCAGATCGAGGAGCACAGGCATGGCAGGGGCTGGGGGCGGGGGGCTGTGTCCCATGAGATGCGGGATGGTCACATACACAGGATGGTTGTGCACATGCCGCAAGCGGCTGGGTGGGCACATGGGTGTTTGTCCCCACCGAGGATGGGGCTGGGCAGGGGCTGGCGGGCAGGGGCTGGCAGGAGCCGGTGCCCAGCCCCTCTCCCATGCCCCTGTCACAGGCGGAAGCAGCAGAGCATGGAGGCAGAGGAGGCCCGGCAGCGCCTGAAGGAGCAGTCCATCTTCGTAAGTGGCATGGCGGGCACGGGGCTGGGCTTGGAGCCAGAGCTGCTGCCTGGCACCGCCCCCAGGGAAGAGCTTTTCCCAGCTGGGCCCCCAGGGCATCCCGGGGCTGGGGGGTGATGCCGTGTCTCTTCCCAGGGGGAGCAGCAAGAGGAGGACGACAGGCAGCAGCTCAGGAAATCGGAGTCGGAGGTGGAGGTGAGTCCAGTGGTGGCCATGCCCAGTGCTGGTCCTCGCTCCCCAGCCAGTGGTGCCCACAGCTGGATGGGGACCCAGCCAGGGGGTGCATGGTGGGGGTGGTCCCACAGCCCCACGCCACCAGGGTGGTGGGTCTCAGCTTCCCTCGTCCCCGCAGGAGGCTGCTGCCATCATCGCTCAGCGACCTGACAACCCCCGGGACTTCTTCAAGCAGCAGGAGCGGGTGGCATCGGGCAGCAGCGACGCCGTCTCACCGGGCAGCCACAGGACAGGTGAGGTGCTGGGGGGGGCTGCGGGCACCGGGGGGGACACCGAGAGGCCAGGGGTGTCTGTGGGCTGTGGGGCAGGTGAGCACATCACCGCTGGGTCTCCCCGCAGCTCAGCAGGTCGCAGCAGGATCTGGGGGCATCAGGGCTGTAATGTGGGGAAGCGGTGTCCCCTCTGCAGTCCCCGGTGCCACGATGGCGGGTGCCAGGGGCACGAAGATGGCAGGGGGTCATGCTGCTCTGCCACGCCACCACCACCACCGCCGCCACCGCCACCACACCTTGCGGCCCCTGCCGCCGGGGCAGCTCGGCAGGGGCTGGGGCAGGATGCCGGGGGAGGTCTTCTGCAAGCAGGGGGGTGCGTCCTGCTCCCTGCTCACTCGGGTGTCGTCCGCCCACCTCTCACGGCACCACGTCGGCAGCCAGGGTGGCAGCGTGGTCAGGGTGCGGCTGGGGTGGCAGCCGGGGGATGTGGCTTGGGAAGGAAACTCTTCCCATTAAAAGGGGCTAAAAGGGGCAGGAGTGAGTGGGGCAGGTGTGGGGCACCCCCATGCCCCATGGTGTGCCTACCCCAGGGTCCCCACTGCCAGGGTGGGTGCCTATGGCCGTGCAGGACACCCTGCTTTTGGGTCGGGGTGATGCCAGCAGGTCTGTGGCCATGGCAGTGGGGCTGTCCCTGTGGAGGGCTGGCCATGGGGTGGGGGCGGCCGGGCAGGGGGTGCCCCATGGGGAAGCTGGGCTGCCCCACAGTCTGGGGTCCAGCCCTGGGAGTCTCCAGGGCAGGGGCTGGCTGTCTTGGTGGGCACCTCCAGCCATGGGGCCACATCATGAGGCTGCGCTGGGGGTCCTGCTGGGGTGCTGTGCTGGGGGGGGCTGTGCCGTGGGGCTGTGCTGGAGGGAGGCCTGTGATGTGTCTTCTTGCTGTGGAGTCATGCCATGGGTCATGCCATGGGCTGTGCCATGGGGCTGTGCCGTGGGGCTGTGCCATGGAGTTGTGCCTCGGGGCAATGCTATGGGGCTGTGCCGTGGGTCGTGCTGTGGGCTGTGTGTTGTGGCCAAGCCGTGGAGCCGTGCCGTGGGTTCATGCTGTGGGGCCGTGCTGTGGGGCCGTGCTGTGCCTGAGCAGATAGTTGACCCCATGGCCGTGTCTGGCCTCTCTCCTCACCTGGCCACTTAGTGCTGCCTCCTGTCCTTCTGTCCTGCTGTCTTTCTGTCCTCCTGTCCTGCCATCCTCCTGTCCCGCTGTCGGTGCTGCCTCCCATCCCACTGTCCTCCCATCCCGGTGCCCTGGTGCCCCGGCCCCAGCCCCGCCATGGCCACGCTGAGCAGGGACTGACCCATCTCTTTGCTCTCTCTCTCTCCGTCCGTCTGTCTGTCTTTCTCTCGGCAGGTCGTCTGCACTGTCCTTTCATAAAGACAGCTGACAGTGGGCCGCCTTCTTCCTCCTCCTCCTCCTCCTCCCCCCCGCGGACCCCCTTCCCCTATATCACCTGCCACCGCACCCCAAATCTCTCCTCTTTCTTCCCATGTAGGTAGCTGGGAGCCCCTGGGCGTGCAGCTCCGGGGGGCCGAGCCGCGGGCGGCCGCCCCACAACCCACCCCAGCCCCATGGCACACCAGGCTGGGGGGCGCAAGGACGGAGCCGCGGGACCGACAGCAGAGGCAGCGCCGCTCCCATGGGCACCCCGAGGGGGACGGGCACCCAAGGGGGTGCTGCACCCGCACCCATGGGCACCCTGAATGCCCCGGCTGGGTCTGGCCCCACAGTGGGCACTGTGCCCCTGGGGTGGGGGGATGCGGCAGGCTGCGCCCGTGGGGCTGGTTGTGCCCGTCGTACAGGGAGGGGGCACCGGGCAGGCTGCGCCCGTGGGACAGACAGGACAGGGCAGAGCTGCGCCCCGGGAGATGATGCTCTGCCAGGGGATGGAGCAGGCTGTGCCCGTGGGATAGAGGGGGCACAGGAGAGGCTCACTCATGGGGCAGATGGAGAGGGGGCACGCTGTGCCCGTGGGGCATGTCTGGCTGTGCCCATGGGGCAGAAGGGGACGGGGCAAGCTGTGCCCTGGACCATGCAGGACTGTGCCCATGGGACAGCGTGGGATGGAAAAGGCTGTGCCCAGGATCGTGTGGGGCTGTGCCGATGGGGCAGAAGGGACCAGGCAGTGCCTGGGGCCATGTGGGGCTGTGCCCCCTGGCTGGGGGGTAGCAGGGCACAGAGCTGTGCCTGCGGAGGACAGGCTGTGCCAGGGCCCAGCTGGGTGATGCGTGGGCAGGGCCGGCATGTGCCACAGCAGGTACGGGGCTGCCTGTCCCTGTACCTGGCAGATGCAGGGGCTGCGGCCGCGTAGGGCTGGTGGGGACGCCCAGTGGGGGGTGGCACAGTGGTTGCTGCACCCCTGGGTACCTCTGCCCCACCGCCGCAGGAGACGACGCGGTGGCAGATACGTGGTGATGTGCATTTGACAGCTCGTGGCTGGGTTGGCGCAGGGCAGGAGCAGGGGCGGCGCTGGGGTGCTGGCTCCCCCCAGATATGGGCAGCCCCCCCACGCCACTCTGTCTCCCTTGTCCGCAGGCAGCCAGTCGGACGCCTACCGCAAGGCCTCGGCAGCGGGCTGCAGCCCCTGCGAGTCCAGCCCGGCCGCCACGCCGCTGGGCGAGCCGGGCACCCGCGCCTCGGGCGATGAGACGCCAGCAACGCCCAAAGGTGGGCGCAGGGGTCCCGCTGCCCACCCACTGCCCACCCCCTGCCTGGGGCTGCTCGGGCACATCCCATGGTTCCCCACAGCATATCCCCCTGCTGCAGCCCCTGATGCAGCCTTGATGCTGCAGCCCTGATGCTGCAGCCCTGCCAGCCTCCCTTGCATCACTCAGTGCATCCATGCTGTCCTGTCTGTATCCCTCGGTATATCCCCTGCCGTCTCTGCTGCGTCCCCCAGCGCATCCCCGCCGTATCCACTGCTCTGCGCGGTGCATCCCCGCCGTCTCTGCTGCGTCACCCCGGTGCATCCCCACCATCATTGTTGCATCCCTGCCATCTCCAGTGCGTTTTCCCAACACCAGTGCATCCCTGCTGTCTCTGCTACACCCCCCCATGCACCACCCCCCATCTCCAGTGCATTGCCCCAGCCAGTGCCCCTCTGCCATCGCCAGTGCGTCCTCCTTCTCCGTACATGCCCTCCATCTCTGCAGCAGCACCCCAGTGCATCCCCCAATGCTACTCTGCCCTATCTGCGCCATCCCCCAGCACATCCCTGCCAGCGTTGCTGCTTCCCTCCATGCATTCCCCACTGTCCCACTGCATCCCCAGTGCATCCCAGCCAGCTCTGCCACAGCCGCCCATTTGTCCCTGCTGCATCCCCACTGGCTCCTTTGCATCCCTTGGTACATCCCAGCTTTTCCTTCTGCATCTTACCAGTGTACCCCTCCCCATTCCTCTCCACCACCACCACCACCCCCCCCAGTGCCTCCCAGCCACACTCCCCCCCCAGCAGGGCCCAGCCACCCCCCCAGCACCCCCCAAAGGGTCACCCCCATGTCCCCTGTGGTGTGTGCCATCGGTCCCCTCCCTGCCCAGCCACTCCCACCCATCCACGCAGCATCTCCCCGTTGCGCCCAGCTGCATCCCTGTCCCTGGGTGTCCCCCAGCCCTGGACGAGGGATGGGTCTGTCCCCGCTGACTGTTGTTTCCCCCCGCCTTGCAGACTCCCCCAGCCCCAGCACCCAGGAGGCCGGGCCAGCCGCCCCCGAGCAGCACTGGCCCTTCCCAGGGCCCGAGGACAAGGCCACCGAGCCCCCTGGGGATGAGCCCGGCCCCAGGCCGGCATGGACAGCGGGGGGTGACGCCCTGGGGGACCTGGTGACCCTGGAGCCCACCGAGCCCTCCCCACCACCCGCGGCCGCCGAGCCCCAGCCGGGGGAGACCCCCAACCCCGAGACCCTCATCGACCTGTGGCAGAGCGACGGGGTGACCCCCGCCGCTGCCTGGCCCCTGCCCGCCACCCCTGTCCCCGAGGGGCCCCCGGCCGCGCTGCCCGACGAGGGGGCCCTGCTGAGCCTGGATGAGCTGCCCGAGCCCCCTGCCACCTTCTGCGACGCGGAGCAGGAGGAGGAGGCGGCTGGCGGGGGTGATCCCCAGCCCCGGGGGCTCGGCTGCCAGCATGGCCCCCAGGAGGACACCCTGGGCCGAGAGACCCCCCCCATCACCAACGGGGAGATGGCCCCCAAGGACGGGACGCCAGGTCGTGGGGAGCAGGTGAGCATCGCTGGGGGGGGTCAGGGGTGTCAGGGGGGTAACGGGGTGGCTGGGGGGGTCCTGACTGCTTGCACCCCTCGCCAGGCCAGCGAGGGCTACTTCAGCCAGTCCCAGGAGGAGGAGGTGCCCCCCCCCGAGGAGCCGTCGGCCAAAGCCCCCCAGCCCGTCTTCTACAACAAGCCCCCAGGTGAGTGGGGATGGTGAGGGGAGGGGGGGTCCGTCCCACCATGGGGCACCCCATGCCGCTCTGACCCCCCCTCCCTGTCCCCCCCCCAGAGATCGATATCACGTGCTGGGATGCAGACCCCCTGCCCGAGGAGGAGGAGAGCTTCGGGGGGGGCCTGTGAGCCCGGGCCCCGCTGCCGGTGCAGGCAGCCCGCCCCGGCCGGCGCGGGGCGCGAGGGGGCCACAGTCGGGGGCCGGGCCCCCCCCGCCCCGCCGGGGCCCCGCAGGATGAGGCCTCCGGGGGGGGCCGCCCCACCGCGCCCCCGCCCCGGGGCACCTTTTACAGCCCCCCATCTCTTTTCTCTTTTTTAAGTTGTCGGTAGAAGCCGTGTCAGCCTCCCCTTAGCAGTCTCCCCCTCCGCTGCCCCAGCACCCCTTCGGGGGGGGGGGCACGCTCGCATCCCCTGCCCGGCTGTGGGATGGGGCCCTCGTTCTCTTCGTGCCCCCCCCGGGAGCCCCCCCATACTTTGCACGAGTTACAAAAAAAAGGAATAATAATAATAATAATAATAATAAATGAATATGGCAATAAAGTGACCTGACCAAGGCAAGGCTGCGGCCGGCGGCGCCCCCCCCCCCCCCCCCAACCCCGGCAGGGAGCTGGCATGGGGGTTTTACCCTCCCCCCACTCCTTCCTCGCCGGGAGCCCCCTCCCCCCCCGCTTGGCCCCCGCTTGGCCCTTCCCCCCCCCCCCCCCCCCCCCCCGGTAACTGTTTTTGGAAAGCACAAGTTCTGTACCGGCGGTGTGCTCATGTCTGTTAATAAATAAAGCGACTCCCATGGGGGCTGCAGCCTGCTGGGGGGGGCAGGGAGGGCCGGGGGGGGTGCCAAGAGCCCGGGGGGGTCCTGCGACGCCAGCCTGGCAGGAGGCAAACCCGAGCCACAAACTTTTATTCTCAAACTGTAACAAACAAAAAATTTAAGAAACAGAGCAGAGTCCGGGTCCCCAGCGCCCCCGGCCATGGGGGGGCCGGCGGGGGCCAGACGGGGAACCAGCCCCTTCCGCGCTGGTGGTGATGGCCCGCGCCAGGGCGGGCGTCCCCGGGGTGATGCGGGCAACCGAAACCACCCTCCCCGGTGCCGGAGGGGCACCCGCGGCAAGGTCCGGGGGTCCTCCGGGGCCACCGTTAGACAGCGGTAGTCCTGCCGAAGAGGGGCATGGAGACCGGGAGGTGCCAGGGTCCCGGCTCGTAGGTGTCCCTGCTGCTGAGCTCCGAGTCCGTCCAGCTGGGAAACATGCGGGGGGAGCACTCTGCCTGCAGGTAGAGGTCCGGGCAGGCAGGGCCGGGGCTGGCCGAGCGGGGCAGGTGCAGCGCCGAACCGTAGCCAGCGTCCAGGAAAAGGGGTTTGTAGCTGGGGGGCTGCTCCTGCTTCTCCAGCCGCTCGTGGCTCAGGAAGGGGGCGTTGATTTTGCGGTAGAGCCCCCGCGTGTCCATCAGCACCTCGCTGTACGGCGGGGGGGGCTCCGCCATCAGCAGTGCCTCCTCGTAGCATGGCGGCTTAGACAGGTCCGACTCTGCAAGGCAAAGCCCACCCCCCGGACCCCCGCTGCCGTCAGCGCTGCATCCCGGCTCTCGTGCCGTATCCCCCCAAAAAAAGGGGGAGGTGTGCGCTCCGGGGATGCCGAGAGCCCCTCCCTGCTCCTTACCGTGCCGGCAGCTCCAGGGCCGGGGTGGCGGGATGTGGTGGGGGTGATGATGGTGGGGCTCGAGGCGGAGGCGGTGGGGAATGGCGATGCCGGGGGGGCTGCCCCCATAACCCTCGTAGTGCAGCGGCTCCAGCTCCAGCGCGCGCAGGCTCTGCTCCCGCAGCCGCTCCTCCTGCTGCCGCTTCACCCGCCGCCGCAGGTAGCTGCAGAAGCAGCACAGCAGCACGATGAGCCCCCAGATGAGCCAGAAGCCCGCGAAGCAGGTGAGGAAGGTGTAGGTGCCCTGGGACATCACCATCTTGGCTGCCGGCCCCGGGGGGAGGCCCCTGCCTCTCCCTGCCCTCGGGGTGGGGGACGGGATGCTCAGGGCGGCGGCAGGGCCAGGGCAGGACCCGATGCTGTCAGGGCTGCCGAGGGCATCTCCCCGGGCCGTGCCCGGCGGTGTCTCCTGCGGCCCGTGGGCGCCCGCCGTCAGGGGTCCGTCCTCGCCATGGAGCCGGGGGGGACTGGAGCGGGTGGGTCAGGCCTGGGTGCGCTGGGCGAGCGGTGGGGCAGGGGGCCGGCGGGGTGGGCGGCGGGGGGACGGGGCCGGCGGCGTCCCGCTGCCCATCGCTGGGAGGGGGCCGCCGGGGAGGGGGCCCTGCAACGAGATAGACGCGAGTGTGAGCGTGGCGGGGACGCGGCCGCCCTGTTCCCATGGTGACTCGCTCCACATGCGCAGCGGTGCCCGCAGCCAGCAAGGAGCCGTGCCTGGCCCCATGCGCGTCCCCGCCGTCGCCCCCATGGCTGCAAACCCGCACCACCCCCCCCACCACCACCACCCTGCCACGGTGCTGCCGGGCACCCCAGGGTAGGAGACACATGCTGTGGCCCCGCAGCATCAACGCCCTCGAGATCACGGGGCATCCGCTGGCATCCCCCCCTCCTGCCCACCCAGCGCACCCCAAATCGGCTGCAGACCCCAGGCAGCTCGGCCCCTGCGCCGCCCCACGGAGGAGGAGAGATGCGCGGAGCCGGCAGCCGGCTGCCTGCGGCACGTGGCACTCGTGGGAGCACGTGCACCACGGCCATCGCTGGCCTCGTGGCCACCGGGGAGGGTCAGGGGATGGTGCCACCCCGACACGGCGATGCAGGAGGAAGGGGCCGGTGGCAATGGGAACTGTCACCCCTGCCAGGTCCCTGCCTTTAGGCAGGCTGACAACTCGGTCACGTCCGGCCAAGCACCGAACAGGGGCAGCGCGTGCCGGGGCAGGGGGCTGTGCCCATCAGCGAGTGGGGAGCAGCACCCATGGGTGCTCACAGGCAGGCACATAAGCACCCGTCAGGATTATTATTATCCTGGTGTGGGAGAAAACGGGCTCGCCGCTGGGGAGCTGGGAGGGCGAGCACTGGAGCGGTGGCGGCCGAGAGCAGGGCGACCGCGGAGGTGCCGCCGCTCCCGTGTGCCTCCGCTCGGCGAAGGGCGAAGGGGTGCGGGGTCTCCGGCCGCCCCGCGGGGCAGGGCCACGCTGCCGGCGAGGGGACCGTGGCGGGGCCGCCGGTGCTGAGGGGGCTGGCGGGGCAGCGGGGCTGGAGGGCCGAGCCCGGCCGGAAGGAAGGAGGGATGGGGGAAGGAAGGGGTCAGGGAGCCCTGGCCACGCTCCGGCGGGCAGCGGAGGCTGCTCCATCACGCAGACAAAAGCGGGGGCAGAGGCAGCGTCGGGACGTGGGGCTTTGGGGAGGGGGTGCCCCTTCCTGCGGCGCCCCAAGCCGCCGCCGCTGCCCGGCTAAGGCCGGCTCGGTGCGGACAGACCTCCCGGCCCCGGCTGCAACAGGCTCCCCGCCGGCAGCCTGGGTATCCCGGGGGAGGGGGGGCCACCATGCGGGAAGGGCCGTGGGTCGAGCACCGAGGTAACGGCCGGGGGGACGCCGGGAACCGGGGCAGGGCGGGCTGGCGGCGCCTGGGGACCGGGGGCGTTTGCAGCTGGGGCGTGCGGGGGGAGCGGGGCTGCCGGGGCCGGGGACGTGCGGGCTGGGGGAGGCGCGGGGCCGGGCTGGGAGACACCCACGCCGGGCGGGGAGCGGACCGGCCGCCCGGCTAGGAGCAGCCGCCGAGCCCGGCCCCGCCGGTACCCCCGGGCCGCCCCGCTGCCTCTGGCCGCGGCCTGGGCCCCGCTGCCCGCGTCGCATCCCCGCCCGGTGCCTCCGGCGGGAGGGGGACACCCCGGCGGGGACCTCCCCGCTCCCGGTACCGGGCGCGGCAGCCCCCTCCTCCTCCTCCTCCTCCTCCTCTTCCTCCTCCTCCCCCGGGGCGCGCGCCCGCCGGGGCGGAGGCGCGCGCCCCGGTACGCGCCGCGCGCCTCCGCCCCTGCCCCCGGTTGCCGGTAGCCCCGCGCGCCCCCGCCCCGGCCCCGCTGCCTCCGCGCCGCGCAACAGGCGGAGGCGCCGCGCCCGCTCCCTCCGCGGCTCCCGTTACCGGCGGCAGCGGCGCACGTGGCTCAGGCGGCGGGCGGCGGCGGCGACTCCATAGGGCGGCGGCGGCGGCGGCGGCGGCGGCGGGGGGAGAGGGGGGCCCGGTGCGCGCCCGGTGCGCGGCGCCGCCGCCGCCTCCCGGCGCTGCCTTTGTCTCCGGTGAGCGCTCCCGCGCCGCCGCCGCGCGCCGCCCCGCCCGGGCTCCCGCCCCGCCGCTCCGCCCCGCCCTCGGCTCGGGGAGGGACCCGGGAGCCAGCGGGCCCCCCGCACCCCCGCCCCGGGACCCGCCGCCGAGCGGGGGCTACCGGCGGGGCCCCGCACGGGGCGGGGGAAACGGGCACTGCCACGGGAATATCCCACCCCACCACCCCCCCGGGAACGGCGGCGGGATCCCGGTGGCGTGAGGGCCGTGGCATCCCCGGGGTGGCCGCGAGAGACCCACGGCGTGGGGGCCGGGGATCCCCGGGTGGCGGCCCCACGGTCCGGTTGGGGTGGCGGCCCTGCAGTGCCCCGTGGGGCGATGCCACGGGCTCCCCCACCCGGTGGCCACACACTCGCCCTGGGGGTGGTCGTGGGGTGCCAAGGGGTGCCAGCCACCCACCCGCTCCCCCCGTGCCAGCCACAGCCTCCTCAGGGGGTGACGGCCAGCGCAGCACAGCGACAGTGGCAGGGAGGGCAGCTCAGCCGCTAGCGAGACCTTAACGGCCCCGCCGCAGCCCGCCGGGCGCTGTGCCGGGCAGGGGTGCCAGCCTGGCCTCGAGGACAGCGAGGGTCAGAGTGTCACTGGGTGACACTCTGTCAGAGGGTGTCACTGGGTGTCAGAGGGTGTCACTGGGTGACACCCCGCGCCTTGGGGGGCTGCTCTTGCCCCAGAGCGGAGAGCCCTGGCCGGCCTGGCCCGAGCGCTTGTCCCCTGTGCTAGGGCTCCCCCGGATATTTGCTGTCGGGGGGACGTCACCAGCTGTTCTCTGCTGCGCTCGAGGCCGGTGGTGACAGCCCCCATGGGTGTCGTGTCCCGCGCCCCCCGCCCCCCCCCCCGGGCTCCTTGGGACTGCGCCCGCCCCGGAGGCGAGAGCACCGGCTCTCCCTTCGCTGCGCCCCGGTGCCGCGCCAGGAGCGGCAGGACCGTGGTTACGGGGCAGAGCCGTGCCAGCCCCGGGGCCACAGTGGCCGCTGCGTGCCAGGGCCAGAGGCCGGGCGGGTGAGCGGCTGCGGGTGCCCGGCGGGGGGGGGCCCCACGCAGGCCGTGACCCCGCCGCCGCTTCCTCCCCGTGGGCAGGGTGGCAGGCGCCCGCTGCGGCCGCACACACGGCGCATTGTTCTGCCGGGGCCCAGGCGGAAGGACTTCCTCCACCCCGGCCGGGGGACGACCCGGGGAAGCCGGGCGCCGGCAGCCCGCGCCCGCCGCGGCCGAGCAGAGCGGCTCCGGCAGCCGGCCAAGACCCGCCCCCGCACTCGGCCCGGAGCGGGGCCGTGGTGGCCGCGTCTCCCCCGGCCCCCTTGGCTCCAGCCCCGACTCACCTTGCTGGAACTCGTCTCCTGCGATCGGACCTCAGAGCGCGGCCGCGGCAGCCCGGCAGTGCCGGCTCGACGGTTGTGGGGGTGCCCGAGCAGCACCCACGGCGGGCAGGGGGCTGCGGCCATGCAGGGGGGCTTGGGTGCTCCCTCGGGGCATGGGTAACGCAGAGGCGGGGGGCACGGCGGGGCCCGCGGGCATCGTCGGGCCAGGGCGAGGGCAGGCGGGGGGAGCCAGGCCTCCGGCCCCGCCAGCGCCGGGGGCCGGGAGCTGCTTTCCCCTTCCCCTTCCCCACGGCGGCGGGGGGAGGCAGGCGGGGGAGCGCTCCCCGAGCCACATGGTGGGCTGGAGGAGGAGCCGTTGCCCAGGCAACAGCTGAGAGCATCCTTCACCCCTGAAAACCGTGTGCCTCCACAGCCCCAGGGCTTGGGGCAGGGACCCCCAGCACCCCAGGGCCTGTGTGCCCACCCCGAGCTCACCCGGGGCCCGCCGTGTCCGTGGGGCCCAGACCCGCTGGCTCTGGCCATACACCAGCACCCCTTCACCCGCACGCTGCTTCCCCCCCCCCAGCAAGGACAGGCATGGGGACGAGGCACCCCCCAAACGCCAGGGCTGGGGCACCGCTGGGCAGGGGGGAGCTGGGGACAGGCAGAGCCCCTTCCACACCCTGCTCATGGCTCGGCCACGGGCTGCCCGCACCTCGGCCCTGCCCGCAGAGCCACGCTGACCGTGTGACAGACACCACTAACACGTTGGTGACCCTGGCACCTCCATGCCAGGGTGCCACAGCCCAGGCAGTGCCGGCAGGGTGGCATGAGCATCCCTGGCCGGTGCGGTGGCCGCAACAATCCCCAGGCAGTCCCCATCCCCCCACCCTGCCTGCCTGCCTTCCACGGCTGCAGAAAATTCCTGGATTTTACCCCAAGATGCCCCCTCCAAGTGTGAGAACTCCTCCTCGGCCCGCTCCCATAGCAACTGTTCCCTAGCTACCCAGCCGCACTTGCTATTCTCATCCCTGTGCAGCTGTGTGCGGCCCCCCGGCGCTGCGCATGAGGCTGCCGACGCTGCCGCCAGCCCTGCTGCCGACCCTGGACCCCAAACCCACGCTGCACCCACCCTGACCAGGCTGCCCCCCTTTGCACACTCCCCCCTGGTGACTGTCGTGACCCTAACCCTCTCACACTGCGTCCCCCCTTCGCGGGGCTGTCCCTTGGGCTAAGGAGGCAGGGCCCTGTGCTGGCACAAGGTCCCCCTCTGCACGGTTGCCCCCTGAAGCAGCGATGCACAGTGCCCGGAGGGGAGCAGGACTCTGCCCCCAGCCCCACAGCACACCTGTGACAGCCCAGGAGGGCAGACAGGGGAGGGGAGGGACATGCCCCAAAGAGGACCACAGCAGACACGAACACCCCAACGGCACAAGGCCTTGTACCTGTCATGCCCCTGCACCGACCTAAACCACCCAGCTGAAGCCACCGAGGGCCACCCGCGGTCCCTGGTCAGCATCAGCCCTTGCCGTGGAGGGCAGCCCCAGCCCTTCCCTGCAGGGCAGGAGCAGCAGCAGAGCCCATGGCAGCCCAGGAACGGGGGTCCCTGCTCTTCTCCTCCTTACAGCCACCAACCCTGTACGGCCCAGAGCGGGGCCCCCCTTGACACGACAGCAATACAAACCACAGCGAATCTTACGCTTAACAAAAGGTTAAAAATTTAAATACTTTCCAACTTTAGTGCAAGGCAAGCAAATGATACCACAGGTCCAAGTAGGTGCTCAGCCCCCCCGGGGGGCCTGGCTCAGAACGAACACGAGGCAGCAGCATGCACACGTGCACACACGCACGCGTGCGCGTACATACACACACAGAGAAGAGACGAGTTATTGCTTGGGACACAGCTGGGACAAGTGTGCACAAGAGGGGACACGACAAACGGAACGGAGAGGTGGGCTGAGCCCCACGCTGCTCCCCAGGGACACGCAGGGCTCTGGCCCCTCCACTCCCTTACGTGTCTGCTCCTTCGATACCGAGCTGGGCCTGGGGACCACGGCGCACCCAGCACGCAGAGACGGCTGGCCTGGAGCTGGTGGGACTGCGCCGGGGCCATCCTGCACCATGCTGGGGATCAGACCAACCCTTTGGACCTGCAGCAGGTACCTCCCGAGCAGGTGCCGTGGGAATGGCGGTGTCCTGCTGTGCCGCAGCCAGCCTGCTGGCGGTCTGGAGAGGGGGCCGGGATCAGCTCCCTGGAACTGGCAGCATGTGCGAGACAAGGCAGGAGGAAGCAGGCTCCGGCAGACAGGGAAGCGGGGATGAGGCAGTGATGCTCTGCTGCCAGGATGCAATGGTAGACGCTTTGGCACAGCAGCTTCCTGTGCCTTGGGGCTGAGCAATGGACTCCGCTGGAGCCAGGGATGCCTCAGCACGGCCAGAAAGGTCCAGGAAAGATGCTTTAGACACCTCAAGGCACAAAAGGCCTCTGCCCAGGACTCCCTTGTACAAAGCTGGGACCGTCGCTCCCCCCGTAGGAGGACATTTGTGCCTGTGACAGGGTGGGGGCAGTGCAGGCCCCCACCTATAGATTAAAAACTGACATGTGATATGTACAGACCGACGTATATAAATATACACCAAACCTGCAGTGCCGCTTCGGCACTGTGGAATGTGTCAGCAGAGCTGCTCCAGCCTGGCCTCGGCCCACGCTGGTGCAATCCCTCCCTCCCACCCTGGGCCTGGGAGGGGAGCAGCAGCCGGCGGGCGGCAGCAGCACAATCCCAAGCGGCAGATTCAGAAGCGTCCAGGTCTCTCTTGGGGATGAGGGCTTGCCCATGGCCAAAGGTGCCTTGGCCTGAGCCCCGTGCTGCCGCCAGCCCTGGAGCCATCCTCACAGTCTTCAAATACAGACGTGTAAAGCTGTAAACAAATCCACCTTGCGGGGCCGCTTCTACCTTTGTCCTTCAGGCTGGGCTGTTGTTCTGCTGGGCACCCGGAGAGGTAAGGGGGTCCCAGGGGCTGGAGAACAAGCTGTGCTCTACAGCCGGGTGGGCTCTTCCTCGCTGTCGCTGCAGTTTCCACAACAGTCCTGAAGTCAGAAGGGCAAGGAGAGGGAGGAGGGAGAGAGGAGCACAGCAAGCAGAGGGTGAGCACAGTCACACAACCCAGCCTACAGCTGCCCTCCGGCAGGGAAGGGCCAGGCCTCCCTCGGCCTGTGCGTGGGAGAGCTACATGGAGGCAAGGGGCTGGAGGGGACCCCCAGTCTGCAGAGAAACAGTCAACCTGCATCTGGGGGTTCAGCTCCTGGCAGACAGACTGGTGAGCACGCAGCTGACTAGCTCAGAAGCTGGGAAGAAGATGGGCTCCACGGACAACAGCCACCCAGGGAGACAGCTCAGTGCCAGCACAGACGATCTGCCCCACTCAGGGCTCAGCCAGCGCAGAAGCAGCTGAAGCCCTTTTTGCTGGAATGGGAGGGATTCTGAGCACAGGGCAATGCCAAACCCTTCATGGTTTCTCAACCCTTCTGTGTGTCCCGGACATCCGAAGAGAGGAGTGAAGGGAACTTCCCACAGCCCCCTGGGAGCAGAGCTCCCAGCAGCGGCAGTGCAGGGGCAGCTTTGGCTCAAGCTGAGGGCAAGGCCTCCCCCACGAAGGCAGCAAGAGCAGGGAAGCAGGATTAGTGGCTCAGGGGGCAGTTAGAAAAACAAGCAGCTTGTGCTCTGCTGGGGGAAGGGGTTAGGCACTGAAGGACAACACTCCTCTTTCCCAGATCTTGCCATGTCCGCGGGCCACCGGGTATTTCCCTGAGCAGAGCAGCCAGGAGAGACTGCTCACCTCTGGAAAGAGAAAACACGTGGCAAATCACAGCTCAACCCCTGCCACAGGCAGCTGCCCATCCTCCGGCAGGTCCTGCCTGCCTCGGGAAGGGCTGGGTATCCCAGCCCAGAGCTGGCTCTGGTTAGGGCAGCCCACTGATCACTGAAGCACAACTCGGAGCTCGTTGGGGAAGCAGGAGTCAGCACCGGGTGGCTGAGATGGGTCCAGAGCCAACCACACTTAAGTCCCACAGCTGCAAGCAGCTGTTGAGAGGCAGCAGCCCAGACTTTGCCAGTCCTGGAAAGAAGGCAAAGACTGTTCTGGGCAGAGGAGACAGGCAGGCAAGCAAGCCCATAGCAGCTGCAACACGTTTCCGTTCTCCTCATCCCTCGAAAGCAGTGCTCTCTCTGCCTGCTCAAGGTCTGGCAGAAATGCTCTGGCAAGCCCAGGAGCCCATTCCAAGAGCAATGTCTTCTTCAGGGATGGTATTCATGTAGGAAGGGAGCAGACTTGCTATTTTAGTGCCTTCAGCAACATCCCTCTGCCTGTGTGACTGTAGCATGTTTAGCCAGGACACTCCATTCCAGCCCCCTCGACTCCCCCAGCACGGGGAGCGGCAGCCAGGTGAGGGCTGGCTCCCTGCAGCCTTGCATGGGTCCCCCTGAGAGCCCTGAGGTCTGGCCACCCAGAGGAGACTGCCTGTTGCCCTCTCATGCCCACCTCCCTGCCAGATCTGCCTGGCAGAGGCAGGAGCAGGCTCATTGCTGCTTGAGGACTTGCTGTGGAGGAAACGCTGGGCAAACACTCTTACCTGTCTGCTGAATAAGCGCTGGAGTAACCCTTTTTTGGGCTGTGGAGAAGGCTGCCCTTTCCAGTCCAGGTCTGGGGGCACTGTGCCGTCTGTGCTAAAGACATTCAACTCCTTAAAACACTCCGTCTCAATCATCTGGAAGAGGGCACAGATGGCTGCAGCGACTGCCACACAAGGCCCGTCACCAAGGGCCCAGCAGAGCGCAAGAGCAGCAGGGACAGCACAAACCCTGTGGGACACTGCACTCTGCCATGCTGGGCACAAGCAGGAGCAAAGACGTGTCCTGCAAACCTACCTCGTTCTGCCAAGGAATGGGCACGCTTCCTGTAGCAAACTTCTGGTAGAAGTCATTGTCCGTGGGCTCCAGCTCCACCCCTTTCACTGTGGAGAACTGCTCGATGTCCAGAACATCCTTGCAGTAGATGGCCTGGGGCTAAACAGCACAAGGACTGCTCTAATGCTAGGCTCCATGAAGATACCACCACCTCAAACAACCATAGCTCGTGGCCAAGCCTAGGCCCCGTCTCCCTGCAGCCAGGGCTTGCTTGACCCCTGTTCTGCCAGGCTCCAGAAACAAGAGGGAAGAGAATGGGCGCCATCTCCTCAGGTGAGGCACCCCAGGGCTCCTGCTTCCCTTGACAGCACCAGTGACTGAAGAGGTCAGGACACGAACAGGCACTTACATCTGGCTTGAAGGGGGGGTCCAGCATGCCTGCTTCCAGCCTCTTGAAGTTGAGGTGCTTGAAGAGAGGGTGCTCCTTCACTTCCTTGGCCCCAGCCCCTCGGCACCCCAAGCGCTCCAGAGGGTCTTTGCACAGGAGCTGCAACACAAAGGAAATCAGTGCCTGGGGTGGAGGGTGCTTCGGGCAGGAGAAGCCCCGAGGGCGGCCAGGCTCCTGCAGTATGCTCCTGCATCTAGGGATGGCACGGGCCCACTAGGCAGCTGGAAGAGCGAGGAATTAAGGCACTTTGGACCCTCCTGCGCTGCCTTATCGAGCCAAGGAAACATGGCTGCTACCAGCACCTCTACAGGGAGCAGCCTCAATGTTCTCCTGCTGCGTGCAGAGGTGGTGGGAGCGAAGGGACAGGGAGGCACACTCGTACCATGGTGCAGAGGGAGCGGGCGCAGGGAGAGAACTTCTCCGAGTACTCCTCCTGCACTTCCTTCACCAATCGCTCCACCTCTTCCCGCTTGATCTTCTTCTTGCGCTGCTGGAAGGGGGACTGTCCCTCGATCATCTCGTACACCAGGCAGCCCAGAGCCCACCAGTCTGGGCTGAACGTGTAGCGCTCGTTCTTCACCACCTCCGGAGCTACATAGGAGCAGGGGTGAGGGACGTGTGAGGGCAAGGAGAGCATGTGTGCAGTCAGAGACGACTTTTTGATTAAACCAGGGCCACTTACCCATGTAGCCAACTGTCCCCACCCGGCCCTTAATTGTTTGGCCCTCTGGCACGTGCACAGCTAGCCCCAGGTCTGAGATACGGATGTGACCTGCACAGACGAGGAGGCAAGTTAAAAGGACAAGGTCAAGGGGCTACGTTTGAAGCTGCCAAGAACACAGAGCAACCCTGGTTCAAGCAGAGGAAGAGAGAAGAACTCAGGCCCAGGCCTCCTCTTGACCCTGCACTCACCGTGGTCATCCAGCAGTATGTTCTCTGGCTTCAGATCCCTAGGAAGGAAGGGACTTGTTTAGCAAGAAGCCTGTTGTCAAAGCAAAGGACACAAGCAACGGCGACATCTCAAGAAGTCACAGATAAGCAGCAGAGGGATGCAACGCCCCTGCCTTGGGCACACAGATAATCTTCCCCTCACCCCTGCCCTGGAGTTAGCCCTGAAAGCTCTCCCCTCCCGGGCAGAGAGGCAGGACATGACAACCTTCAACCCTCCGCAAGGAAGCGGTGAGCCTGTGGCTGATTCTCTCTTTGCAGGTGCAGAACTCACTATGGGACAGGCCGTGCGAGGGAGAAGGAGCAGAGGCTTCTTCTGCTTGTCCTGCCCCAGGGCAAGGCACAGGGTATGACTAGAAGGGACTTTCCGGCCCCATGTTTAGCCGTGCTATCCCTAACGCTATATCACACAACCTGGTGAGTACAGTCATACCATCAGCTTGTTCTCCCTCCTGCCCAGCTCTCAGTCTTGAGTGTATCGGGGCAGCCTACCCTCATTTGTTCCAGTGTCAATACAGCCCAGGGAGTTAAGCACCCAAGTGCCTGCCCCGAGGCACGATCACATCCTGTTCTTGGTGATCATTTACCAGCACGAGGAAGCCAAGCTAAGCTCCCCGGTCTCTCCCATGAGATCAGCTTTCTGTTCCTGATCCCCTCTCACCCAGCTCTGTGCTGCTTTCAAGCCTGAGCTTACAGACCCAGCTGGGCTAGTAAGAGCAGCAGGAACCCTCTTGCTTCTGCAGCCCATACAAGATCTCCCAGCAGGGGCCAGGCAGCGCGCACCTGTACACTATCCTCTCCTGGTGCAAGTCCTCGAGGCCACAGCAGATCTCGGCAGCATAGAAAGCTGCCCGGGGCTCCTCGAAGCCAGCCTCTCCCATGTGGTAGATATGGAACTTGAGGTCCCCTCCATTCATGAGGGTCAGCACTAGGCAGAGAGCATCTTTAGTTTCATATGCATAGGCTAAGCTCACCTGCAATTCAGGGCAGAAAGGCTGTTAGAAGACACAGCTGGAAGAGGGAGGTGCCCACGCTCTGATGGGCACTTTGTCACCCAAGCAGCCACTCGTGGGCAGCAGGACTGAGCCTTTGCCAGCAGAGGAGGCAGAGGGGGAACTGTGCAAGCCCAGGGAGGATGTGGAAGTGCCCAGCAGCCCCAGCATACCCCCAGCTTTCCTCAGACAGGGAGGACACTACTTCCCTGAGCCAGAACTCCTCCCCTCTTGGGGGCAAGCAGCACCCAACAGCAACCCTGGGGCAGCGTCTGATGAATCCTCCGTAAAGGGAGGTTTCAGGCTGTCCACACCTCAGTGCAGCCAGGGAGAGAGCTCCCCACCACACAGCTCAGGGCTAGGCTTCTGCCCACTTGGCTGTCTGGAGAGACAGTTCTCGCTGCTTTCTTGTGCCGCAGAGGTTAAGAAGGCGCCTGTGAGACCAGATGGGCCTCACTTTGGGGGCATTTACAGCATCTTGTGGAGGCAGTAGGAGGTCTTGCCAGACCCCAGCCTTGTGAGAGATCTGCAGCTGCCAGAACCCTACTCCACGGGCAGGGCCTGCTCCTGCCTGTCCACACGGGATGAGGAGCACAGAGGTGCCGGGCCGGCTGGTTGGACAAAGAATCAACCACCACAGCAAAGTGAGAGCAATTCCTATGTACTTACTACAAACCTACTGTTCACTTTTTCCAGGATCTGTTTCTCATTCAGGGCCATGGCCTCTCCTTTCCGCTTTTTGATCCGTTTCTTCTCCAGCTTCTTGCAGGCGTACATCTTCCCCGTGGCACGCACTTGGCAGGCACAAACCTGGAGGGGGGACAATGCTCAGCACCCTCCCTCTGCTGTTTCCAGGGTGGGGTCTAGGTTCTGCTCTCAGGAAGAGGCATGGGAAGGCAAAAATGTCCCTGTCCCGCCTCACTCTGAAGTTAGCGAGAAGCCCATTGTCAAAGTAAGCACACAGGGAACAGCGACATCTCCAGATGTCACAGATAAGCAGCAGAGGGCTGCAATGCCTCTGCCACCTGTAGCAGCACCATGGCTGGTGCCTGGGAAGACAGAAGGCCACTCCAGAAACAGAAGGAAGCCTGACAGTGACAGTTTTCAGGAGTGCAGTTTCCCCTGCCAAGACACTGGGAACAGACCTGACTCTCTGCCCAGGCAGCAGTACGCACCACAGGGCACGTGCTACCTACCCTGTGCAACACCTTCCACACCTCCAGTGCCTGGCGAGAGGGGAGCTCGGGCTCCTCAGAGGGGAACTGACATGTCATGCAATGCCCAGAGCACAGCAGTGCCCAATGCAGGGCCCCCTCAGCCAGCAGCACCTGCCTCCAGGTGCTGGAGCAGCTCGTGGCACCCTGATGGCCAACCCAGGCCCGCATCTGGCGGCAGGCAACGGTGGCTGCCTGGTACCCTGAATGCAGAGGAAATGCCGGTCACTCACCTCTCCAAAACCGCCCTTGCCCAGCACACGGTACTGGCGGAAAGTGTTTTTGGTCACTGGCTGCCTGTGAGGGAAGGGAAACTGGAGTGAGATGGGAGCAGGGAGAGAGCAGGGGCTGAAGCCCAAACCACCCCCATGCCCTGGCCTGAGAGACTGTGGCCCACCCCAAAACCCCTGCTCAAGGAGACCTTGCTTCCCTGTGAGGCAAGCGAGACTGGGGCTGCTGATGGTGCCGATAAAGGGCCCTGAAGGGGAGCAAGAGTAGACAAAGGCCAGGCCCTTGGCTCCTGCCAGGGCCCAGCACCGAGGGACCCCTCAGGCAGCCCACACGAGCAGGGTACAGGTCTCCCAGCGATGCCAGAGAGCATTACCGTTCCAGCCATTTCCACTGCAGGAAGCGGTTGAAGTACAAGCTGTCGAGGTAGTCGGCAAAGGGAGCCACACTCAGGTAGTCGTGGATAAGCCTAGGAGAGAGCAGAGCCAGCAAGGTTCCTGAGAGCTGATCACAGCCACGGAAAAGGCCGGCGGTCCAAGGAAAGAGGAGGTGAGCAGCCCTGAGCACCCGTTTACTTTGCCATCCCCTCACCCAGCCTGGCGCTGAATCACCCATGTACCCCGTGCAGCCCTGGCCCCGAAAACCCACCCTCCACGCTAAGCCTGATGCAGAAGGAAGGCGCGTTGGAGGTACCACTGTGATGAACACAGCACCCTAGGATGGGGCTGGCACTGCTAATTGCGGACTCTCAGCACCAGCCTGGGCTGCGGGACAAAGGGGGATGATGGGACACTTCGCAATTGCCTTTCTGCTCACAGGGCAAATGCACACTCAAGGCTGTAATCAGCTGCCGAAAGCTGCTAGCAATGTTCAGCACCAGGCGCTGAGTTGTTCAGTTTCAGATGAATATCCAGCACAAAAGGCCACAGGGGATCCTGCTCGAGAGAGCTAACTGCTTCGGAGACTGGTGCCAGGGCTGCCCAGCAGAGTAAAGAGCCTTAGACATAGTGTCTAGACTGGAGACATGCATCAAGGAGAAGCGGACGGGCTCTTGCCCTTTCAGAGCTTGCCAAGAGCAGGCAGGGCCCAGCCCGGAGGCTCTGCATTCAGACAGCGACACTAGTTACCACACACAGACTAACGCTCCCCAGAAGACTGCAGCAAACCCATTGCCACAGCCCTGCACTCGATTAGGCAACGTGCTCCAGCTACTGTTCAGGGGAGGCTGTAAGCCCGGTTTGCCTAACAGCTTCCGCTTCGCACCCAGAGCCAGGACCTCAGTCACTGCTTCTGCGATGGGAACAAGAGTGACCTGAGATCCCTGCAGCAACAGCCAGCATAACCTAACTACAACAGCCACATTTGCGGCTAGCGGGAGAGGACAGCTGGCACCGAGACTGCAGCTGTCAGCTCTGCTCTACGGATGCCTACGAGACCCTGGCACAGGACTAGGAACAGCATGGCCAGATGCTGAGGCTTGCTGAAATGGGGTCTTCCCAATTGGCAACTCAGACCCATGGCAGACTGAGAGGAGTGACAGAGGTTTCTGCAGCAGTTTGTGGCTCCCAGAGCCCACGGGAGCTCCTTGCATTTGCTTTCCTATAGCTGTGCTGCAAACCACCAGCCCAAAATTCCCCAGGCCCCAGCCTTAGCACCAGCCCTCGCTCTCCCGGAGGAAGGGACCACGAGGGACAAGGCGAGTTAGCTGCAGCATCTACCCCATGCCATGGTGCAACCTGCAGGCACGCCCCAGCCCTCCAACTTACTTAGTGGATTCCTTGAAGAGCTCCTTGGAAGGTTCCTGCGCCAGCCTCTCACAACAGGCATCCACCAGCTGCGAGGGGACTTCAGGCACATGGTCCTCACTCTGGGGACAAAGGGATGGAGTCAGACGTAGGGAACAGAGCACAGGGATCCTCCCAGGAAGGAGAAGCCCACAGTAACAGCACACAGGCGCCTATCTGCTTTAGGGCCAGTGGGAAAAGCAGCAATGGTCGCTTGTGAGGTAGTGGGGTGGCTCTGTAGTATTCTGCCCTCACCATCCTGCCCAGCACATTTGCTGTGGCAGGACATGGGTAATGACAGCTGTCAGCTTTCCAGTGGCACTACCGTTGCAGGCAGCAAACACAACCCTCTTACTCACGTTTGGCTTCAAGTACTTTTCAATCAGGTGCTGCCCGCATTCCTTCCGCTTCTCATCTGGAGCCACTTCGTACCCTGCCTGCACAGAGCAAAGAGCATGAGGAGCAGGTCCAGCCAGGAACTGAGCCTTGCTACCAGGCAACAGTTGCAGAGCAGCAACACCCTCTGCCCAAGGTTTCCCATGCTTTCCTGGAAAACCAGATCTCCAGCAAACAGCTCCCTAAGCAAAGGCCCAGCCCCATCTTGGAGAAACTGCAACGCACACATTTTTCCTTCAGGAAAACCCTATGTGCCCAGAAGTACCTGGCAACTGCTGGAGCACCCAGGGCCAACCGGTCCGTGCCTAGGGCGCCAAGAACATCCCTGTCTCCCCCAACGAAGCTCAACGGGCTTTGTTCTTACCACGGCATCCAGGAACTTGACACAGCGTGACAGCTCAGGTCGTGTCTCGCAGAACTGCCGAAAGAGCATGTGCCCAATGGGCTGCTTCTCACACAGGCTGTGGTAGTCCCGCTCTGCAAATGTGGAGAAGACCGCTCACTGCCAGCCCCTGAGGAGCAGCCACAGCCCACCGCCCCAGGCACAGGCAGCGGTGGAGAGGCTCGTGACTCGTCCGCTGTCTGCTCACAGGTCCCACCAGCCTGAGACTCCCAGGAGAGTGAAATGCACCCAATGGAGACAGGAGGCATGACCAAGCTTTTACATTCCCCTCTGGAAGATCCTCTTCCCTGAAAGAGGTTTGACCTACTGTTCTGTACAGCCTGCCCCTCTTGTTTCTAGCAAGGGATCTTGGTGTCTTCTGCTTGCCTGGAGGCTCTCTTCTCAAGCCTGTCCCCAGAAGATCGACTGACTACTCCAGACACACAACTTTCCTTGGAACATGAGGAACACAGCAAGCTTATTTCGAGGCAGATCGTTCAGGTCAAGAGTTGCTCTGATGACTCTTACAAACCACTCGTATTTCCAAAGGCCCTGCTGGAAGTAGCAGCATCAAAGCAGGGGACACAATTTCCACAGATGGAACGTGGAATGGTTAATGCTGCACACAGCAATCAGACCCCCCTGACTCCATGGGACAGCCACCCACTTGTATGTCAACCCCTGCTGCCCTCCGGAGCTTGGCTTCCCTGCTGATTCCTCCTACCCCTCTCTGAAGTCTGGCAGCCCAGGCACAAACCCCTTTGACTATCCAGAGTACTTCCAGTTCTCTGCTTTTTTTTCCTCCCCTTCCACTCATAAGATGTTGTCTGATTGCAGGCCAGAACAGATTTCTGTTACAGCCATTGCCACCGAGGGCTGTGGGCTGCCTGGGGTGCAGATGTGCAGCCATCCATCAGCTCACAGGGGATCTTCCAGCGCTCCCCAGGGCTGGGTGCTGCTGGCCTTCCCCTCCCTGTGCAGCAGTTTCTCCCGAGGAAGCTGCGGCTTCCTGAGGGTGCACGAGAGCGCAGAGACAGCGGGGCTGCGGTGGGGGAGGAGGCCGCCTCACCAGCTCTGCCACACCGTCTGGTTTCCTTGTGTCTGCAGGGGAAGGAGTTCCCTTCAGCTGGGGAGGACAAGAGCTCGCTGCCGGTGAGATCAGGAGCTTTCAGCTGCCCTCGCTGCTGCCCAGGCTCACACAGGGTTGCTCCCTGCAGTCAGGGGAATGCAAAGCTTAATTCTGCAGTGAGCAACCAGCCCACCGTGCCCACGGCCCTGCCAAGCCTCTGGAATAGGAAAGAAATGCCTTTCTAGCAGGCTGCGAGGGGAAAACAAAACCACTCCAGCCAGAGTGACCCAAGCACGAGAACAGGGACATCTTTCCCACAGGGAAACCAAGTGAGGCAGCCGTCACCTGGGCCAGAAGCACTTCTTGCATGCCTCCCCAAGGGGAAGTGGGGACACGGGTGGTGACAGCCAGCCGCTGGGAGGGACTTGCCTCCCAAAGCATCACAAGGTCACTGTCCCAGACAGTGGGACAGCAGAGATAGACAGACCACCAGCACTCACCACTGGCAAATGGGCAGCACAACAAAGGTGAAGTTCAGTGCTAGAAAACATGTCATGACACCCACTGGAAGGGTGGCTGCGGGCAGAGGACATCAGCTGAGGGAAAGCTCTGCTGAGGGCACACAAGTCAGAGAAGCAGATAGGGGTTGAGATGGCCAAGATGGAGCTGCAAGGAGAGCCCAGGCCAGAGCTCCGTTCAGTGCTCAGGACCTGTTCCAGAGAGGCAGTTTGCAGCAAAACCAAGGGTAGAGTCTCCATCTGACTACGTTCAGCTGCAAAGCCGGCCCTGGGAGGCGGTGCATGGCATGCACAGCAGCAGAACCAGGCTGTTGTGCGCTTGGAGGTTACAGTGTGGATGATGGAGGTTGAGTTATTCCAAGTGCTACAGTCCCATGTGCCCTCAAAGGGAGCCACTCCTCTCCTTGGGGCTGCCAGGACCTGGAAAACCTGGGCAGGCTGGAATTGGGGACTGGAGCTGCAGAAACCTCCCAAACCCACTCAGCCCAGTGACACCTGCTCTGAAACAAGGTCAGCGCTGTGCCACTCTCCAGCTGGCAGCTGAATCCGGAGTGACAACTTAGACAAGCTCTCCCCTTCTCAGGAAGCAGAGCATTCCCACCCTCCGTGCCCCAAAACACTTTCACATGATCTCAGGACCAAGCCTGCTGCACAAACATTAAAACCATGAAGAGTACAAAGTGCAGTATTAAAATGACAGGCTAAGCCCTGCCCAGCTGTACAACTCTCATCTGTACCACACAGTCAGTGAGAACCCAGTTTTGCCTGAGTAAAGCTGCTGCAATAGTGTTAGAAGCCGAGGTCTGCAGAGCAGGGCTGAATCACAGCCAGGGAGTCCAGAAGATGTTAGCTGCACCTTTGTTATTTATGCAAAGGCACCCCAGAGCGATGCTCCAAAGCTCTGCAACACTGAGCAGGTCTGTTTGCACAGAGAAGGGTGCGTATCTCTAGTGAAGCTCATCACAGTCTGGAAGGCATACGGGTACATCAACAGGCACTATCCAGTGAGCGCCACGCAGCTGTGATTTACCCACCCATCGTTTCTTCCCTACACCCAGAGCTCCGAGTGATCCTTGCTGGGTTTTGGCCGACACGTGTCCCGTTATACATCCCTGACCCTTGCAGGACTCAAGTGCCCTCATGCACCCAGCTTTGGGTGCACAACACCCACGCACGCTCACCCACCGGCCCTGCTCCGGAGCGGAGCCCGGATGCTGCTCAGCTCCCGCCAGCCGCTGTGTCTCACCGAGGGTTTGTCGAAGATCCTCGCAGAGGCTGATGTGGGGGAACTGCAGCATCTGGCGCCATTTCTTACTCTTGCCCTTCCGGTTCCCGCCACCACCTGCAAGGCACACAAAATCGGTACCATGAGTTATGAAGCAAGGACGTCCGACTGCAGCCTAGCCTTAGCAGGAGCCGAGAAAGGAGACACCCTCTGTCCATTTACACAAGCAAGCCCAGGCAAGGAAAACAAGACCGAAGTGCTACCGCCGTCTCCTGACTGGTGGAGCAAAAGCACTAGAGCCTCTGACTGCCAGAGAAGTGGACGGATCAACCACTCTGCCTGCTGAACAACGTCACAACCAAGAACATGAAGACCTTTCACCTGGACATCTCAGTGACTCGTATTTAAGTCTGGAGAATCAGGGCAGGGGCAGGAGTGCCTAAAGCCACAGGTTACTCTATGCCTGCACAAGAGTTCTTGGCTCCCAGGCCTGTCCTCATAACTAATCACCTCTCAAGGCCAAGTCTTGCTCGGTGTGAAGCTCTTCCTGCTGTAGTAAGGATGTTCATGCCACCTACTCATTCCAGACTGATTGCTTACTCCAGGGAGGGGCTCTCAGAGAGGGCACGAAGCTGGGAGACAGGAATTCCTGCTCTAATCCTGGCTCCACAGACAACTCACTGCATCGCCTGGGGCTCATCACTTCAGTTTCCCACCTGTGAAGTGGGGACACTCCCACCTTTCTCCAGAGATAAGCCAGCCTCAGAAAAGTGAGATCCAAGAACTAGATATTATTCCAGCTTCAGTTGCTGGAGTGAATGCCCAGTGCTGTAGGACAGGGTGGGAAAGCTTCTAGATAGACCAAAAAATTTACATCATAGCAAGCACTAAGTACTGAAATACTTGTACGCCTGATGGCTGGGATCAGCCAGCCTCCAGGGATTGCCTTCCCCCTGCCTGGTGCCAAC
Organism: Mycteria americana; assembly: GCF_035582795.1. Lineage (NCBI taxonomy): Eukaryota > Metazoa > Chordata > Aves > Ciconiiformes > Ciconiidae > Mycteria > Mycteria americana. The sequence continues at coordinate 11,268,866 of NC_134372.1, forward strand.
ACACACACCATCTCCCACCTCCCATTGGAAATATATTAAATCACACTGCCGAGTTGGGCCAAAGGCACGGCTTTCTAAAATCAGGAGGGATTTAACATCATTTATCAACTCTTGAGAAACACTTTCATAACACTTTCCTCCACTGTGGATGTAATTCAGCCCCTAATCCTAGACACGGTCCCCAGGCATCCAGCTCCCCATGCCGCAGGAGGCCTTGGTTGGACAGACAGGTGGGACGGGGCCATCTCAACCCACCTTCTGCAGGGCCAGCCCCAGGTCCGAGCCCCTGGCACGCTGCGGGTCGCTGTGCTACATCTGCCCCGCACCAGCAGCTGGGCTGCACGATTGTACAAACTCAGGAAGGAAGTGACTCAAGGGTAAGCAGGGGTGGAAGAAACCAGCAGCACAGACACCTTCTTGTCAGCCAGGGCTTGCAGCAACGAAAGAGACGGGGGATAACTAAGTGAGGGCACAGGAGGACAAGCCATCCTCACCCCACGAGCGCTCAAGGAAAGGCAGAGCAATGCCTCACAGCACCCGGAGGACGAGGACCGGCAGCTTGCATTTCCTTGAGTTGTTTGCTTTGAAAGGAGGCTCCAGCACCCTTCATGCACGGTCCTCCCCCGCCCTCCCGGCGCCACAGCAAACAGCCTAGCAGGGAACTTGTCTCCCGCACACCAACTTCCCAGCACCCCCATTTCGGGGACGGGGCAAGGGGTGGGCTGCCTCCACCCAGAGCTCACCACAGGGGAGCTTCAGGGCTTGGTGATGTCTCAAAGCTGGTCTGTTGTCCCTCTGCCAGAGGCCATCAAGCAAGGGGAACAACGGGGGAAGGATCCTTCACCTTCCCCTGGGCCAAACCCTCCTAGAAGAGTTTGAAGGAAACACAGAGCATGGTCATCCTATGGCAGCAGCTGAAGATGGCTGTCAGCAGCCCTCCTAGGGTGATCTCAGCCCCGCACTCCCACACCAGACCATGAGGCTCCCAAAAAGGCTGGGCTGGAGCAAATCACCTAGTGCTGCCGGACCTGGCCAGCAAAGCGGCTCTGTCCTGTCACACAGGCTGCCAGAGCTCGCCCCAGCGGCCACCTTGGCCACCTAGGCACAGGCAGGAGAGCCGTGGACAGGCAGCACAGGCACCCGCGGCTCTCGCAGGCCAGGAACTGTCCGACACGAGCATGCCAGCGGACTGTATCTGCCGGCAACCAAACTGCCCGCTGCCTGCCAAAGCTGAGGCTCCAGAGGAGCCCTGGGAAGCACTGCAGCAGCTGTCCGATGCCTTGCTCTGCATCAGCAACCAAACTCTGCTCTGCTGAAGGCACAACAGGAGCCAGTCTCCTGGTCACTCACGCCATGGGAAGCAGGGTCTCGTGCCCAGAGGTCACAAATGCCGCTGTTTGGTTTTGCCTGGATTTCGTTTTCAACCAAACCTTGCCATTATAAAGCATAATGTCATGGTCCACCACGGTCACTGTGCCTGAAGTACCTACACTAAGCCCTATTTTCAAGCAGCTCAAAAATGTTTCTGCCCATGTAAATTTAATTTTGTTGCTCTTTGCTCCCACAAATCTAATCTCTAAAGCCCTCTAACTAGATTTCAGTGGGCCCCTCAGGCTCCAGAATGACTTGGTCTGGCCAGCTGCACGCCGTGGGCTGGGAGGGACTGTACTTCCCCGCCACTTTACGTGATCTAATGAACTCCCTGATGCCTGGCTGAATCAGATCTTCTCTGCAAAGGACCAGGCTCCTGTGTGACAGGCTTCCCAGCTCTCTCCTTAAGCCATCCTGAGGCTTCTCTGCATGGCAGGCTGCATCCCCCACCGAGGCCCTGGAATTCAGCCGTGACCCCTGAAGCAGCAGGTTTGTGGCCCCGCAGCAAAGCTCCTGGTGCCGAGCGGACCAGGGGCCAGGGTTGGTGTGAAGGTGGCGGAGGGATGGGGCTCACCACCGCAGTTTCGGGATCGGCCCTTGTGTGGGAAGCAGCAGTTTACCAGCCTGAAATCGACCTTTTCTCCCCAAGCTGCTTTGCCCCCCTGCCAGAGGAGCAAGAGCCTCCGGAAAGGGGAAAGGCTGGAGGCTGCCAGCACCGGCGGGAGGCAGGCGGGGGCTGCAGAGCGGTTTCCACACGGAGAGGCAGCACGGCCACCCCCGGGGGCTCAGCACCCCCCGGAGGAAGCACAGCACGGGGCGCTGAGCGACCCCCGGCTGCCCCAGCAGCGCCCAGCGCCGGGCCTTCGCTTAGGGCCGAGTGCCTTCAGGCGGCCTGCGCCCAACCTGCGCCGTTACCTCCCCGTTCCCAGCAGCGCCGCGGGCAGCCGAGGCCGCGACCCCGCCGGAGGGACAGCCCGGGGCCGAGTCCCGGGGACAGCCATCGCCGGAGCCTGCAGCCCGCCGGGCCGCAGCCCGGGGGAGCGGACGCCGCTCTAGGAGGCGGCCCGGCGGGCTCACGGCTCAGACCACCGGCCGGCCGGCACCTCCCGGGCGCTGGGCTCGCTCTGCGGCCGGGCTGCCCCGGGCCCGCCTGCCCCACCGCCGCCCCGGGCCTGCCGCCTCCCCGAGCCCCCCCCCCGGCTCCGGGGACCGGCGTCCGGCCGGCGCCACCGCTCACCTTCGCGGGCCTTGAGGAGGACGGTGTTGGCGACGATGTTCTCCAGCTCCATGGGCCCGGGCGGCGCCACCGCCTCCCGCCCGGCTCCGCTCCGCTCCGCGCCCCTCCGCTCCCCTCCCCTCCGCTCGGCCCGCGCCCCGCCGCCGCCGCCGCCGCCGCGCCCCGCCCTCCCGCGCCCAGCTCGCCAATGCCTGCCCACGCTCCTCCCGCGCCGCGCTTCCATTGGCCCAGCCGCCCCCCCGGAAGCCTCGCCCCCTCTGCCGCGCCGCTGCCCTCCCGTTGGCCCCGCGGCGGGCGGGGGTGTGGGAGGGCGGGGCGGGGAGAGAGAAGCGCGCGTCATTCGGCGGCCATTGGCGAAGTCCTGTCGGGAAGAGGGAGCGGGTGCTGATTGGAGGGCGAGGTGTCACTCAGGAAGCGCAGCCGCCGCTCCGGGAACGGATAGGGCGAGCGTCAACAGCGCCCACCACAGAGAGACCCACCTTCTTCGGCATCTGATTGGGTGTAGAGCTGCCACTCCTCTGCTGACTGGGTTGTGATAGGGGCGTTTCGTAGGGGGTGGGGCCGAGCGGCTCTTTATAAGCGGGTGCGGGCGCCGCGGCTCCACAGGGAGCGTGGGCCTGGCGGGTGTTGTGTTGTTGCTGCTGGTGACCCACGGCTTCTCTGGGGTGTCCTGTGCTCCTGTTCAAAGCAGTTACGTGTTTAGGGGAGTCCCCCCCTCCCCCGCCTTGGCAGCCTGGCCCTGTGTTTGCGATGGCCTCAGTAAAGCCTTCCGAGCACCCCTGTGTCCGGCGTCGGTCAATCCCTGCGTTGTGGGGTGGGTAACGCAAGCTCCGGTGCTGCGCCCGGTCTCCCTGGTCACCGCTGCGGTGGAGGTTTGGGGTTTCCTCATCCCCTTGGCACTGGGGGGCGTGGCGCTGGCAGCCTTGTCCTGCTGGGGCTGACCCCAGTGCCTGCTCATGGGCTGTTCCGATATTTGAGCTCTTGCTGCTCCTGCAGCCTTCTTCCCTCCATTGATTTGCTCTAAAAGCCCCGCTGTTACTTCAGTTAGCCAGCAGCCTTACCCCATCTGAATACAAGCTGTGGTGTGGGAACCGCTCCCCAGCAGCTGTCATTGATTTCTCTGCAGAGCTCTGTCCTCCTCGAGCACCCCTTGGTGGTCTATCAGCCCTGCAGATGACCTGCCTGGCTCCCTGCTTCTGTAAAACCGCTCGTTAACCCTCTTACCCGTTAGCAAGTTGTGCCTGCCCCGCTTTCTGCTCCTTCTGGCTTTCGGGTGCGGACGTCACCTCTGCCTTCTGACGGATCCCGTCTCTCCTCCAGCCCGCAGGTGATGCCTCCCTCCCGCCTTGTGTGCGGCAGCTGGTGGCAGTGGGGCTGCCCCGGGTGCGAGGGTGGTGGTGGCCGGGGCATTGAGGAGCACATGGTGATGGGCAGGTTTCTCCACTGGCCTCTCTCAATGGTGACCGGTGATGGGAGCCAGGCTGGGCCCCCAAGCACTGCTCGGCTGGGCTGTGCTAGCGAGCAGGAGGGGAGAGGTTCATGTCCTCAGGCTGTAGCGGAGCTGATAATAACACTAATTATTCCAAGCCCTCATTGCCCGTGCAATTGGTACTGACTGGTCTGCGGTGCCCTTCAGCATCCACTGGAGATCAGGCGTCGCATCTTCTGGTTACAAACCTGCAGTAATAACAAGGATGAAGATGCTTTGCCCTGCCGTACCTCAGAGGTGATCTCCCGTGTCACTCTGCCATGAGGGATGAGCTCATGCTGCCAGCTTTCTTTTAGAGCTGCTTTCCTTTTAAAGGTGGCACTTACTTATTTTGAGCTTCAAATGCAATGGCTTTGTTTCCGTGCATTTGCGCACTTAACTCTTAGGTTGCTGCTTTTGGTTTCCTCCCAGCTGGCATTTTGCAGCACTGTTCCCACCACCAGCAAGAGTCATCGGCCATGGGGTGCTGCTGGAGCAGCATGAGTGTCCAGAGGGGTCCTGGTGTCCCCAACAGAGCCGATGGCAGCCCAGGCAGTGGAACTGGCACTCTGCTTTTTCGCTCTGCGGAGGAGATGTGGCTGGAGAGGGAGAGGGCTGCAAACCCAAGCCTATCAGGAGAGTAATTCAAAATAATCTTGAGAAATTGAAGAAACAGCCTGAAAATGCAAGATGCAATTCCAGGTGGACAAGCACAGGTGCTGAACTTGGGCAGGAGTAATCAGTGCTTTGAGGGGAGCCGCTTTCCTGGCAGTACTGGGGTCACAGCAGCTCGCAAGAGGGGCAGCAATAGGGGTCACATTGTGGTGGATAAAATGCTTTGTACAAACTTGGAATGGAAAGGGCTGCTGCGGAGAGATGGAGCGACCTGCTCGACCCCTCTGCTGCGGGCAGGATGATATGCTGGATGGCAATGCAGTGGGAGATGCTCAGTGGGGGAGCTCTCCCCAGAGTGCCCCAGCACCCCAATAGTGCCTGGGATGAAGGGGGGTCCAGGCGCTCCCAGACCCCGTCCAGCCCTCAGGATTTGATGTTTTGGACATCAGCCTGAAACTCCCTTCGATGGCTTGGATGTTGCCCCGATGCCAGCACAGGCTGGATGTGCCGGCGCCTCCTTGCCCAAGCAGGGGGGTCCCCATGGGCCCCCAGTCCGGCTGGTCCCCGGCCCCTCCTGCCCTGCGAGCATCCCAGAGCCGGGCACTCACGCCCAGGAGGAGGGACGGTGCCTGGTCCCCTGGTCAGCCCCAGTGGTGCGAGGCAAGGGTGAGGGCAGGGCCAGGCAAGGGCGAGGGCAGGGTGCACGACCCAGGGCACCGCAGGGCCCCGGGGTGCTGCCCATGGGGCTGGTGCCCCTCGGGGAGAGCTTCTCTCCCTGACCGAGCTGGCCTGGCCGAGTCACCATCAGGTACCCTCATCTCCCTGGATATTTTTAGAAGCAAAACGCTGTTTAATTGTGAAAAGGCGCAAGGCGGCCGCAGGAGGGGAAGCCAGGCGGCAGCGATAGGGCAGCTCCTTCCGCAGGCAGTGCCAGCGCGGCTCCAACCGCAGGGGCCAGCTGCCTCCGGGAGCTCAACGCCGGGCCCCCGTCCTGGCACGATCCCCGCTGGAAGCCTCTGCTGGTTCCAAAGCTCATGTCACGAGCCTCCACGCACAGGCCCAGTGGGTGCAGGGGATGGCCCGGGGGTCCTCACCCACTGTGTGTACTCCTGTCCCTTTCAGCCCCCCAGACCCTGCAGCCGAGCTGCACCCACCCTGGCAGGGGCTGGCGGGGGCTGATGGGGGCCAGCGTTCCTTGAGCTCCAGCTCCCAGGCGCCGGCGGCTGTTTTTAGCCGAGTGAAAGTCCGATGTTTTGAGATTTTCTATTTTGAGCAGCAAAGCTGGAGAAGTGGAGCGGCCCCTGACCCCCGGGTGTCTGCACGGAGTGGGGCAGGGAGCTGGGCAGGGCGGGTGCAGGGTGGCTGCAGCCCCCAGGGGGATGTGGTTGCCCCCAGGTCTTCACCCCATAGTTGCCCCTGTGGCCCCTTGCACCTCGGGCTATGCCGGAGCCTGTTCCCACACGGTCCCATCTCCCACACTCTCCCAAGGGAAGGCGACCTTTCTGGCACTGGGATGTCATTCCTCCTTTCCCTCCTGCAGCAAGATCCCAGTGAAGGCCCCGGCAGGATATGGGGTGTCCCACCCCAGCCCCGCACCCCTCATACCCCACCGTGGGGTACGTGTGTGCCTCCACAGAGCCCCCATGGCGCAGCACAGCTACGTGCTGATGGGCAGCCGGCGGGGACAGCCCCGGCAGAGAGGCACAGGGCTCGGACTGGGCTGCTGCGGTGGCACGGTGACGCTGCCACATGGGGGCTTTCATCCCCCCCACAGCAGCCGTGGGGTCTGTCCCCTGGGCAAAAGGATGCTGGGGGCCAAGGGCGCGCAGAGGAGCTGGGGTTGGCCTGGCAGCAGGGCAGGCTGGCGCTCATCGGAGCTGCCACGGCGGATTGTCACCACCAGTGGGTCACCCATGCTGCAAGGGGGGGTGGGGTGACCCAGGTGACAGCAATGGGTGCCGACGAGAGGCAGATGCCAGCCCCAGTCGCAGGCTTTGGTCTTGTTTTATTCAACCCCACGTTTCCAAAGGTACCTCGAGATGCACACCGGCACGGCAGTCCAGGGTCCGCGGTGGGGCTGGACGCTCCCAGCGGGGCTGGGGGCCGTGTCCCCCGTGTCCTGGCAGGGCCCTAGGTGCGGTGCCGGCGGGGGACGGCGAGGAGCCGGCGGAAGGCAGCACGGAAGTCCCGGTTGAAGAGGGTGTAGATGAGGGGGTTGAGGCTGCTGTTGCAGTAGCCGATCCAGAAGAAGAAGCTGAAGAGGGGCTTGGAGACGCGGCAGCCCTCCCCGCAGACAGCGCCCAGGCTGTAGGTGAAGAAGAAGGGGAACCAGCACAGCACGAAGGCCCCCATCACCACGGCCAGCACGACGGTGAAGCGCCGCTCCCGCGCCCGCACCAGCCGCTGCCGGCACAGCAACACGCTCTGGTGCTGGCTCCGGCGCCGCCAGCCCAGCATCCCAACCCCCGGCCCCTTCTTGCTGGCACCGGTGGGGCGCGGGGCGCAGGCGGCGAGGAGGGCTGCCGTCCGCCGGGTGGTCAGGTGGTAGATGCGGCAGTAGACGGCGACCATGACGAGGCAGGGGGCGAAGAAGGAGGCGGCGCAGGAGGCCAGCACGTACCAGGTCTCCTGGCTCAGCTGGCATTCCCGGCCCCCTGGCCGGGCCCATAGGAGCGGTGGCAGGGCCACCAGGGCCGCTGCCGCCCAGACCGCCCCGATCATCCCCTTCACCCGCCTGGGGCTGCGGCGCAGGTTCAGCCGGGCCGCCCGGGTGATGGCCCAGTAGCGGTCGAGGCTGATGGCGCAGAGGTGCCCGATGGAAGCGGTGCAGAGCAGCACGTCCAGCGCCAGGTACAGGCTGCACCACAGGCCGCCGAAATACCAGTAGCCCATCACCTCGTTGGCCAACGAGAAGGGGAGGACGAGGACGGCCACCAGGATGTCCGCCGAGGCCAGGGACACCAGGAAGAGGTTCTGCGGGGCCTGCAGGGCCCGGCTGGTGGAGATGGCCACCACCACCAGCGCGTTGCCCACCAGTGTGGCCAGCAGGACGGCCAAGGCGGCCAGCAGGATGAGCCCCGTGGCCGCGGGCGAGTGCGGGGTGCTGCCGGTGCCGCTGCCGTTACCGGAGGCGTTGGGGAGGGCGCCCGCTGGCTCCATGCTGGCCCGGCCCCTCAGGCGGACGAAGCCCCATGGGGCTGCCCCCGCTGCGCACGCCCCGCTCACTGGCCCCGCCGCATCTCGTGGCGCAGCCCCCGCATCGCTGAGTCCCCGTGGGGGCGTCCCGGCCGACACCGCTCCCGTACTGACCCGGTCTGGCAGCGAGGCGGAGGTCGTCCCGGCCCGGTGGCCGCCCGGCCAGGCACGCGGGGCAGCGGCAGTGCCGGGAGCCCCGGGGCGGCTCCCCCAGCAGCCCCGCTGGCTCTGCTGGTCCCGGGCCGGGAGGAGGGCGGGCGGGAAGGAGGGAGGGAGGGACGGGCTGATATCGCTGGCAGGAGCCCAAGCATCTGTGGGCAGTGGGAGAAGCGGTTATTGCCAACACTTAAAGGGCTCCTGCCAGGGTCACCATGGCGGGTGGGCTCCTGCCGTGGGCATCGGGGTACCCGGTGGGCCAGGGGCACTGCCTGACCATGCCGAGTCGACGTCGCGCTGAGCCCCGGCCCCGCGGCACCACAGCACCTCGCCGGCTGCCCCGTGCTGTGCCCGGTTCACCGATGCACTGCTGTGACACCGAGGGGTGCAGCACGGTCTCTGCCGACTCAGCCCTCTGGAAATGAGGCGGGTGGAGTAAGGTGCTGCCCGCAGCACGTCGGTACAGGCTGGCTGCAAACCGCAGGCGCAGCGTTCAGCTGCAGCATCGTCAGCACCTGCTCCCACGGCCCCGGCAGCGCATTTAGGGCATCCCCGGTGCCGGGCACCCGTACGGGGCCAGGCTGTGCAGCGGCAGTGTATGGGCGTGGGGGCGGATGGTGGGTGTCTGGCACCCACGGCTCCGGCTGCGGCTCTGGCAGTGTTTGCAGAGACAGAAGCCGAAGGGACAGACACCTGGGGCACAGGCGCTTGGCATTTATTAGGTACCAGCTGAGCGGGGATGGCAGAAACCGGGCAGCCACAGGAGCAGCGGCCTGGGCGTCTGGTGCCGGCTAGAGCCGGGTGGCACCATGCGGGAGCGGGCGAGGGGAGCCCACCCGGACGGCGGGGCCGGGCACCTCCTCGGAGTAGGAGAGCGCGGGGTTGTCCAGCCCCAGCCTGGCCTTGTCGCGGGCAGGGCCCTCGCGCTCCTCCCAGCCCTCGGGGCTGCGGCAGCGGTCGGTGCAGCAGAGGGTGGCCCGGGTGATGAGCCGGTCGAGGGGCTGCAGCGAGTGCATCCAGGCGGGGAGGAAGTCCCAGGTCTGCAGCCATTTGGGCAGGCGGCCGGGGCTGCGAGCCTGCAGCGCGTTCACCAGCCCCACGAAGAAGAGGAGGCCGAGGAAGGGTGTGCCCACCCCTACCAGCGCCTGCCAGCCCGCCATGGAGATGCCGAAGATGAGGGACGGCAGCAGGAGGAAGCAGACGATGAGGTACAGCACGGCGAACCAGCGGTATTTGGCCGTGCGCTCGCCCAGCGCCTTGGCCATGCGGATGGGCAGGCGGGTGAAGGGCAGCGGGTACCACAGCAGGATGCCGGAGATGTTGAAGAAGAAGTGGCAGAGGGCGATCTGCAGGGATGGCATCCCCATTAGGCCAGGCACTCAGGCTTCCCCTAGCCCCTGTCTTGCCCAACGCCAGCCCGGCCATGGCCCCAGGCTGCCCGTACCTGGAAGGAGCTGGCCAGCTTGTCCCCCGGGCTGGCCAGGGCAGCCAGGATGGCAGTGGTGGTGGTGCCGATGTTGGAGCCCAGGGTCAGCGGATAGGCGCGCTCTATGCTGATCACCCCCAGGCCTGTGGGAGAGGCACCCCATCCCGTCCCATCGCTCCTCGCCAGTGCCGTTCCCACGCTCTCCCAGGGAGGCACGGCTCCTCCCGCCCCTCCGAGCACCCTAGCACCCACGGGCCATCGTCGGGGGGACCAGCGTGTGCCAGGGGACCAGGCTTGGCCAGGACTCACCGATCAGGGGTGTGATGGCCGAGGTGAAGACAGAGCTGCTCTGCACCACGAAGGTCATCCCAGCGCCCACCACCATGGCGAAGTACCCAGTGAGCCAGCTGAGCGGGTGTGGGAGGTCTGCCATGGCATGGCCATGAGCATGGGCATGGACACAAGCATGGACACATCAGCTAGGAGCAGCGCAGAGATCCTACATGGTTCTGGGGAGGGGGCTGTGGGGCCAGGTTCTGGGTGTGGGGTCAGGCTGTGGGTATGGGGCCAGGCTGGTGGCCAGGATGGCTGGGGAAGGAGGATGTGGACACCAGGAGGCCATGACAGCCATAAGCAGAGTAGGGATCAGGGACCGGCAGGGGACATGGGGGTCCGGGCAGGGATGGGGGTTAGGGGCAGGCAGGGATGGGTCTGAGGATGGCAGGTGGGGATGGGGATGGGTGGCCATGGGGTAGGCAGGGTCCCATCCCGCTCACCCCACGGCAGTCCCCATCCCACTCACCAGTGTTGATGACCTTCTGGATGGCTTTGGCTACCTGCCCCTTGAGCAGGGAGTTGAGGAGTTTGACCAGGAGGATGAGGCAGGTGCAGAGCACGACAAGGGACCCAGCCAGCAGCACCAGCCCCACGGCCAGGTCGGGCAGCGGTGTGTCGGTGAAGAGGTGCTCGCCTGCCCCACAGCATGGCTGGGCGAGGGGCTGGGGCTGGCCCGCCCCGCTCACAAACCTGCCCCTCCCAGACAGCCCCACACCTGGACCCCAGCCCCAACATCTCTCAGCCCTGCCCCACATCGTGACTCAGGCCCCATGCCCAGCACCCCTCCATCCCACATAAAGCCCCCCAGCCCCACCTGCACCTCCCCAGCCCCATGTCCCGTGACCCCAGCCCTGCCCAAGCCCCCCACACCCACTCACACTTCTGCCTGGTGACATTGTGGAGGCTCTCAATGGCTTTAGTGCTGCAGTGGCCAGGGGCTGTGCAGTTCGAGGGGGACCCAAGCCCCATGACGGCTGTCTGCAGGGAGAGGGTGGGCTGCAGCCAGCTCCACAGTGTCCTTGGCCAGTCTCTGCCCACCACCCACCCTCCATGGGATCGTTTGGTGGCCCCAGCAGGGCCACAGGCCCTTCACCTGTGGGGACGCGGGGCCACACCAGACACGGATGAGGCTCCGGTTGCGCAGGCTCTCATCCCCCGTTGCGATGCCCGTGATCACTGACTTGTCCAGCTGCAACAACACACAGTTGGAGAGGGCTGTTGGGGGCTAACAGCACCCCCAGCTTAGGGACATCTTTGCTGGGATGGGGACGCCACTGCCAGCCTGGGGACACTTGGATACGGCCACCATCAAAGGGACACCACTGCTGGGGACATCACCACCAGTACTGGGACAGCAGTGCTGGGGGACCACCATCAGCCTGGGGACACCACTGCCAGCCTAGAGACACTTGGGCATGACCACCATCAAAGGGACACCAGTGCTGGGGACATCACCACCAGCATGGGGTACACCAATACTGGGGGACCATCACTAGCCTGGGGACACCACGGCTGAGGAGACCTGGATGATGAGCTTAGTGAAGGGCTCTGTGATGATCTTCAGCAGGTCAGGGGCGTCCTTCCCACTGCGGATGTTGAAGGTGGCCACGACCAGGCGGGTGACGTGGTGCAGGTACCCACTCACCACCTCCAGTGGCAGCAGGACCAGCACCGACAGCCAGTTGAAGCAGTCGTGCACCGTGGCGCCGGCAAAGGCCCTGCGCGGAGAAGCCCATTGGCATGGGGTGGCCCCCAGGGAGCAGCCCCCAGCCCCCTCAGTCCCCTCTGCCCCGACCAGCTCTCACCGTTTGAACTCACTGCGGTCACCAGCCTGCATGAGGGCCACGATGGTGTTGGTGACAGAGGTGCCAATGTTGGAGCCCATGATGATGGGGATGGCAGAGCGCACCTCCAGCACTGGGGACAAAGAGACCTGCTAGCCCTGCATGGCCCAGCTCGGGGTGACCCCGTCCAGCCACCCCATCCCCCAGCCTCAGGTCCTGGGGAGCCCCACGGGCGCACTCACGCCCCGAGGAGACCATGCTGACGATGATGGAGGTGGAGGTGGAGGAGCTCTGCACCAGCACGGTCACTAGGATGCCCACCACCAGCCCAGCCACCGGGTTGGAGAGGATGGCATTGTCCTTGAAGATGTCCCCGGCCACCTTGCCTGCGAGAGAGCGTGAGCAGCAGGGTGCTGGCATGGTGGGTACCACCAGCCGCCCAGGTGCCCCCACCACCCTACCTCCGGCCAGCTGGAAGGCAGAGCTGAGCACGTCCAGGGAGCACACGAAGAGGTACAGGAACCCAAACATCAGGGGCACCTTGAGAAGGGAGACACAGATGGACTGGACCTTGGCCCAGCACCCCAGCTCTGCGCAAGACAAGAGAGAGTGTTAAACTCCGGCCGTGGCACGGCCCTGGCTCCCCAGGCTCCCGCAGCCCCACGCCATCCTCCTGTGCCCCCGGTGGGATGGGGCTCATGTCCCCAGCCGTGCCGCCACTCCCCGGGTCCCCACTACATCCTCCCACCCTGGAACGCCTTGTGCCGACCGCCCCTATCACCCCTCGGCTCTGCCCGTGGCACGCTGGGGAGCTGAGGGTCTCCCCTGCCAGCAGGCAGCCCACCATGCTGGGGGTCCAGCTGGGGTGCCAAGCCTGAGGACTGGCACGGCAGGGCAGTGGGGAAGAATTGCTGCCAGTGCCAGGGGCAAAGCTTGGGCTCTCCTGGCACCCCATGGCCCCCCCGGCTGCCTCCGGCAGGTCTCCAGAGTGCTCCCCAACCTGGGTGCATCGTGCCTTGGGGTGCACCGTGCCTTGGGGGGTCTCACCTGGCTTCTGCAGCTCGTCCAAGCCCAGCCGGGGCCCCTGCCAGGGCAGCGCCTCCAGCTCGTACCGCTCCCTGCCCTCGCCCAGGCGCCCCGGGGAGCCAGGGCAGGGGAAGCCATGGTCAGGGCAAGGCACCGCACCGACGGCGAAGGGGCAGGCATGGGCACCTGGCAGCCGGTGCAGAGCTGGGGAGAGGGGGCACCCGCGTTACAGCCCCATCCTCGCGGGGACCGCCCTGCAGAGGAGAGCTGGGCACCGCCCGGGCCAGGGTCTGGCCAGAAGCAGAGCTGAGCCCAGCGAGGAAGAGGAGGAGGGCTGAGGGCACCTACCTTGGGGGCTCGGGCAGTAGGCAAACTGGGGCCCGTGCACCACCCTTCCTCCCCGCATCGGGCAGTGGGGCAGGGCCGGGCTCTCCCTCCGGTAGGGCAGCATCGCTCCTGCTGAGGCTGAGCAGAGGCGGCCACACGTCACCAAGGCAGAGCCACGGCTGTGCCGTGCCCACCGCCACGGGCCTCAGAATCCCCGTGGTGCTGGCACCACCGAGGAGGACCATCCCATCACCCAATGGTCCCCTGGGCCACCAGCTGCTGCCGTGCCACTCCAGCGAGCTCCCTCAAGGGCAGGCAGCCCGGGTGGAGGGGACATGGGGAGGGGACCCCTCCTGCTCAGGGCCCTGCTCACCTGGGGCTGGCTGGGCACTCAGGGCAGCGCCATGTCCACATGCCCCATCCACGCGTCCCTGCAGCGAAGTGGCCCGCGGGGCACCGCAGCCCTTTATATGCATGACAAGAGCAAAGTCTAAGGAGCCCCGCGTTGCCCCTCGCCTCCGCTTGCTGCTCACCTCCTCCCCAGAAATTCCTGCAGTTAATGGGTAACCCCGCGGCATCCCACGTCAGCCGCGGCCCTGGGGCGGGATGGGGCACGCGCCCCCGGGGTACTGTGCCGCCGGCACACCCCGCCTCGCCTGCCCGAGGCTTGGCATCGCCCCTGGGTGAGCAGCAGCCGGTGTGATGAAGAGCGAAGCTGCGGTGGTGCTGGAGCACAGTGCCCAAGGGGCGATGCTGGAGCAGCCTCAGCTCCCCATCAGTTGGTGCTGGGTGCTTCATCCCCTGCACGAAAGGAAGAGGAAGAGGAGAAGGGCTCGGTGCTGGCGCTGCTGGGGTGTCCCAAACCGGAGGTGAGGCCACACACACAGCCACCATCCATGGAGCCATCTAAGCGTCAGCCTGAGGGACCTGGCTCTGCCCAGGGCACGCGTCATCCTCGCCGCCGGGGCATTGGCGGTGGGTTACATCAGCATCAGTGCGGTCGCTGCGTCCTGTTGCTGGTGGTGATGGTGGCACATGGCCTGGCTCAGCCCATGCCGGCGGCTCAGTGCAGAGCAGCCAGCAGCACTGTGAGGGCTGCGTGGGGCAGAGCCTGCATCTTCCCAGCATGCGCGATGCCAGGGCAGGCAGGAGTGGAGCGACACCAGCATTGCCGTCACCACCTCCTTGATACCATTTATCATTACCCGCTGTTTACGCACCTCTGGCCAAGTTTCCATCCACCCACGAGGTGCCTGGCCAGCTCGCGTCCACGTCTGTCCAGGGGAGAGCCAGGGGCAAAGGCCCCTACAGCCCTGGTGCCTGTGGGGAGTGGGGCACGGAGAGGCCACGCGGCTGTCACGTCCCCATTCCTCGGGGACCAGGTGCTCCTGGGTTCCACCACCATGGACAAGCCAGCCACGATTGTATGGGGGGAGCAAGTGGAGACCCCTTGGGTACCCCGGTGTGCTTGGGGACAGCCTGGGGACATGCCAGCCTGAGGACCTCCCTGCCACTGCTGGAGCATCACGGAGCCTCTGCCAAGTCACAAACGGATGGAGCTGAATGCTCAGGAGGTGCCATGGCAGGGGACATGTCCCGCCTCTGCAGGTGCCTGGGGAGCCTTCTGACCCTTCTGTCTGCAGACAGTGGCACCCGCAGAGCCCCGTGCCAGGCTGCAGCAGGCAGAAGGCTGGTGTCTGCGCTTGCCCTGTGCCCGGGGGCTCTTGGCCAGCTGCCCCCACAATCATTAACCCAGTGAGGCCCTGGCAGCTCCGGCTGTCACTCATTGACAGGGTCGGGGCTGAAGTCCTCGGCCATGCCGGCCCCGCAGCTTCTCCTACACCATTAGAGGTGCCGGGAAAACAAGCTCCTGGCACTGCCCCTTGCTGCCAGGCAGGGTGGCATCGGGGCCAAGGGCTGGCTCCAGCCCTGCCCTGGCCCCGGGGGGGCTCTGTGGGGTAAGGGGGGGCCAGGGGGACATTGCTGCCGGGAAAAGCACTGTCTAGCCTCGGCGGCAGAGGAAGGAGTGGGACACACGTCCAGGCAATGCTCTTTATTTCCCCAGGTTTCACACCACAGACGGGACTGAGCAGCACCACGGAGACACAGGGGGGCTCTGACCAGGGCTGTGGGGCTGCAGCCAGCTGCAGCAGCGTGGGGCTGGGTGGACATGCTCCCTGTCCCTGGGTGAGCCCTGGGGCTGCCCTGGGCCACCCCTCTGCCTCTGGCTGGGCAGTGGTGACAGAGCGGTGACCCAGGGAAGGGCCCTGGCACGCACAGACGATGGAGGGATCTCCTGGCTGCTGTCAGGGGGCTGTCTCCATTGCGGACTGGGTCTGGGACCTCTGGGGACATGGGGCTGCTGGGGATGGGGACCTGCAGGGCACAGCAGGCTCAAGGTTACAGCCCAGCACAGCCGCCGGCAGGGATGCCAGGCTGGGCACACGCTGCGTACCTGCACACCAGGTTGAGATGATCAGCACCCAGGGGTGCTGCATTCCTTTGGCACCAGGCAGACCTGTCCCCGAGGGCCGAGCACCCGCAGCCCCAGCTGGGCTGGGGCAGGGGACCTACGAGGATCTGCTCCTATGGGTCACTTCAGCAGCCGCCCATGCAGGGTCTCCCGGCGGGGAGGAGGAAGGCTTCTTTGCCACAACCTGCTGGCTCTGCCTCTGTCTGCTTGGGGCAGGACTAGGTGCCCTGCTCCACAGCAGCAGTGCTATCGTGGCAGGATCAGGCCCTGCCACACTAACGCAATGCAGACAGTAATAACTTGCCCGGGGCACAGGCCGGCAGGGCCATCCTCACCCTCCCTGGGAAGGGTAGACCCGCACATCAACAACGGGGGAAGCCCTGTTCCTGCGGGGTCAGGGACCGGATCTGGACCTCAGCTCCAGACACGCGTTCTCCTGACCGTGCCTGCCCACAGCACTGGGGTTTGGGGCTGGAGCCTGCCTTGTCACCCCACCCACCCTCTCTATCCCACACACTCGTCGGTTGGAAGGGTGCTTTCCCCACCTGAACAGTCAGAGGGGCTGTGCCAGCCCGGCATAGGCAGGATTTGCTGGGCAGGCAGCTCTGCCGCAGGCAGAGCAGGCAGAGGCACTGGGCAGGACAGTGCCAGGCATGCGTGGGACGTTGCAAAGTGCTTTGCAACAGGGGTTCAAACTATGTACAGGACTCCCTTGACGTGCACCAGGATGCGACCCCACCGAGGGGCATGGCAGCTGCTCAACCACTCACAGCGACATGACACGACAGTTTGGGACAGGATGTGGATGAATCTGCGGTCCGGGCAGTGTCGGCGGTGCAGGGCAGGGGCCAGTCAGGCCCCGTGTTGAACCCCGGCATGGCCCGGGGGTACCACGCACCAGGTGCGGACGTGCAGCAGGACTCATCGGAGCTCATGGTCGACCGAAGGCTGAGCTGGTGCGGGCTCTGCGGGCTGAGGATGGCTGTTTCCCTCGGAGCCTGGGTGAGGTGTGCGGGGCTGATCCGACCCTTCGCAGGTGCTGTCGTCCTGCCCGGGGAGCTGGAGGAAGTCAGGCAGGACCAGGTCCTCCTTGGAGAGCAGCCCACGCTGGTCATTGGCCCGGCAGCTCTGGGCACGGTTCAGCAGCTCCACCAGCCCTGGAAGAAATGCAGGTCACACACCTGAGCTTGGCGCTCAGGCTCCTGTCCTAACGCCTCGGCTGCCCTCTCCACCTGACGTGACCCTGAACATATTGCAGGCACAGCACCTGCACCTTCTCCCTGCTCCATTCCAGCACCCATGGGACCCTGCACCCATCCCCAGCAGACCAGGGGCCCCGCGTCCCTCACCCCGTGTCTTGCCCCAGCCCCTCAGGTTTCAGACATGCCAGGTCTCACCTTCCAGGTCATACGTGCGGCGGTTCAGGTTCGTGGCAGCTGAAGACCGGGGCCGGGAGAAGGAGGAGGGCATCTCCCACAGCGTGTCAGGCTCTGCTCCTGTTGGGCTTCCCTCCTGTGATGAGCAGCCCAGGCCTCAGCGACGGGGCAAGAAGGCAGTGCTCCCCCAGCCCACGTCCCTCTTGCCCTCCCACAGCCTGGCTCCCACCTCGGCACCCGCTGCCCACCCTGTGCCAGCGTCGCAGCGGGGCACACCTTCCCTACAGACTATGGCAGCGGCCACAGGGTCATCTCCAACCAGGGCAGTGGGATATTGAGCTCACCTCGCTCCGGAGTGGGGAGGGGGCAGCCGCAGCCTTGGCGCTCGCCGTCACTCGCGTGTCTGCAAGGTAAGTGATGCTCAGCACCCCGTGCCAGCACGCTGGTCCTGGCCCGGCTGGTGACAG
Source organism: Mycteria americana (assembly GCF_035582795.1). NCBI lineage: Eukaryota > Metazoa > Chordata > Aves > Ciconiiformes > Ciconiidae > Mycteria > Mycteria americana. Next base: position 11,286,123 of record NC_134372.1, read on the forward strand.
GATGCAGCCCATCCCAGTGAGCAGGAGCCGTGGCCAGCAGAAAGCAGGCTGGCCCTGTGAATGCTGTGGTGGGGGGGACACGGCCTGGTGGGGGGACATGGCTTGGAGGGGAGGACACTTTACCTGCCAGCGTTTCCAGGATGAGTTTCTGAGCAGCCACCGTGCTGACCAGCTTCTCCAGGTCGAGGGCAGCTGGCTCGCCTTGCTGCAACGGGAAGAACCAGCCAGTGTCATGCTTGCTGTGGCACGGCAAAGGCAGCCAGGCTGAGCACCGTGAGCTCCCCGGCCAGACCCTGCCGGGTCATGGGCTGCACAGCGCAGAGCACACCCACCGGTCCCTCCTGGCCCACGGCGGGGTGCCACGGCCCATCTCAAACACCGGTGACTCTCTGCAAGCTCACAGGCTGCCCCTGGCACAGACCGCTGCTCCCCACCACCCGGTCACTGCCAGCAGCCCCTGGCCTAAGCCCCAGACCCGGCTCCCCACCGCCCCCAGCATCCTGGCCGCAGGAGGCTGGGGCCGTGCCCACCGAGGCGCGAGCCCTCACCCGCCGCAGCAGCGCCAGCTCCATGCTCACGCCATACTTCCCCAGCACCGGCTGCAGTGCTTCCCGGATGCGCTTGGTTGACTTTGCCGTGATGCGGATGGTCTTATTGAGGGAGGAGATTTCCAGCCTGCGGAGGGGGAGAAGAGGCTGTCTGCAGGCAAACACGGAGTGGCAGGAGAGGCAGGGGCAGAGCCGGGTCGTTCGGGACTGCCTGGGGGGTTGCGTGTGGGGCACCGTGGGTGGCCACGCATGATGTGAACCGGACACATGTGGGCAACAGCATCAGCCCTGAAGCTCCCACTCACTCAAAGCTTATCCTGTTCTCCAGCTTCACCTCCTGGTCTGCCAACACAGAGCACTCCTGGTCCAGCACCAGCGCTTTCTGCAAGAGCCAAACGATCAGGAGAGAGCAAGCAGAGTGGCACGTGGTCCCAGCCTGGGGATGGTCCGGCTGGCAGGAGCCCCCTCTCCCCCCGCCCACCCTACCTGCTCATTCCCAACCAGGTAGACCTTGATGTCGGGGAGGCTGAAGCCACGCTTCTCGCATATCCCCGCCAGCATGTCGCGGATGGAGTGGCCAGGCCGGACGGAGGCCAGTGAGGCTGTGCCGTCAGGCAGGTACACACAGCAGTACTTCATGGGCTTGGCCGGCAGCTCTGCCTCACTGCCCCCCAGGCTCTTCCGATGGCCCTGCGGGAGGGATGCGGTGAGATAAGCACAGCCGGTGGCAGCGTGATGCCGCAGGGCTAGCGCGGCGACGACTCACCTCCGTCCAGGGGCTGGTGGCCGTGCTGGCCGAGGACAGGAAGCCCAGGTCCAGGCTGGCCGAGGAGTTGAGCGAGCCCTGGGACTCCCGCCACAGCATGGTGCTCCCACCGCCTTCTCCCCCCTCTAAGACAGACAGAGGGACGGTGGTGGGGACTGTGGGCACCCTTCAGGGGCAGCACGGCCCCTCTGCCCCACTCGGCAGAGCACCTACCTGCCCAGGAGGGCTCCCGCCGCTCTCCCTTCCTGAAGGACCGGCGAGGGCTGCGGTTGGCACCACTGCCCGCCGTCTCCACACCCAGCGGCAGGGACTTGCCCAGCTTCAGCTTCGACTTCTGGGGCGAACGGAGAAGCATCTCAGAGTGGGGATGTCCAAGGCTGCCCCTTCCCTTTCCCCAGTCCCCCAAACCGCTTGTCCGTTTTCAACCCGGGGCTGGGTTTGCTCCGAGCAGCGGGGAAGGGACCCATCACCGTTTTCTCAGGCCAAGGGACAGGTACCCGTCCCCCCTTCCCACGCCGCTCACCTTGCTGAGGTCAGGCGGGGGGCTGCTGCTGCGGGAGTGGGGCCGCAGGTCAGGCAGGGGCTGCCCCTGGCTCTCTGCCCGCAGGCAGGCCTGGTAGAGCGGGGATTTCACAAAGCGCGTGTAGCTGTCAAACTTCATCAGGTTAAAGATCTGCAAAGGGAGGATGCGTGTGCTTAAGACTCCTGCCCACCTACAGCTTGGTCTGGCCACTGCCCCATGGCATGGCCCCACAGCGACAGCAGCGATGCTGGGTGATGCGCAGGGTGGTCCTGCGGCCCCCATCCTGCGGGTGGGGTGGAGCACGGGTGCTGCTCGTACCTGGAGCTGCTGGATGCGAAACATGTCTGGGGAGGGGTTGGCCAGCATGTCCTCCCCAATCCAGGCCTGCTTGTCGATGTTCACAGGACTGACCGAGTGGCTGGAGAGGAACTCATCGTAGATTCGCCGTGCCTCCTGGGCCAGCTGGGGGAGTAGGGGGGTCAGGCAGGGACCAGGAGCCCCCTCCTCACTGCTACCCTGCAGGGGGCCCCTGGCTCACCCCGTGGAGCCACCTGAGCCCTGAGGAGCCAAGTGCCCCTGGGACCAGCTTGGTACCTGGGCTTCAGGATGGGCACTGGAGCCAGCCACCCCCACCCAGCACCAGGCTCTGGGCACAACACACTGGTCTCTCCGTGGAGGTACAGCCTGAGGTAGGAACCGTTCCCCACCAGCCGTGTGGCCCTGTCCCCACGAGCCCCCATCTAGCTCTGTGCCCTTGCTTTCTTGTCATCCCAGCAGCACTCTCCACACTCTGCCTGCCCCGGACTGGAGAAGCACGTCCTGCTCCACAGGGCAGGCAGTCCCGGATGTGGCTTTTCAGATGCACATCATATCCATCTCCTTATCGCTCCCACAAGACACCCCAGCCTGCTCAGCCTCCCAGAACAGGGGTCTGCCAGGACCCTGGGACATGCAGGCACGACAGCCACCTCCACCTCTGCCCATGTGCCTTCCAGCAGCTGCGTAACCCAGGCTCAGCCACACCATGGCTGCACAGAGGCTGGTACCTGCTGCGTGTCGCTGGCTGGGATCTGCTGGAAGCGTTCACATGCCTGCCAGAAGTAGACGTTTTCGGCGCTGAACTCCTTCTTGAGGAACTCCTGCGGGGCAGATAGAGCTGCTGGCCTGGGCGGCACCATGGCTGTGGGATGGCTGGTTGCCAACAGCAGATGGGAGTGGGGACCGAGGTGTGGGCTGTGGCACTCACAGTGAAGTAGGTGACAGCCACGCGGTCCTGCAGCAGTGTCTCGAAGGACTCAGCCCAGCTGACCACAGACCCCTGTGTGGAGCCGCAGGTGGCCGGTGGTCCTGGCAGGCTGTTCACGCTGTTGTTGCTGCCACGGGCCCTGGAGGCGTTTAACTCTGAGAGAGAAAAAGGGTCAGTTCTGGCTGCCTGGGTGTCACCAAGCATCACACCCCTGTCACCAGTAGCCCCCTGTATCTGCAGCGAGTTCATCCACCCCATTCCAATCGCAGCCAGAGAGCCCTCAGGTAGGGAACACAAGGAGCATCACAGTGGCATTCTTGGCAGATTGAGCGCCGTGATGCCATAGCTGGCACCTTCCAGCGAGCGTGACAGCCCTCCCTGCCAGTGCTGGCCGTCCTCCCCTCCCTGGGGTGTCACCGTGATTCCACCTGTGACTCATCTCCCAGGGGAACAAAGCTGAGATATGGGGGGAAGGCACCCAGCCGGGGAAGGAAAGCAGGGTGGAAGGGGACACAGGGGGCACATGGCGTGGAGGGAAGCTTGGAGGATGGGTAGAGGTGGCTGAACTTACCTTCTCTGTTCCTCTGGCCATGACAAGGAACAAACCCAGCGAGAAGAGGGCACAGAAAGTGTCATCCCCAGCTCCCAACCCCGAGGAAACCCTCCCTCGGGGAAACCCAAGATGACCATGCATTCAAATGGAGTCCCTCCATCAAAAAGACGGAAGTTCCCAGGGGCAACCCCAGCTTTTGAACAGGTTTGGCTGGCGAGCAACTGGGAGCAGAGGGTCATTTGCAAGAGAAGGTAAGGGTATGCAAGCAGGCCTCTCCGGGCAAAGCCAGCGGGAAGAGAGGAGGCGGCAGGCTGCTGCTTTGCTGGGTTCCCCGCCCATCTCCTCCTGTCCAAAACACGGGGTAACTGTGCACACCCTGTGCATGCAGGTGGGAACAGCAGCCACCGGCACCCCGCACTGGAAGGACCCTGCAGCAGGGCTGAGACGGGCAAATGGGCCATCTGAGATATCCAATGCACAATGAGACAGACGGACAGACAGATAGGCTCCCTCAAGAAACCCAGGACTGGCTGGTACCCAGGTTCTGCTTGCCCCGGGAAGCCCCTCAGACCCCAGCACCCAAGGGGGCCAGCTGAGCAGCCAGAAGAGAGGGGCAGGTGACACAGGGTGTGTGGGAGGGTTGGGGGGATATAGGGAGTCCCTGGCACAGGTCTTGGCCCAGCACTGCGGGGGCCCAGCCATGCACCCACCCACAGCACAGCCTGTGCTGACACAGGACCTGGCTCTCTGCGGGCTCCTTGCCCCGGCACCAGTCTGGCTGTGGGCTTCCCCCTCCCCTGAAGACAATGAAGGCCTCCCATCCCAGAGCAAAGAGCAGTCTTACCTCCATCTGACACAGCTGGGCCCTGCGGGGGTGGAGAGAAGAGAGGTGAGAGAGGGCACACGGCATCTGCCAGCCCAGTGGAGCGGTACCCAGGCAGGCGGCAGCATCAGGGCAAGCCCAGTCCGAACCCAGGAGCAAGGGACACAGGCTGCCAGCAAACACCGCTCTGGTGTTAGCTGCAACCAGGACAGCTGCCCCACAGCAGGGGCACGACACAGGGCTCCCAGCCGGGGGGCAGCAAGCAGGGGTGGGTGGGTTGCAAGGGGTACGCAGCTTTTCTCCCACCTCCTGTGCATCTACTGCCCTGGAGCCAGGCCAGCAATTGGGAAAGGGCAGATACTATCTAGATGTAACCCTGCCACCGCTGCCTGCGGAGGAGAGAAGCAGTGTCCCCGGCACAGGAAGAGGAGGGGAGGAGGGGAGGGAAGGAAGGACAACCACAGCCCTAGGCAGGCAAACTGACTGCTCCCTCCTTCCTTGGGGCCTGGGGCTACTGGAGGGCAGATGCCCAAAGATGGGGACCGGGTCCTGCCAGAGCTGCCAGGCCAGGGCACAGCAGGACAGGGTGCCCTGCAGCATCCCCTGGGCTGCCCCAGATACCTGCCGCAGGGATGGGGTACCCCAGGACCCACAGCAAGTGGGCAGATGGGCAGAGCCTCCACAGTCAAAGCCCAGCCAAGCACTCCCTGCACAGCGCTGCCTCTCATTGCCCCCGCTGCCTGGGGCCACGCTGAAGTGGTGCCCTTGACCTGGCTGGCCAGTGCCCCCCACCCTGCCAGCCCTGCACACCCCAGCCTGCCCTGCACGCACCCCGCCTGTCCCCATCCCAGCCCCACACACTCCTGCCTCCTACCCCAGCCCCACTACCCCACCCCTGCCTGTCCCTCCTACCCCACATGCCACTGCCATGTCCCTTACCCCAGCCCCACACATCCCAGCCCTGCTTGCCCATTAGCCCAGCCCCACACACCCCTATCTTGTCATCTGCTTGCTCTTCCCCATCCATCTCTGTTGCCCACACCCACACAGCTCTGCCCTGCCTCTGCCACCCAGTCCCATGCACCACAGCACTGCTGACTCCTGTTTACCCCCCATACGTCACTGCTTGCCCATTACCCCAATGCCATATACATCCCCCACTTACATCGCTGTCTCAGCCTCACAGACCCCTGCCTTCTCATTACCCCAGCCCCCTATGTCCCTGCCTGCCTGTTACCCAGCCCCGTATGCTGTTGCCTGCCCCGATACCCCTCTGCATCTCTGTCTGCTGGGAATACCCAAGCCCCATACACCTCTGTCTGCACGTTACCCAGCCTCACACCCCCTGCCTGCCTGTTTCCCACCCCACACCCCTCTGCCTGCCCACTTCCCAGCCCCACACCTCCTGCCTGCCCGTTATCCTCTCCACACCCCTCTGCCTGCCTGGTACCTGGCCCCATACATCTCTCTGCCCGGTACCCAGACCCATACCCCCCTGCCTGCCCGTTATCCGCCCCACATCCCCCTGCCTGCCCACTGCCTGGCCCCATACATCCCTCTGCCTGCCCGTTATCCGCTCCACACCCCCCTGCCTGCCCGGTACCCGGCCCCAAACAGCCCCTGCCCGCCCGGTACCCAGCCCCACGCCGTGCCGCCGGGCGGGGCCGCTCCCGGAGATGGGGACCGGCGCCCCGGGCCGGGCCGGGCCGGGCCGGGACTCACCATGCGGCCGTTGTGGACCAGCAGCAGCTTGCCCTTGCCCTGCATGCCTGGCACCGCCCGGCCGAGCGCGCTACCGGCGCGGCCCGCGGCCCCGCAGCATCCCTGGCCGGCGGCGCGGTGCGGCTGCCCCGGCCCGGCCCGGCCCGGCGCTCCCCGGCACTACCGCTTTCGGCTGCCACAGGAAGTGTCGCCATGGGAACCGAGACCGCAGCGGGGGGAGCGGAGCCGCCCTCCCGCCCCGCGCCGCCGCCGCCACCGGCCCCGGCACCGCCCCGCTGGGCACCGGCTCCGGCTCCGGCTCCGGGCCAGGAGGCGCCGCGGCCCCGCCCGCATCCCCATCCCCGTCCCTGTCCCTGTTTCCATCTGCATCCCCATCCCCATCCCCGTCCCTGTTTCCATCTGCATCCCCATCCCCATCCCTGTTTCCATCCCCATCCCCATTCCTGTTTCCATCTGCATCCACATCCCCGTCCCCAACCCAATCCTCATCCCAATCCCCATCCCCATCCCAATCCCCATCCCCATCCCCAACCCAATCTTCATCCCAATCCCCATCCCCATCTGAATCCCCATTCACATCCCCATCCCCATCTGAATCCCCATCCCCATCCCAATCCCCATCCCCATCTGAATCCCCATCCCCATCCCAATCCCCATCCCCATCTGAATCCCCATCCACATCCCCATCCCCATCCCAATCTCTGTCCCCATCCCTGACCCCATCCCCATCTGAATCCCCATCCCAATTCCTGTTCCCATCCCCATCTGAATCCCCATCTGAATCCCCATCCCAATTCCTGTTCCCATCCCCATCTGAATCCCCATCTGAATCCCCGTCCCCATCCCCATTCCTGTCCCCATGCCCATCTGAATCCCCATCCAATCCCCATCCAACCCCCATCCCCATCCCACTCAGCCCCATCGCCAGCACCGCCCGTGCTGCCTCAGGGTCACCACCCCATTGCCACCACTCCCAGCAGCCTGGGCAGCCCGAGGGGGCTCCTCCCGGGCATCACATCACCCCAGGGAAGGGGGGTGCAGGGGCAGGGGGGCATCAGCACACCCAACGCACCCCGCCGCCAGCCTGGTGCCGCTTGCCCTGCTCACACCTGGCCGGGCACGCAGCTGCCTGCCAGCCCCGTGCCAAGCAGTGGGTCTGGGGGTGGCCCCAGGGCCGTGCTGCTGCTGCTGCCATTAGCAGCCAGCACTCAGGGAGAGCTGCCTGCGCCGTGGACGCCGGCAGAGCCTGGCAGAGAGGAGTGGTGGACGTGCAGCTTGGAGTCACCAAACTGATGCCTAAGCAGTTTTGCCCATCTCCTAGGTTGGGGTTCCATGTTCATCAGCAACCACAAACCAGTCAAGGATATTTTAGGATATTTGTTAGGAAATGTAAGTAACTAACAGTTACAGGATAAACCGCAGAGCACCATGGCAACCCACTCATGGAAATGCTAATAACTGGGACGTAAGGTGGGTGATTAACCTATCAAAAGCAGAACCCTAACATTAAGTTGGGTGCAGATCTATGCAGAGAAAAATGAAGTGTTCCCACCGTGAACATGCACAAAAGCAGTACGGCATTAGCAGCCGCAGCCCTGGCAGGGTCTGCAGGCAGGAGGTAGTGGAGGGTGGCCCCTGCTGCTGCCCCTCTGCCCCCCACTGTGGCATGGAGCAGCAGTGGGGTGGGGGACGATCTTGCTTCTCCCCTTCTCTTTGTCAGAGAGTAGCTGTGTTGTTTGGCTTGGCTTTGCAACGGGAGTTATAAATAAAAATGTCTCACCAAGAGTGCGTGACTCACGGTCCTCACCACAAGGATAACCTCTCTGCTAGGAAACCTGATCCGAGGACCGAACTGCGGCATGCAAGAATCAAAGACATTGCTTAATTAATATATTTAATCCAAATGGTGAACAGACGAGCCCCTCACCCCACCTGGGATGGGGTGGGCTGCTGGGGAAGGTGCCTGTGCCTCTCTGGACGCCTGTCCTGTGCCATCCCTGACCTCCAGCTGCCGACAGCCCAGCCCTCGACCTGCTCCAGGGCATGGTGGTTTCCCTCAGACGGCAGTGGGGAGCTGCGGCAGTGGCTGACGTGGCCTTGGGCAGCTCCAGTCTCAGCGTTACCTCCTGCCACCCTCCGAGGAGCAGCTCGTGGGTGCTGATGTCGCCTCACCCTGCGTGGGTGGCCTGGAACATGGGGATGTGCTGAGGCATCACCCCTCACATGGAAGACCGTGTCAGCACTGTGCACCAGGACACGGCCATGCCTGTGGGCTGCCTCCACTGCCTGGGCAGCAGGCAGCGGCCCCCTTTGGAGGCTGGGGCTGAAGTGCCTCTCCCAGGATCACACGCCGGCTCCATCCCACTGCCATGCTCTGCCCGCGGTGATGCCTGTGGTGCCTGGGTACCGTATCCTCCCGCTGTGCTGCCATCCCCGAGCTGGAGCCTGGCCCCGTGGGAAGAGGAACGCCCTGTGGCCCAGTGCCCCAGCCTGGCGGGACCTGGTTTATCCTGGGGGTAGGCGACGGCGGGGCGACAGCTGGCTGGGGGATTTGCCGAGGGCATTATTTAATGCCGTGGGTAAATGGAAAAACAGCAGCTAATTCTGGAGCCCGTAATCCTCTTCCTCCCCCAGGGATGGGGAGCGTGCCAGTCACGCAGCCACCAGCGGGCCCTGGGGACAAGCCCCTGGCAGGTCCCCAGGCGTACCACGGGCCAGAGCGATGGGTGATGTGCAGAAGGTAAGCGGGGTCTGGTGACATCCTGCCTGCGCCAGGGTGGGTGTGCTGGCACCAGCTCCCGGCTGTGGTGTCAAGCAGCCTGGCAGAGCAGGACCAGGGCTTTACCCTGGCCTTGTCCCCCCAGCACACCCAGGAGCTGGCAGGGCTCCCAGGGCAGGGACAGCACACCGGGGTGGGGACTGGGGCTGAGCAGATCTGCTGTGGGGCCACCCCAAGCCTGGACACCTTGGGAGCCAAGCCCTGGCACTCGCTCAGGCCATAGACACAGGGTACCCATGGCCAACAGTGCGCCCAGCTCCCCCCTCCAAAATGAGTGTGCTCTGCAGCAACCCAGCACCCCGCAGGGCTCCTCCAGCACCCCGTGCCCCCAGGGGCTGCTCTCCGTCATCCAGAGGCTGAAGGGTTCCCCGGAGCAGGAGCTCCGCATCATCCTGCTGGGGCTGGACAACGCAGGGAAGACCACGCTGCTGAAACGCCTGGCGTCCGAGGACGTCAGCACCATCACCCCCACCCAGGTAGGTGCTGCTGGGGGCCACGGGCAGTGGGAGGGTGGCAGGTCCTACCGTCCCCTTGGGTGATGCCCTGGGGTTTGTGTCCCCATGCAGGGCTTCAACATAAAGAGCGTCCACTCAAATGGCTTCAAGCTAAACGTCTGGGATATCGGGGGGCAGCGCTCAATCCGCCCATACTGGAGGAAGTATCTGGGCAGCACAGACCTACTGGTGAGTGGGGCGGCCGCCTGCAGCCCACCACAGCCCTGCATGCAGAGAGCCCGGGGGGCACTGTACCCCTGCAGAGCCCTGCAGCCCCAGCAGAAGGCAGAGGGCTGTGCAGCTGGGCAAGGAGGAGCCACTGACTGTCTCTTTTGTCCCCACGGCAGATTTATGTCATTGACAGCGCAGACCAGAAGCGTTTTGAGGAGACTGGGCAGGTATGAGGGGTCTAGGTGGGGGGTGGCTGTGGGGTCCTGGGGCTTGGACCCGGCTGGCACCAGCTCTTTGAGGACTGGAGAGGGGAGCGAGGCTGCTCTCTACCGTGGGGCAGCACTGCTGTGAGGGCCACGCTGTCCCCAGAGCTATGTGGGAAGGGCTCGTGACTGGGGTCTCAGCACCTAGAGCCACTCCACCCCATGGCAGATCTGTGCCCAGCAGCTCCCCCCAAGCTGTGTGTGATGCCCCACGGGTACCTGACACGGGGGTGACACTGCCCTCGGTGAGAGGGACCCCTCGGTCGCCAGCCTCATGCCCTCCTCCCACCTCCCCAGCGCCAGGTTAGCAATACAACCAAGCAAAGGTTTACGAGTAGCAAATTCAGAGTTACAAACCCTGGGAACGAAGCTGGAGAGGGGAAGGTGAGACTCTGAGTGCCAGTCTCGGCTGTACCGGCACCAGACGGCAGTGTGGGTGTGCCAGACAGCACGGGGCTGACAGCAGCCTCCTGTAGCTGCCCTTTGCCCAAGGCTCTCAGTGCCAGGAGTGCTTCAGCCCTCAGGTAGTACTGCGTGCGGCTCCTGGGCTCTCTTCAGGGCAGATGGAGCTTCAGGGGTGTGTGTCTCTCCCTCGGGATGTCGAGACCTCACAGCTTCTTCGGCTGCAACAAGAGCACCAGAGAGAGGGGAGTGAGGCATTTTGGGGGACTGAGGTGCCCCAGCCCACCCTGGGCAGCTCAGGCAAGTGGCCAGGCCGCTCTGTGGAGGAGGGCAGCAGTGGGCAGCAGCCCTAGGAGGTGGTTCTCTCTTGGCAGGAGCTGGCAGAGCTCACCGAGGAGGAGTCCCTCACGGGGGTCCCGCTGCTGGTGTTTGCCAACAAGCAGGACCTAGTGACTGCAGCACCTGCAGCCGAAATCGCAGAAGGGCTGAGCCTCCACACCTACCGGGACCGGGAATGGCAGATCCAGGCCTGCTCAGCCTTGTCTGGGGAAGGAGTGCAGGTAGAGGGATGGGGGCCTGCAGGCTCTGTGGACGAGGGAGAGGACCCAAGGACCTGCCATGCTCTTGGGGCTGTGCTCATGTCTCTCTCTTCCCTCCAGGATGGGATGAACTGGATTTCCAGCCAGATTATGAACAGGAAGAAGTGAGAGCTGCGAAGTGCCAGACTGGACTGAGCTGCAGGTCCCTAAGCCATGGCCAACCCCCTAGGTCCCTAGACTCCCCCTGAGGGCTCGGCTGGGTCCTGAGCCTCAGACTGCCGTGCTCAGATGGGCTTCCTACCCAGTCTTTCACTAATCAGTCAGCTTCCCCTCTCCCTGCCTCCTGGGCTTCCACGGGCTCCTCGTACCCCCCCAACCCTCCTGCAGCTGCAGTGCTGTTGGAGGAAGCACCTGTCCTGTAGTGTCAAGGGCTTGCACACCTCCAGAATGAGAACCTGCTCAGGACTTGTCCATCCACACTGCTGGCACACGCCGCAGAGACTGCTGCAGCACGCACACTGCCCAGAGCAGGCTGAACACCCCACCATGGCACCGGCTACACCCTCAGCCATGGCACGTACAGCCAACCGAATGGTGTGTACTCCCCTCCGCTCCCATAGGATGTGACCGGTGCTGCCCTAGGCATGGCAGCTGGCTCGGGGAGGCCTTGGTTCAGTATCTTTTGCTGGCCAGAGGAGCTCCCACGTGTGCACAGGACCTGGGACAAGCACAAAGACACAGAGAGGACCTGGCCATGCAGTCACCAATGGAGGGGTTTCATTGCCTGGTGACAGCCTTGGTTGCAGCCACGCTGCGCATGCCACCGAGAGGGGCTGCTCTGCAAGAGCCCCTGGGAAGCGCATTGCCCTAAACACACCCAAGCTGGGGCTTCTGTCACCGCGCTGAAGATGCCCATCCCGAGGGCTGGAAGATGCAGCTCCCTGGCCACCACAGCCACCATGGCTAAGCGCCCGCACCACTGGGGACGGGTGGGAGACAAGCTGCAACGGGGCTGGGGGCCTTCTGCTGTGCCAGGCCCTGGGCTGCAGCCCTGCCTGCCCACAGGCAGACCTGTGGCCCTGAATAAAGCTGCCTGTAACCTCTGTGCTGCCTCGGCCAGTCCTTCCCGCCGTGCTGGGACAGCACTTCTCCCCCGCCCCGCCGCTCTGCGGCCCGGCGGGGCCTGCGGGGCCCCGGGCTGGGGCCGTTCCCGGGGCCGGGACCCCCCGGGCGGGCCGGGGCCGAGCCCCCTCCCTGGCGCCTGCCGCCATCTTGTGTGGCGTTGCCATGGCGACAGGCTGCCCGGGGGCTGCCGCGTCAGCGCCGCCGGAGCGGGTCACGTGTCCCGTGGGCGGCACGAGCCGCGCACGTTCCCGCGCGCACGTGACTGGCACGGGGGGGGGGGGCCGGACTACAGCTCCCGGCATGCTGCGCGCCGCCGCGCCCGCGCAGTGCACACCGGGAGGTGCTCTGCCGCCCCTCCCCCCTCCCACCCGCCCGCCCAAAGCACGGCGGGAGCTGCTCGCCTCCCCGGCCCCGCCCCCTTCTCGTCCATAGGCGGGCAGGAGTGACGCTTGCCCTTGGAGGCGGGAACGCGGTGGTGTGAGGGCTTCTGATTGGCGACGCGGGCTGCCGCTCCCGGGCGGGGGCAGGGGCGGTGCGCCGGAAGGCGGAAGGGGAGGATGGCGGCGGGTGCGGGCGGGCTGCTGGCGGCGGCGGCGCTGCTGGTGGCGGTGGCCGGGCCGCGCCCGGCGCCCGCCGAGCTCACGGACGGCAACAGCGAGCACCTGAAGCGGGAGCACTCGCTGATGAAGCCGTATCAGGGTGAGCGCGGGGCCGGACGGGACGGGACCGATGCTCCGCGGCGGCCCGGGCTGAGCAGCGCTGTCTCTGCCCGTTGCAGGTGCGGGCTCCGCCGCGATGCCGCTGTGGGACTTCCAGGGCAGCACCATGGTCACCAGCCAGTACGTCCGCCTGACGCCCGACGAGCGCAGCCGGGAGGGCTCCATCTGGAACCGCGTGGTGAGAGCCCGGGGGGGCACCGCTGGGGGCTGGGGGGAGACCGCCGGGGGCTCGGGGCGGCCCCAGCGCCTCTCCCGGCTCTTGCCCTGACGCCGCTGGGCGGTCTCTCTGCGCAGCCCTGCTTCCTTAAGGACTGGGAGCTCCACGTCCACTTCAAGATCCACGGAGCCGGCAAGAAGAACCTGCACGGGGACGGCCTGGCCCTGTGGTACACGCAGGAGCGCCTGGTGCCAGGTACAGTATGCAGCCGGGGGCTGCCTGGCCGGGCTGAGGCCTCGCACGTGCCCTGGGCAGCCCAGGGAGCTGCCCTTGGAGCTGCCCCTGTCCTGGAAGGTTTTTCACCAGGGAGGGCGTTTGAGCTCCCCTCTGTCTGGTTTCCCTAGATGGGGATGGTGTGTCTTGTGTGTTCTGCCTTGGAAACAGGCGCCCTCAGTCATCTGCCTGGCAATAAACAGCTCTCACAGCTTCTCAATAGAAGTCTCTGAGCACAAATTCCTTCTGAGAGCCTTCTATTCCCTATGTTCTGCCCTGTTCCAGGTCCTGTCTTTGGCAGCAAGGACAACTTTCACGGACTGGCTATCTTCCTTGATACATATCCCAATGATGAAGCGACAGAGGTGAGTAGTTCAGGGAGCTCGTTCAGTGCCGAGGAGGCTGTTTCCTCGTGGCTTCGTGTTCCGAGTTCTTCATGCCCGGACCAAGGAAAAGTCTCTCCTTATGTGAGAGTGGGCTGCTCTTCCTGTCATGGGAGCTGGCAAAGGGAAGAGTTTGCACGTGCATTAACGGAGATAAGAAGGTCCTTGCTCCACCTTCTGCTGTTGTTGACCACACAGACCTTTCCAAGGCCTTTTCCCCTCAGGGTGAGAGGGCAGCATGGAGCTGTGTAAACTGTGCACCACCTATTAAGTTAAGTTAGAGGAATCCACCTGAAAGTATATTAATCCGGAGTGTCATTTCTTGAACTTTGTGCTTTGGTTGATCATTCCACGTTGTTTCTGGCCTTATCCTCTGTTTCCAACCTGGGTGTCTCTGAAAGAGAAACTCCTGGGCTGGCTTTTTGCTCTGGAATTCCCCGTGGCTGAAATACAGATCAGTCCCGTAGGGGCTGTCAGTCCTTTTCTTCTCTCCTGCTCTGTCTTCGTGGATGTTGTTACGGCACAGTCAGAAAACATAACTGTGCTACTGAGATCTATTGCACCAAAAACATGTCACTTAAGTCATAAAGCACTTGGAAATGAGCCCATCCCCCTCTTGTGTGGATGCTCGCTGAGAGCTGAATTCTTGCCTCCAGTTGGCCTCTTCCAGTGTCCGTAATCTGCTGACTACAAAGCCCTGAGTGTGGTTATGCTGCTCGTGAGATTTCTGCCCGTCTGAGTCCTGTGCTCTGTTCTTACACTTCTTACCTGGTCTGGTACTTACTCCGTAAGTCTGGGGTGGTCTCATTGCCCTGGCCAGGTGGTATAGTCTGGGCTCACGGGGGGTCTTGATACAGAAGGTCAGAAATGGCTGCTCTGCTTTAGCCGAAACAAGCTCACTCTCAGTTTAGAAGCAGCTTTGCGTAGAAAATAAGCCTTGATTTCATTGTTCTGCCCTCCATACCTGACTGTGCAGCAAAACTGTGGCTCTGTTGCCATGCCTGGCTGAGATCCTGCTCTCGCTGAGATTTCTGACCAGGCAGGGGAAGGTGGCTCTTGGTCTGCAGCTCGAAGGCTCCTGCAGACTGAAAGCACCAGTGCTCTCCTCCCTGCAGCGTGTCTTCCCCTATATCTCTGCGATGGTGAACAACGGCTCCCTGACTTACGACCATAGTAAGGACGGGCGCTGGACAGAGCTGGCGGGGTGCACCGCTGACTTTCGGAACCAGAACCATGACACTTTCCTGGCAATTCGGTACTCCCGAGGCCGCCTGACGGTGAGATGTGGCAGACGCCTTCTGCAGGGTGTCTCATGCACGTTAGACGGGGCAGTGCAGTGGGGTGGGTGTTGCTGTGTCAGTAGGTGACCTGGAGATGGTTTTCCAGGCTCGTCCACCTGCACCTCTGGCTCCAAAAGAGCTGCAGGTGGGCAGGATGGCAGCGTGTGTCCTTGGTGTGACGCTCCCTGGTCTTACAGGTGATGACCGACGTGGAAGACAAGAACGAATGGAAGAACTGCATTGACCTTGCAGGGGTGCAGCTGCCAACCGGCTACTTCTTCGGTGCTTCTGCTGGCACTGGAGATTTGTCTGGTGAGAGGGGGCTTTGCTCGCAGGAATACCTCCTGTTTGGAGCCTGGACTATAATGCTATGGATGCATTGGATGGCTTCAATGGCTTCTTTTCCCTCAGTTGTTAAAATCTTGAAACCCTGTTGGGTAGGGACCTGTAGCCTGGGAAAGGAGGCACCTAAGAGCTAAGGAACATCTCAAATTGCAGTTTGATACCTGGGGTGTGAGGGTGGCTTGAGAGGGAAGGAGACCTGGACCTGGCAGAGCACGGACCTAAGGTGCTCTGAGCCTGTGGGCGTCTCTCAGAGCTTCTGACAGCGTTTGGTGCTGATGGTTATTTCCTAGACAATCACGACATTATCTCGATGAAGCTATTCCAGCTCATGGTGGAGCACCCTCTAGAAGATGAGGCTGTTGACTGGACCAAGATTGAGCCTAGCGTCAGCCTCCTTAAATCACCCAAAGGTGAGTCTCTGGGCTTCAGAAACCTTTGGTAGAGCAGTGGGATGCTGGGGCTGGACTCTTAAAGCCCTGTTGAAAGGTGTCGGAGCTGTGAGTCCCTGCGAGACCCCGCAGCAGCGAGGCTGGGTCCGTCTCTGTAGCTGTTCTTGTCCTTGCAGACAACGTGGATGACCCAACGGGGAATTTCCGAAGCGGGCCTCTGACGGGCTGGAAGGTGTTCCTGCTCCTGCTCTGCGCGCTGCTGGGCATCATCGTCTGCGCTGTGGTGGGAGCTGTGGTCTTCCAGAAACGCCAGGAGCGGAACAAGCGTTTCTACTAGTGGAAGACGTGGGCCATGGCCTGTGCCCAAACCCATCTTTTCTATGGGGAGCTGTAAAAACTGTGGTTTCTAAAAGCTGTTTCTGAGAAATATCAGAAGTATTTTCTTACCTGTCTCTTTGGCTGTATCCCCCGCCCAGCCCTGGGTGGGTTGGACTGAGGGGGGCGATGCCCGCTGGGGGCCCTGGGGCTGTGGTGGGGGAGCCTGGAGGTCGCTCCCCCCACCAGCTAGGACCTGCCGTGCTGCCCGTGGCGGGGGGGCGAGCAGCGGCGGGTGTGAATGTGAGGGGGCTGTGACGGGGCATTAAAGGACTGACACCACCTGCGGCTCTGGGTCTGTCTGGGGTGGGGAAAGGGGGGGGCTCTGTTTGGGGGGAAGCCCCAGGGGGGCTGAGAGAGCTGGGGGGGGGCGTGGTGTTGGGGTGGGGGGGTAGTGTTGCCCCCAGGGGGTCCCAGCTTGGTGGTGGGTTGTCTCGGGGGGGGGGGTGGGCAATCCCTGTGGAGGGTCCCAGAGGAATGGGGGGGGTGGGTATTCGCCGGAGGCACGGGGGGGGGGGGAGTTAAGGAAGGGGGGGTTGTCCCCGAGGTTTGGGGGGGGGGGAGCGTGTCCCCGAGGAGGGAGGGTGTCCCGGAGGAGGGAGGCCCCGGCCGGCGGTGTGAGGGGGCGTGTGTCCCCGCAGGCCTGGTCCCGGCCCCGCCCCGCCCCGCCCCGCCGGGCGGAAGGGAGCGGGGCGGAACGGCGGGGCCGGGCCGCGTTTCCGCGGGGGGGGAGCGGCGGGGCGCAGCCAGCGTGTCCCGCGGCGGCGGCGGGGCCGGCCGGGCGCCATGGGCCCGGCCCGCCGCAGGGCCGCGCTCCGCCTGGGCGGCGGCGGGTGAGCGGGGCGGCACCGGGCGGGGACGGGCGGCGCGGGGGGGGGGTCCCCGGCGGGAGGGGGGGGGGTCCCCGGCGGCCGCTGACGCCCCGCTGTGCCCCAGGTCCCCGCCGCTCCTGGGCCTGCTGCCCGGCAGGTTCTCCGTCTTCCCGCTCTTCTTCCTGGCGCTGCTCCTGGGCTTCGCCTCGCTGCTCTGGCTCCAGCTGAGCTGCTCGGGCGAGGGGCCGGCCCTGGGCGGCGGGCAGAGCCGGGGGGGTTCCCGCCAGCCCTGCCCGCCCCAGGTCCCCCTGCTGCCGGCGGAGGACGAGCCGTCGTGGGGTCCGCACCGCCTGGCGCTGCTCGTCCCCTTCCGGGAGCGCTTCGAGGAGCTGCTGGCCTTCGTGCCCTACATGCACCGCTTCCTGAGCAAGAAGAGGATCCGCCATCACATCTTCATCCTCAACCAGGTGGATCATTTCAGGTAGCGTCTCCCCTCGCCGCAGCGAGCGAAGGCAGTGAGGGGGCCCTTCTCCGAAACTCTGTCCCTGCTATGAGTGCTGAGAGGGTCTCCCGCTTCCCTTGGGCGGTGTGGAGAAGCGTAGGGCCTGGGCAGCGGGCAGTCAGGGCTGGGGCGTGTTGCTCTCCCCAGATTTACTCGCTCTAGAGCTTTTAGGACAAAGTGGTATTTTGCTTGTCTCTTCCTAAGCAAGAAGAGAACTATCTACCCCCAGATATTTCTGCTTTCTCCCCAGTGTCGCAGGTCTATAGCAGCAAACATCTAGTGACGCTAAAATTCAAAGAAGTACCATGGGGTGTTTGGAAATGCCATCGCTCACCCCCTGCTCGATGTCCAGTACCTGCCTGCAGCCCTGGCAGGGGCTGTCCAGGTCCCCAGCCGGCCTTGGGCAGGACGGGGTTTGCTGTAGCCCCTTGCTGTCTGCAGTGGCCAAACTCCTGCGTGTCACCATCATGCTCAGTGTGTGCTGCCTGCTTAGGGAGAAGCAGGGATGCAGTTTCAGGACGGGCAGCCATGGCACCCAGCACTGTGAAGGCAGAGAACGCTGTGTCTGTGTGTGTCCCTGTTTGGGGACCGGTCAAACATTTAGTGTTGAGGAGCGTGGGAGAGGGATGTGAAGGGACAGTGGCTGCTGTGCGTGGAGCTGAGAGTCCCTGGTCCTGTGGCAGGTTTAACAGGGCGTCCCTGATCAACGTGGGCTTCCTGGAGAGTGGCAATGACACTGACTACATCGCGATGCATGATGTCGATCTCCTGCCCCTCAACGAGCAGCTGGACTACGGCTTCCCGGAGGCAGGGCCTTTCCACGTGGCATCCCCGGAGCTGCACCCGCTCTACCACTATAAGACCTACGTGGGTGGCATCCTGCTGCTCACCAAGCAGCACTATGAGATGGTGAGTGCATGGGTGGGACATCCTGGCCAGTTTGGGGCAGGGGCTACGACATTGTCTTGGTGAACAGTTGTACATTTTGCGTTACATACTTGGGAAGGGGGGGAAAAGGAGTCAAAATGGTTTGGGGACAGAGCCTGTGGTGTGAGCTGGTGGGGGGCAGGAGAGGGGAGGCTGTGCTGGTGCTCAGGGCTTGTGATGCTGGTCTCTGCTCCTCTGCGGTACGTGGAGTTGTGCTGGACCAGACCATGGGCGGTACGATGCCCTTCTCATTTCAGTGCAATGGCATGTCCAACCGCTTCTGGGGCTGGGGACGGGAGGACGACGAGTTTTATCGACGTATCAAAGGAGCTGGTCTCCAGGTGAGGGGTGCTCCATGGCCTCCTAGGTTGAAATTGCCCTTCTCCTTGTCTCCCACCTGGCCTCTGGCTGTAGCCACCCAGGTCGGGACCTGGGGAAGGCAGCCCTTCTGTGCTCCCCACTCCAGTAGCAGGTGCAGCAAGTTTTCCAGTAGCTTTACAGAAGCTTTGCTTTCCTTCCAGGTTCGCCGTCCCTCTGGAATCACAACTGGATACGAGACTTTCCAGCACCTGCATGACCCAGCCTGGAGGAAGAGAGACCAGAAGCGCATCGCTGCGCAGAAGCAGGTGAGACCTCAGTGTGGTTGAGGGGGAACCATGGGGGATTCGGGTTGTGATCACCACATGCTCTGAGCCCTCCTTTCTTGTGTACTCCCCTGCCAGCTCTGCACTCCCTCCCCGGGCACTGGGTGCTTCCCCCTCCGCTGGAAGCCAGTGCAGGCTGAATGGTCTTTCTCTTCCTCAGGAACAGTTTAAGGTGGATCGGGAGGGAGGTCTGAACAACGTGAGGTACCGAATTGAGTCACGGACAGCTCTGAGTGTGGCAGGAGCCCCTTGCACCGTCCTTAATATCTTGCTGGACTGTGACACAAGCGAGACCCCCTGGTGCACGTTTGGCTGAGCCCGTCTCCTGTGTGCTGGTCGTGCGCGCTGCGCTTGTGCCGAGATGCCAGGGCTGCCACCGAGCTGCTTGGAGCAGGCAGGATTTTTGCAGCAGACGAGCATGGCGGTACTGGCGAGACGCAGAGGAACAGAAAGGGCTGGGAACCAGGCTTTGCTGGGACCAACAGAAGAGGCTGAGAGCGGGACTCTGCGGTGTCGCTGCAGACACTGGTGCTGCCTCCCAGGGCAGGTGCAGGAGGCAGTTTTCCTGCGCTGGACATGGCTGAGCTGCCACCCAGCTCAGAGGATAATAAAGAACTATCAGGGCACCTGTGAGTTGTGAATGCCCTGGGCTGTGCCGCTCCTTTTTCCTGCTCCCTTCACCTTACTGGCTTCAGTGCACCCGTTTCTGGCTTGGCCCCAGCTATGCTGTCTGGACAGGTGATCTGCTCTGGGTCGGAGGCCAAGCTGGTCTGAAACGGGCTCAGTGAGATGGTGTCTGTCTGTCAGCTGCCAGGTGCCCCCAGGGCTGTGCTGTGGTCGCTTCATTGCAGGAAGCGGTTGTGGTTGAGCTGTGCCCCAGCATCCACGGCTCTGCTGGATGTCAGCAGTTGAGGTAGCCCAGGACTTCCTCTTTCTGTGGAGTAAGGAAGAGAGTTCTGGCTGAGCTGCTCCCTTCCTTGCCTGCCTTCTGTGGCATGTGCTGCCTTGGCCTTTTTCAGGGGGTGTGGGACAGCATGATGTCCCCCCAGCAGTGCTGAGGGGAACTGGGATCTGCTCCGGCCCTGTATGAGGTGTGCTGGGAAAGACTGGCGGCCAGGCTGACCACAGTGCTGGTGAAGCCGGGGCAACGGCGTGGGTGAAGTGCAGGTGTTAGGACGGTTGCCCCTAACCCGCCTGAGTCAAGGGGAACAAGAGCTTCCCTGGGCAAGGTGGGGGCTGGGATGCTCCCCTCGAGGTGGGAGCAGGAGAGTTTGGGTTGATGAGGGAGAGGCAAGGCTGTGTGGGGCTCTGTCCCCAAACCTAGCCTGCAGGTGTCACCCACTTGCTCTAGCTGCCCAGCCCTGCCTTGCCGCCAGGCCGGTTTCTCCCGTGGCGTGGCAGGACAAGGACCTGGGCTGCCCCTTCCAGCAAGGCAGGGGAGGTTTAGTTGCTGAGGGTATCACAGTGCTGGTCCCCTGCTGCTGGTGGGGCCTGCGAGGGCTCTGCTGTGGGCTCAAGCCCCTCATTGTGGATATTGCCTTGTCTCATCAGTGAACAGCTTGGGGAAGGTGCCCGGGCAAAGGGCTGTGTCAGCCTTGGGGTGCTGGTGAGCAGGAGGCAATGCAGGCAACGCACCCTGCAAACCCCAGGTCCCCAAGAGCCCAACCCATGCGGTGACTTGGGAACCTGCTGCTGTTGGAGGAAGAGCAGCCTGTGGGAGGCGGCCGAAGCACTGACACCGTGTGCTGGGAGAGTGCCCTGGGACAGGAGGCAGAGGAGGAGGAGGTGAATGTCCTCCTCTGGCTGCTGGGAGCGTGCCTGGGTGCTCTGCGGTGCTGGAGGCAGGAGGTGGGGAAGCCGGGAAGGTCCGAACGGGTGAGGAAGGGCCCTGGGGGCTGACAGTTGTTTGGGTTTGGCAGAAATCAGCCACACCAGCACCTTTTGCTGGGAAGTGGGATGTGTAGAGCTGGGCAGGAGGGGCAGGGAGGCCACATGCCCTGCTTGGGACCTGGCTCTCAAGCCCCGGGTGGGAGCAGTGGCCACGGAGCAGCGCCTGGTCCATGCCTGCTCACGCTGGGAGCAAACAGGCGCTGTGACTTCTAGGATGCTGCCGCTCACCCTGATCTGCTGAGGGGTGGCAGAGACGCCCGCTGACTCTCAAAGGAGACCCCTGCCAGCGCTTTGCTCCTCTCCTCCATCACCAGCCTGGCCTGGTTGCCTGCGCGGGCTGCTGGGTGAAGCGGTGCTGTGCTGCTCCGGAGCGGAGGGTGCTTGGGCTGTTCTCACAGATGGTGCCATGTGTGGGACTGTACTGCGCTGGCTCTGGGGTCTTGGCATGCATTTTGAGTGCTGCTGCCTCCTCAAGCTGGGCAGACCCAGCTGAGCAGCCGGTACCCCTGCGTTCGCCAGTGCTGGCACCAGGCCCTCCATGTTCCCTGGTCCCCTTCTGTCCTTGTCCCCTGCTCGGTGCTTCCTGGAGCAATCGCTTTGCCGGGTGCCTGCAGACGTCCCCAGACAGAAGCTGTCGCCATCCCGGGAAGCCGAGCGGCCCTGGGGACGTGGCACCTCCGGGGAGGAGCGCCAGGATGAGGGAGGCAAAAGCATCAGAGCCAAGTGTGGGGGTCGTGTACCATGTAGGAGCAGCGGGATGGGGTGTCTGAAGAGATCTGGTGCTGTCTGCTCTCCGTGCTGCTCCGGAGCCGGGTGAGGAGTCTGGAGCCCTGCGGACTGGGGTGCGAGGGGGGGCTGCGTCCTGAGGAAAGGGTCGAGGTGGCAGTGCAGGGCGGTGAGGATCAGGCCATGCTGCTTTGCATCATCCAAGGCGCAGGCAGGCTCAGCGTGTCCTCCTCCCCAGCTCAGGGCCTGTCCTTGCCCCAGGGTGACCTAGGGACATGCTACGCAAGAGCTCCCGATGGCCTCTCCAGCCTGGCGGCCCCAAAGCAGCACTGATATCTGGCGTGAAGATTGCAGGCAGGCTCAGGCACACGGTGCACTGCTCCAGAGGTGTTCCCAGGACGTGTCACTGCCTTTGCTGCAGTTGGCCGGAGAGAGATGTCGGCCCAGCAGCCCTGCTCCTGTCTCTTCATCGCACGGGTTTTGGGATTGGACACCTGTATGCCAGCCACTTACCGGTGCCTGAACCGCAGCCAAGGCTGACGGAGGCAGATCAAAGTATTTCTCTGCACCGTTCAAAATAGATGACACAGTTTTGGGCAGGTTTCACGAAGACGTAGATTTGCAGAAACAGAGAGCATATGTGCACCTCGCACTTCGCTCAGCGCTAAAGGCTCCTCTCCTGCTGCCTGGCAGCTATTTCTCAGCTCTGCTCGCAGCCCCCTCATCCTCCGGTTGCTTTTGTGGAAGAGGCACCATGCTGGAGACCCGGCTTCCTTTTATAGCCCTGAATGTGATTCGGAGGTCGCTCAGCTCCGTTCCCCCCCCACGCACTTCATTATTAGCAATAGCCCAGCGGGAGGGGATGAGGTTTTTCCCCATCGCCTTTCTGCAGATGGATAACACCCTGCCTGCTGTCCCGGGAGCCCTGCAGAGCTGAGCCGGAGGCCTCCCGGTGTTCCCGTGCTCTCAGGGGCAGAGAGAGCCCGTGGAGTGTCAGCCCTGCCCCTCTGCGACCCCCCTTCTGGGGTCCAAATTGCTGTCAGTGAGGCCGTGCGGGGGCTGCCGTGGGCATGGCAATCGGCTGGCTTTTATTGCCAGGTTGTTTTAAACCGGGTCGTGCTTGGAGTGGTTCGCTGGTGGCCACATGAAATTGCTGTAGTATCGTGATGGGGGGGTGGGGTGGGGGGGGGACTGAGGCGAGCAGAGGGGGGCTGTGGAAAAGCCGACAGGAGGCAGGAGCATCTCTGCCCAGGAAACTGGGCATCCGTGCCCGCTGGAGTGTCCCGGGTAAGGCTGAGCCCTGGGGCCCCGCGGGAGCTGCTGTCCCATGGAGACGTGCTTGGGGGAGTGCAGCTGGTGGTGGAGATGTGGCAGCAGGAAACGGGGCAGACGGGAAGGAGGGGTGCGGCTGTGACCAGCACCCGTTGAAGTCAGCCTGCCATCACCGCAACCTGCCCAGACCGAGGCCCCGGCGGGATGCTGTTACTGCCTGCTGCCGCGGGCATGTGCCTGTCCCTCTGGCAGGGACCCAGCGGCCCCATGGGCTGCTGGGGGTGCCCCACGCGTGGCTGAGCTCCAGGCAGAGGGCCAGGGCATCGCAGATGCATACCTGGTGCCAGCAGATTGGGAAACGGCACTGTTGTGAAGGGCCCCCCTATTCAGAGGCTACGTGTCCTGCCGCTCCAGAGTGCAGCTGGGCGGTGAAAAGGAGCCACAGGGAACAGGGAGGCCGGGGACGGAGGGAGCGGTTGTGTGCCTTGGCACCGCACCGAGGATAATGCGAGCATGTGAGCCTGGTGAGCAGGGACCGGGGACAGTGTGCGTGTGTGTGGGTGAGCACTGGCAGCACAGCTTGAGGACTCTGGTATGTGGCAGGGGGAGCTGGCAGCAAGCAGGGCCTCAGTGCGTGAGCACGCCGAATACACGTGTCCCGGAACCCAGGCTGGGGACGGTGCGGGTGCGATCACTCCCTGGGGAGAGATGGTACCGTGCACGGGCTGCCATGGGGATGGACCAGGGTTGCTGCAGGCATCCCACTCCCCGAGGAGGCTGGGACACCGGGTGACCAGGTCTGCCCTGTGCCAGGATCCCTGCTCCATGTGCCTGGCACGCTGCAGGGGCGGCGAGTGACAAAACCGGCTCCCGGCCGGTGGTGGGGCTGATGCAAAGGGATGAAGCGTGTCGTGTCTCACTGGTGCTGGGGCGGGTGGCAGCCCCACGGGGGTACTCCATGTGCCCATGGTGGCCTGTGGAGTTTGCTGTGCAGCACAGGCACCTCCCGCGGCTCCTGCACACCCGTGGGTGCTGTGGCAGGGGGACAGGGGGCTGTCCTGCAAGAGGAGGGTGCAGAGCGTGTCCCACGGAGCCGAGACCCCTCTCCCCTCCGCGGGGGCTTGGTGCAGCCAACGAGGCCGAGCAAAACGCTTCTCTCCTGCCCCGGCAGCCCAGCCCGCGGCCGGGGTGGGCGATATAGCCTGTTCCTACCAGCCCCCCGCCACGGTGAGGGCCACCGGGGGCCGGCTGGCGGCTGGAGCGGCTGCTGCCGGTCCCGGGTCTGCAGCTGAGGGGTTTGCGGGGGTCTCCCGGCGCTGGGGGTTTGCGCAAGGGGTGCTCGGCGCTGCACGCAGCCAGCCCGCCCCGGGCACCGCCCCACCCCGCCGGTGGGCACGGCCGGGCCGTCCCCCTTCCTCCTCCTCCTCCCCGCCCCACCGTGCCGCCGCCGCCCGCCTCCGCGCCGCGATTTGCCGGTGCCGGCTCCGCCCGCTGCCCGCGCGGCCGCGGCCGAGGGGCGCGTTCAAACACGGCGAGGGAAGGAGCGGGGAGAGGAGCCGAGCGGGATCGCCGCGCCGCCGGCATGGTGAGTGCGGGCCCGGTGCGCCTCCCGGGGAGCTCCGGTGCGTCTCCCGGGGAGCCCCGATGCGCCTCCCGGTGCGCCCTCCCCGGCGACCTCCGGTGCGCTTCCCGGGGAATCCCGGTGCGCTTCCCGGTGCGCCCTGCTGCTCCTCCCGGTGAACCCCGCTGAGCCCCCGCGGTGCGTCCCGGTGCGCCCCTCCCCTTCCCCGGTGCTCTCCGCCGTGCGGTGCTTTGTTCCGGGCTGCAGCGCGCTCGGCCGGGCCCGGCCCTGGGGACCGACCTCCCCCTCCGCCTTCTCCGTGCCGGAAATTCCGGCCGGGCTCGGTGGGGGCTGCGGGGAGGCGCAGGGGGGGCTGCGGGGAGGCGGGCGCGGGGAACCCGCGCCCGCCTCCCCGCAGCCCCCCCTGCGCCTCCCCGCAGCCCCCCCGGTTCAGGCCCGGAGGGGATGGGAAAGGGTTTGTGGCCGTATCCTGCCCGGGCAGGGCTCGACGGGGGCACGGCTGGGGTTGAGACCAGATCTCGTCCGCCACCCCGGGAAGGAGCCAGGCTGGCCGGACCGGTGTTTTGCCGCCTGGGGGGTGACACCCTTCCCGCCGCAGGCAGGACACCTTTGGGCTCCCCCGGCGCTTCCCAAACCTCCCACAACCTGACCTACTTCCTCGGCCGCCTGTGCCGGGAGGAGCTGCTGCGGGGCTCGGCCGAGCTGCTCCCGGCGGATGCCCTGGTGCTGGGGGCTGGATGCTGCAAGCTTCCCCCCCCGGGGACATCCATGTCCCCCAGCCCCGTGCACGCCTGGTGGCATCACAGGCAGCCCAGACCCTCCCAGCGGGTCCATCCTTGCTGCCCTTCGTGGGGTGCCGATGCCCAGAGCAGGTGCTGGGCTCGCAGAGGGAGGTGACAGCGCAGGCCGGGAGCTGTCAGACAGGTTTGTGCGTGGCAGCAATTAAAAGCGGGGTGTTTGTTTACCCGGCGCGTGGTGCTGAGAACCAGGGCAGCTTCCTGGGTGTAACCCGGCCTGCGAGCCCTCGGCGAGGCTGGGAGCCGCGGAGGGGGCTCTGCCTCGCCCCTGCCACGCTCCGCCGTGTCCCCTCCGCCGGGGCTGCCTGCGAAGGGCTGCGAGAGCCATCGTCCCCCTCCCCGGCGCTGGGGAGCTGGAGTCGAGGCCAAAGGCATCCTCGCGTCCTTCCACCCCCGGCCACCTGCACGGGAAGCTGCATTGTCCCGTGCACATCCTGCCCCTTCCCGCCTCCCTCCCACCGTGTCCGGCCATGGGGTCCCCCGCACGCACACAGCAGCCGGGCTGTGGCCGCCTCTTCCCTGCCCGGTGTTGGGGTGGGAGCTCCTGTGGATGGAGTGGGGCCGTGGGGAGGGCTTGGGAGCTCGCCCCGCGTGGTGCGGGAACCCATGCCGTGCGGGAAGACTCCCTGTGGGGCAGGAGAGGTGCCCGTTCCCTGCGCACCCTGGGGAGGCTGAGCCAAAGCCCTGGGCATCCCTAGGGTCATTTTGGGGAGGTCTCCGGAGGGTGTCTGGACCCTGAGGTCCCAGCAGGGTGGCTCGGTGCTGTCGGGCCAGGGCTGGCGCCAGGCCCGGGCAGGTGCTGCCGGCTCCCGAACTCGCCCGCCTGGCTGGGCGGCAGGTGCCTGTTTTGGTGGCGGCCCTGGCCGCAGGCGGGAGGTGGGGCTGGGTGTGGGAGGGAGGCGCTCCACCATGGAGGGGGGCGGCAGGGGGGGGCGGCAGGGGGGGGCCCCCACCCCGCTGCATGCTGCGTGCCGGTGCCCTGCTCGCTCGGCTCCTGGGTCCCCTGGGGAGCTGCCCGGGCCCTGGCGGGTCTCTCCCAGCACCTGGAGCCCAGGTTGGTCCTTGGGGCCAGCTGGGAAAGGGGGTGCTGGGAGGGCTTGAAGTCCCGGCTGCACGGCGTTGCTGACTTTGTCTCTCCTTCGGCAGTGCTGGTACCGGGCTTTTCTCTAATTCTCCATGGCAGCAGCACAGGGTCCTGTGACCTGTGAGCCCGACACCCGTGTCCTCGGCACCTACCTCTCCTCAGAGCCTGTCGGTGTCGTCGGCAGCATGGGCAGCGTGGGCAGCCTGGTGGAGAAGCAGGATCTGTCCCCCCTGGAGCTGCGGGCCCCGCTGGGGGGCTCACGGGGGCTTCGGCAGCCCGACGGCTTGCTGCGGAAGGGGCCGAGCCAGCGGGAGCTCTTTGGCTACCTGCACGGGGCCAAGAAGGAGACACGGTTGGAGCGGAAGCACCAGACGTCAGGCGCCTGCTACAAGCGGGACTATGAGAGTGACCGTGAGAACCGGTCCCCCGAGCGCTGCTCCCGGGAGCATCACCGTGGGGCCGACTTCTCCAAGAGCTCCCTGCCCGAGAGGGGCCGCTTTGACAAGGTGAGGCTGTGGCTCTGGGCGCCATGCTGGGCCCTGAAATATGTCCTGCTCTGCGAGAGGATGGGGCTGGAGCAGAACAGTCTGTGCCCTGGATGGGATGTGGGGATTTGAGGATGTCCAGGGCTATGGGGCTGGGAGCGAGCGGGTTCTCCCTGGCTCCAGGCGCCTGTGTGTGCTGGTGGGGGCTGTTGGGCTCACCCTCACCCCGCTCTTGTTTTTCAGTGCCGTATCAGGCCCTCGGCCTTCAAGGCGGTAGCTGGGAAGGGGCTGGTCTCCATGCAGGGCCTGTCCTCGTCCAAGGGGCAGAAGCTGTCCAAGAGCAATGGGAGCCTGCACACGCTGCTGTCGCAGAGCAGCACAGCGGCCTCGCAGCACGGCCCGCTCCGCACCCACCTGCTCCACGCCATCAGCCTGGATGAGGCCTCCGACTCCAGCCACAACTCCATCCAGAGCTTCCCTTCCTATGGCTCCCGCCTCAAGCCTGCCCAGAGCCAGTTCAGCGCCTCCATGGGCCACATCAACCACATCGGGGGCTCCTTGGACAGGGTCTCCCGGAGCCCCAGGGACCCCCTGGCCCCTGAGAAGGTGCCCCTGTCTTGCAAAAGCATGGCCACGCTGAGCCGGCTGCAGAGCCCCGGGGAGCCCCCGCCACCCTACGAGTTCACCTACTCGCTGGAGGATGCGGTAAAGCAGCTGGAGGACCGGCTGCAGGAGACAGGAGGAGAGCTGCGGCAGCTCAAGAGGAGCCTTAGCGAGACTGAAGACCCCTTCACGCAGGTGAGCCGTGGGGCTGGGGCTGCGCTGGGTGCCCTGGGCAGGGGTGTGGGGCAGCGGTGCCTGGGTGGAAGGAGCGGTGAAGGAGCTGGTGTCCTGCTGTGGTGGGCGATGGGCTGGGAGTGTCCAAGTGCGGGAGGACCCAACATCACAGGACCTTCTGGGATCCCTCCCTGGGGCTGCCCTGTGCTGGGGCAGGCTATGGACCCTCACCAGCATCCACCTGTGCTGGCAGGCGTTTGAGGACAAGCAGCGGCTGTGGCTGGACGAGCTGGAGGATCTGAAGCAGATGTACATGGCCCGGCTGCAGCAGGTGACGCAGCAGGCGCAGCGTGGGCAGCGGGCGCTGCAGCTGCAGCTCTACAAGGCGCAGCAGGAGAAGAAGCGGCTGCAGGAGGAGCTGAGCATGCAGCAGTGCCAGTGTGAGGAGTCCAAGCTCCGGCAGCCCCAGGGCGAGCGCGGCAGCCCCAAGCTGGAGGAGACCAAGTGGGAGGTGAGTCCCCTTCCTTCCCTCTCTCTTGCCACCCTCCTGGCCGTGGAGCCAGGACGGGGGCAGCAGTTCCCTGCTCTGGTGTCACTCATGGCCACAGGACTGAGGGGGACAAGCCAGGTGTGATGCTCGTGGTGTCCCAGGGATGCTGTGGTGACAGCCTGGGGTGCTGCCACCCCTGGGGTCCTGCTCCTCCAACCCTTCCTTCACGCCTCGCCCGTGCCCTGCAGGTGTGCCAGAAGGCAGCGGAGATCTCCCTGCTGAAGCAGCAGCTCCGGGACACCCAGGAGGAGATGGCTCAGAAGCTGGGCGAGATCTTCAGCCTGAAGACGCAGCTGCGGGAGGCCAAGGCGGAGGTCCAGGCCAGGGACTCCCAGCTGGCACAACTGGCAGACTCCTTCCAGAGCCCCACAGAACCTGGCGCCTCGCTGCCGCTGGGCGATGACCCCATGCCGGTGTGCCAGGACTTCCCTGGCTGCGAAACTGATGACTCCAAGTGCCGGGGCCTTCACAGCGACACGGCGGAGCCCCTGGAGCGGCAGGTGGAGTGGCTGTGGGCAGAGCTGCTCCGGGAGCGGCGCCAGGGCCAGCTGCAGGCTGTGAACTTTGAGCTGGAGAGGAAAACCTGGCAGGAGGAGAAGGAGAAGGTGCTGCGGTACCAGCGGGAGCTCCAGGCCAGCTACATGGAGATGTACCACCGGAGCCAGGCGCTGGAGCGGGAGCTGCGGCAGCTGCGGTCAGAGCCCAGGGACGTCGGGGCCGACTCACCGTGGATCGAGCGGGTGGAGTCCTCAAAGATCTGAGCGGCAGGATGCTGGTGGGACTGTGAAGGGGGAAAGTCTCTTGCTGCTGCAACGGGACGATCTCAGGGTCTGCACGAGGACCGGCTGCTCGGTGCTGCCCTGGGGAGAAGGACTGATAGCGACAAGGGAGCTTTTCCTTCTTGCAGTGCTTCAGGCCCTTCTAGGGGGGGTCTCTGGAGATGGGGGGGTCATCTGTGCCAGGGTGGGGGTCTTGCATGTGCCCCGTGCTCTGACTCCAGGAGCGTTTGCCCTGTGATTCCTTCTGCCATGGGGCAGAAACCAAGCGCCCTGTGAGACATTCCCTGCCGCCCCTGTTCCCTACAACCCAGTAACTTAATGTCTTGCTAAGGAGAGGCTCAAGCCCTGTCCCCAACCCCGTGGCCTTGCTGTGGGGGTTCCAGCTGCTGCTTGCAGCAGCTGCCCTGTCAGCAGGGTCCTGGAGCTGGCGGTGTGGCGGTGCCCTGTGCCTGTACCGGTCTCTGTTGGTGCCACTGGGAAGGCAGAGGAGGAAAGCCTGACAAGTGCTGGTACTGCTGGGAGGGGGGCAGCTGCCCCAGCACCTCTGTTTGGGCTTTCCATGTCACCAGTATTGGGGCTGCTCTGTAATGGAGAATGATTAATGCAGCTTCCCTGCAGGGAGCCCTTGAGCTGAGAGGGGTGAGTGCCTTGTGCAAGGAGGGATGGGAACCTGGTGCCCTGCCACACTGCCTTTGGGGAGGGGAAAGGGGGCTGGGATGCTCCCCAAGCTGGGGGGAACAGGCTGGGGTAGCCCCACATCGCCCCTCTCAGGGTGGGTGAGTAGCTGAGCCAGTGCTGGGGGAGAGCAGGTCGAGAGGCGCTGGAAGGAGCCCTGCTCTGTGCCTGTAACAGCGGAGCCACGTGAAGGCCGGGCCCGGCCCAGCTCTCCTCGGCCTTTCCTGCAATAAACCCGGATTTCATTCTTCTGGCCTCTGCCTTTGCTTTCCTCCAGCGCGGCGGGGTTACCAGGGGCTCTCAGCCACGCAAGGGGGGTGTGCGGGCTGGCCTGGGCCCTGCTGGGCCCACCTCCCTCTGGGGTCCCCCCGCCCCAGCGCCCACCCGGCCTGCCGGGGAGCCGCCGCGTCGAGGCTGGCGGCACAACCAGCTGGGGCATTGCAGCCGGCTGAGTCACGGCAGGGCCGAGGCCTGCGCGACCGGCTGGGCCCCGCGGGGGCGGGCGGACTGGCTCCCGGGGCGCTGCCGCCGGGATAGGCCTCACCTCCCCCGCCACATGGTTTAACCCGGCCAGGACACCCCACCCCCCAGAGGACACAGTCCGCCCCCCCCCCCCCCTCCCGCCGCGGGATGGTTTGCCCGCCCAACGACGCCTGGACACACCCCCGCCCCCCGCGGGAGCGGTCCCTCTCGGGAACGAGCGTCTCCCCACCCCTCGGGCCGGAGCGCGGACGCCCCCTGGCGGCGCGGCGGTCGCCAGCCGTGCCAGCCCCCCGCCGCCGGGCCGGGGCTGCCCCCCGCACACCCACCCCCGCACGGAGGGCCGGGACCGCGTCCTACAAAGCCACAGACACCTTTATTCACTCTCGCAGCGCTCACAGCGTCCCCACAAACAGGGGGACACGGCCCCACAGGCAGGGGACCGCGGACCTGCCACCAGCGCCCCGCGGGGCGCAGCCCATCCCCGGCTCTTCACAGCGGCAGGGGCAGGGCCTCCACCTCCCCCAGGCACTCATCGTAGGTCTCCTGGTACTCCTCGTGGGGCTTGATCATGATAACGCACGTCGGGCGCTTCGAGCCGGCTGCGGCTCCCAGGTCCTGTGGGAACAGAGCGAGGCCGTGGGGGAGGCTGGGGGGGCCGGGTCCCCCTGAGAGGGGAGGCCTGACACCCAGCCAACAGGCTTCGTGCCCTGGTCTAGCGCAGGGAAGACGTCTCTGCCAGCCCCTCAAGCCCAAGCCCTCCGGACTCGTGCTGGGTTTAAGAACCCTTCTCCCAGCTTCTCTCCTACATCCCGGAAGCGGAGCGTGGGGCTGGCACCTGCCTCACGCACTGTACTCCTTCCCCAGGACGGGGAGCCAGGGTCTGCAGAGCTGCCTGCACTGGGGGCAAAGTCCCAAAGACACCGCCCCCCCCCCCAACTTCCAGTCTACAAAGGGGAGGGCGTCCCACCAACACCACACCTTGGCCAGTGTCTTGTTTCTTGCAAGCAGCCAGGTCCCGGCTCACAACTATGGGGGGAAAACACATCCCAGAGAGCTCCCGTCCCCAAATGCTGCCGGGACTCGACTGGGGAAACGGTTCTGCGGTCCCACAGTGAAACAATCCTCCATCTGCGCCACGGCCACTTGTCTCTCTCGTGCCCTGGCCACGGACAAGCACCGGGTGCTTTACTCAGGCACCAGATTTTTGCGCCTCCCCGGGAAGGCTCCCGTCACAGCCCGGGCCGGGTGCTGCCCCACCGGCTTCCCTCTCGCTGGGGCTGGTTCCTCCCGGCTGCGCAGCCCCAGCCCCTTACCGATTTGGAGGGGACATATGCGTAGGGGAGGCTCCTGTCCTCGCACATGATGGGGATGTGGCAGTACACATCGATAGGCAGCGTGTCGCCGGCCAGCACCGTGATCCTGCAGGGGAAAGCCCGTGTCAGCGGCCGGGCGGGGCCGGGCCATGCCGGGGCAGCGGGGCGGGGGCAGCGCTTACCCCTTCTCGCCCTTGTTGATGAACTTCTGGACCTCCTTCACACCGCGACGGATCTGCTTGTGCTTGGCCGCTGCAAGAGAATCACACCGTGAGGGGGCTGCGCCGCCACGGCCCGGCCCGGTCCCGCCCCCGCCATGCCCCGCTCCCGGTGCCAGTCAGACCTTTCCTGATGCACTTGTAGAGTTTGCGCGTCAGCTTGCGGGAGGCGAGCGGCTGGGCGATGGGGTTCAGGTAGTCGAGCTGCTCCCGGTAGGAGCGCTCGGGAGTCCCCTCCGCCTCCGCCGCCGCCTCCGGCTGCTTCTCCCGCGCCATGGCCGCGCCGCTCGCGCGCTTCCGCTTCCGGGGCACGCGCGGCCCGGGAGGCGTAACCAACACTGCCGGTTCTTTACCAGCCAATCGGCAACCCCCTCAGCCGCTGCCAGCCCACCGCACCGGCCAATGGCGAGCGGCGCCTTCCCGCCCGCCGCCCCGCCGGCCCCCGGCCCCCTGCCGGCCGCCCCCGCAGCCCGAGGCCCCTCGCCCCCGGGCTCCCCGCGCCCCGCTACCCCCCCCCCCCCCTCCCCCCCCCAGGCTGGGGTGTCAAACACGCGGGGACAAGCTTTCAACACGGGCCTTTACTGGGGGAGGTCGGCGCTGGGCTCCCCAGTGGGCGCAGGCTGGAGCACCGTGGGGCTGCGACTGCTCTCTCGGCCTGAGGCGGCATGGGGCGGCCACGCTCAACCCGATCCGAACCCCAACACAGCAACGCCGCAAACGTACAGGGAAGGCTGTGGACAACAGAGCTCTACTGCAGCGCCCCGGGTGTACAGCCAGCCACCTTCACAGGGCTGGGCTGCGATTCATCCCAACTGGTCACAAAGATTATTTTCTCCCCTTTTTTTTGTCCCAGGGAACCTTTTCTCACTGCAGGGCTTTCCCAGGGAAGAAGGGAGGTTTCCCTTCTGGTGCCCCTCCTAGAAACTGCTTTGTTCCTTATCCCATCAACCTGGCAGGCACCACTGGAGGATAACTAGGTCTGCCGAAGGCCATGGCTGCAGTGTCAGCACATCCCCAGCAGACCCATCTGCCCCAGCAGACCTCTTGAGCCAGGGAGACAACACTGCTCCAAAAGAAACAGGCCTCAGACGTGGCTTGTTACCTTCTCCCCCACCCCAGCCTGTCCCTTGAGCACAGGAGGGCTTCACCCAACATGTGCAGCTGCTCCAAGACCTCTCGCTGCATCTCCATGGCCATGCGGTACACGTGGTGGTTGAAGCTGTTGTACATCACTGCGTTCTGGAACATGAGCATGAGGTCACGCTGGAACTGGATCATGGACTGAATGTGTCCCTTTGACAGTCTTCTCTTTATGCTGGTTAAATCCATGGGTCTACAAAAGACAGACAGAAGGAGAATTAAATTGCAACCCAGGGCCAGGCATTCTTCAGGCTCTGCATGAACATGCTTATTCTCATTTCAGTGTGGCCCTGAAAGCACAGCTATTTTCAATCAATGTTATTGTTCAGGACAAAGAGAAGGAGTGAGAAATGTTTTTCTTCTAAGTCAGACAAAGTAAGTTTAGCCAATGCGACACTTGCTGTCCAATCAACTTGGCAGGTCATTAGCAGTCACCTCTAAAAAAAGTTTGATGTTGAGCTCCAGAGAAGGCAAGCAGCGCGATTCTAGTAATTAGTCTTCATGAAGTCAGTCCAGGTCTTAGTGGAGAAAGAAAAGTTACTAAAATAGGTATCTATTAAAGCCCCTTAAAATCGAATGGTGCCACTAGCAAAAATAGCAGTGCTGATAAGGGGAACATGACGGAGAATAAATATTACTTCCCTTATTTTGACAGAATGAGAAAATGAATGGCTGCAGAGACGACAACTGTGACCAGAATAGAATATGATTCAGCTCTGAAAAATGCCCTTAATCTCTCTGGGAAATATTCTTATGACCCACTTCTCCACTGAGAGTAAAACATCTGGGGAGCAAGCAGTGGATGAAGAGAGGGTATCGACCGAGGCACACGCTTCCAGCATGGGGATAAGAGACTTGAGCTGCAGAAGCTGAATCCCCTGCTCAGACAGGGCTTTACAGCTGCGTGGACTGTGCCTGGAGTAAGTTGGCCATGCCATGCCAACAAAGGGCAGGCACAATTCCTATCAGCTCCAGAGTCAGTGCAAGCTTCCAGGTTCTAATCACCTGGAAAGGAGTTTTAATAAAAGAAATCAGTGGGAGATGCTGGTGACAGCCAAACTCTGGAAAAGGAGGAAGGAAACCATCCCACTGGCCCTCTGGAAAATAGAGAAGACGGAAAAAACCGAGAGAAATCAACTAGCAAGCACTTCCTTCACAAACTCACCTCTTTACCACATCCCTGTATCCAGGGGCTTGTTTCTCCGACACTGCCTTCAGGAATGGGCCACTGTACCTACAGGGACAAGCACAAAGAATGACCTCTGTCTGCCTCTCCACCAAAGACAACATCACAACACGGACCAGTGCTTGCCTCTCCCTGCTTGCCATGAGGGCCACGGCGGATTAGCAACAGCCAGTATTCGGTGGCTGTCATGAGGAGGCTGAGCCCCTCGCTGAAGCTGGCTGTGCCAGCTGTGTAGGAAGCAACATTTGGGCTCTGCCACATTAAGCAGAGGAAATAAGTATGCGGTGTTCTCTCCAGCTTTGCAGCATGCAGCTGTTCTTGCTGCAAGGACAGCCAGAAGCAAAGCCATGGAGAGACAAACCAGTCTGTGGTGACTGTCGTGGAGGGGAGGACAAGGCCGGATGACATAGGAGCTGGAATTCAGGGCAATGTGTTCAGGAGCCATGTCAATCCAACCCTTTGCCCGCACATACCTGTGACTGGCTATCATTTTCCAGATGGACAGGAGAGTTCTTTTGAAGAGCAAATGCTGCAGGGGGTTATCCCAGCTCAGCTGCACCCTGTGGAGGGAATATATTGCCAGATCATCGCACTCAAGACGAAGTAGGAGGTGGCAATTCTGCTAGCACCCACCACATCCAGGTGGATGAAGTGCAGAGATCGTTTGCTGTAGCTATGCAAAACCTCTCAGGGTGAGATGGTGGAAGCATTCTGCATCTGAATGCACAACTAAAAATCCAGAATGGGGGATGTTTCTACCGGGCAACAGGTAGAAACAAGATCTGAGATGAGCAGCTCTAAAGGGCAGGATCAAGCTGGACAGAAAAGCTCATGCTACTCTGAAGTTCAGAACTTTACTGAGGTGGTTTTTATTCAGTTTCTCATTCCAAGAAACTGTTTTACTTTGAAAGGCAGCCCAGGTGATCGCACATGTGGCAGAGCCTGCATGTGACTGACACGCCTGCACCTGCCTAAAGCAGGCTGGTAATGCCTCTCTTAGGAGTGGGACTGGACACTGCCTGACAAAGCATGATGCCCAGCTCACACAAGGCCTAGCTGCCTTGAGGAAACACATATTTTTCATTTAATCTCTTATTTAATCTCTACTCTTCTCACTTCAGCTTAGGATCAATGCCCTTAGGAAAAATGCTGGCAGATCCAGAGATAGCAGAAGTTACCTCCTTCCCTCCTGTTCTCCTTGGCTATCTCACCTTCCTGGAGGTGACCTGTGCCATACACTTGTTCTCATGTGAGACAAGAAAAACAACTCTGTTCTGCTGCGCCTGCAAGACAGCAGAATGAACTACTTACAGCTGTGTGTTGGCAGGGCTTGTGGAGTCCAGCACGGGGGCTGCAGAGGTGCTATCGCTATCATCTTGATCCTGGGCCTGATAACTCATCTCCTGTGGATGCAGCTCACCTAAAGCTTGTTCTCCAGGTGTCTCTTGAGTCTTGTCCTGAAGAGCACAGAGGAAAAGGAAGGTATGTCTAAAATGGCAGCTCATCACCTGAATCATTTATCTAGAAATCAGCCTGCTGCACATCCCTTTACTGCATCCAGTCTCAGCTGGGAGCTAGCTCGCTGTTATTCTGGAGGATTATGTTTGACCTTATTCAGACCTTCATTGTGCTGCCCAGCACTCCAGTAACAGCTGGGTCTGATCTCTTGGATCATAACCACCTCTGGCTAACACAAACACTGTGGAGCTGACTGGTGCCCAGTGT
The DNA here is from genome assembly GCF_035582795.1 of Mycteria americana. NCBI lineage: Eukaryota > Metazoa > Chordata > Aves > Ciconiiformes > Ciconiidae > Mycteria > Mycteria americana. Next base: position 11,321,565 of record NC_134372.1, read on the forward strand.
TGTGTCCGTCTGGTTTTCTGGGAAGAGTCATGGATATGAGAGGGCAATCGGGAGCTGAGGTAAGACTGCCTCAGGCTTGTTAAAGCTCAAGACACAGGTAACAGGATCCCCTAGAGTGCAACAAGGTTGTTTCCTCACAAACTCCCACATGAATGTGACAGAGAATAGACTCAGCCAGGAAGGAGAGTGTTGCTGTTGTTGTAGTGATTTGCCAATAAAATGTAGACAGTGACAGGTGCAGGGAGAGAGGCTTTTTGGAGTCTAGAAGCGGGATTATGTGCAGGGGCACCTGAGAATCCTCAACAGATCTGAAGCAGACTCCACAGGAAGAAAGTGGACACTGTGCTGTGTTTGGCTTTGACCACTGGGAGAACTGTGAGGGAAATGCTGGGAATAACGCCGTCATGGCTGAACAGGCGAAGTAAGAGAACCCTGAAAGTTATTTCTGTCTCCAGTGTCTAAGTCTGCAAAGGAACAAATGTGAGTGTGGAAAAATGGCACTGTTTTTCCACTGCTATGTTACCTGTCCCAGCAACACCTTGCAGGCTGGTGGGAGCCCACAGCCCCCCTAGACACAGGACTGATGTAAACCCAGGCTAGACAGCGCCTGCTTCCAAGACATGACAGTCTCCAGGGGCAGATGGTTATTGCTATCACAGCCACGTGGGCCTGAAACCAGCCAAGCTGTGTGCTGCATAGCACAGCAATTAGAACAAGGCAAGTATTCCAGTCTTGCCTTAAACCTGAGAGCAGACTGCTAGCTCTCATGAGTCACCTTTACACTGCCAGGGAGCAATTCCTCCAACTCACATCTGAGAGTTTGATCTGTAACAAGCTTCCTGTTCATAAAGATACATATCCATGCATAAAAAACATCATTCCCCTCATACATTTCTTTTGCATTCCCTTCCCTGCTGTCTCCTCCTCTGTGTCCCCATCTCCCCACTCAGAACCTGGGACTTCCCCATCTCTTGTAGAGCTGATTTCCTTCGTGGTCTCTTGTCTCTCATCCAGGACCAGAGGCTCTCTTAGGACTACCTCTCCCTTACCTCTCTTCCTGGGAAGTGTTCTTTCTCATCTGCCAGGACATGTAGTTGACTTTCATCTGCTCCTGAGACTGCTGTCCCTGTGGCCTTTTCCTGGCACCTCATATCTTCCCCATCACCCTGCTTCCCAGAGCCACGATAATCCCACTGGGTCTGTGATGACTCTCTGCTGCTAATGTGGAGAGGTTCCATCATCTGGGTTACCTGCAACACAGATATTTATTGCTTCAAATTGTGAAGGCAAAAGGAAGAAGAAATAAACAGCACAGATGCTATTTTTGCTTTCACTCATGAACGCCTTTCCATTTTTAGGAATCCTTGCAAAATCTTCTGATGAAGCCCTGTGTTATTACAGTGTCAGTTCACTGGCATCTCTGTGCTTTAGGGTGAGCTGTTCTGGCAAAGCAGCTGCCTGGTTGTGGTGCCAGCTTAAAATGGGAGGAAGGGCTAGGCTTGGGACAGGGAGCAAGTGAACTCGGGGCATCTGCTCCTCCCCCAGACTGTTTCTATGTGTAGGGATGGTGGAGGCCCTGAAAACCCTGTTTCAGGAGGGCCTGAACTATGCTGCCCACTTTCATGTCATCCAAACAGTCCTACCTCTGAGAAGAACTGGAGAAGACTGTCATCTTCACATGGCCTCTCTCCCTTTTGGTAGTCTTCACTATCATCCCCCCCGAGAGGCTCGCTGAACTCCAGCTCACGGTCTGCCTCTCGGCTGCTTTCCTCTAGCTTCCCCATGGCCACCTCTTCAGTATTCCTCCAGCTCCCCACATCCAGATCCAAGCTTGAATCCCAGCTGAGAAACGACTGGAAATCACTGTTCTCTGACTCGCTGGGAGACTCTGTCTCAGACTCCCACCACACCCAGGCATGGCCCATCTGCAAACAAACATAAAGAGTGAGACAGCAATTTCTTTTTACCCTGATCCAGAACTGCAAAGCCCAGCTCATTTCCTGACATACTCAGAGAGCTGAAGCATAGGAAGGACTCCATGCCTACACCTGAGCCCACACTTGACAGCACATGGCAGATCTGTAGCTCTGCAACACTAACTGCCATTTCAGACTAACTGAATTTCAGGTTTTCTGGTGCTTTTGCTGTGCTGCCTGGGCATCGGTAGGTTACTGTGCTCGGGGGATGCTAGGCTGATTAGAAGCATGTGTCTTTGTCATATACTAGATGTTTAAGGTGCCAAAGGCAGCCAGCAGCAAGCTCAAAACCAAGTCATGCCAGGCCTCCTGAGCTGCTGACAGTTGTGAAAAACTAGTGACTCTGAGGACAACTCATTGAAATTCCCTTTGCTGCCCTGTGAGAACTTTTTATACTGGAAATAACATCACAAACACCACAGAAACTTTGTTTTGAAAGTGACAGATGTGATTTAGCTGGATGGTGATATACTGTCTACCTGAGCCAGAGGAATTATAATCACGCAGTCACACACTGACAGGGGACGGTTCTACACATTTCAGAAGATAAAAGTTAGCATTCTCTTAAGAAGGAAGAAACCATTCATTTCCTCTCTGTTCATTAGTCCATGCCTAAGTGTCTTCTACTGCACGAGTCCACTATGATTTCTCTAAGTCTGGGGAATTGTTTGCAGAGTCACAGTAACAACAGTAAAAAGCTGTTAGAAAAACCTGTATCTTGCCACTGAACTCAGCTGCCTTGATGCTGTACCTATGGAGAATTCTATGCATTAATTAGCAGTGTCTTTAGAGTTTTCAGTTAATTATGTACAACCTAATTCTTCCAGAATTTTGAACAAGCACATTTCTCACTGACGTCCTTTTGCATTCTCAGGACGGCTAGCACAGCTACAAATAAAGCTTACAGTGCATACCTGGGAGAAATAAGGAATCCATTAGGTTTGGGATGAGAAAACTTGTTTGGTTATTTTATGAACTTACAAGCAGAGCTAGGATCCAAAAGGCTGTCCTTCTGAAACCTGTTTCAAAGTTAACTTCAGGGGAAGCAGATAAAATTTGATGAGGTAAGAGATAACCTTACCTGCTCTCAGCTTCTAGCTGAAGGAGTTGGGCAAACTGTGATTTCATCTGAAGAGTAACCCCATGCCTAAAGCGCTTTCCTGCACCATCAGCAGAACTGGCCGCACATGCAGAACCAGCCACCGCAGCTCAGCTGAAGAACAGAAAAGCCTTAGCCTAGGGTAATCCAATCACTTGTGGTCATCCTTCTGTACTTCAGTTGAGCGGGACAAGCATTGTAAAATCAGGAAGCTCAGGGAACTTGGGTGTAAGCACTGATTAAAAAGATCTTCGGCCTTATGTTCAGTTTTACTAAATCTTGGAAGACTCAAGACAGCAGAGCGGAACAGCAGCACTAGAGCAAGACAAGCGGGATGAGTGAAATAATTACAGACTGCTTGGTTCCATATCAATTCTGTACAAAAAATAAGGGACAAAAAGATACAGACTTCAACTTTTAATTAAGAACTGCCTGACAGTTCTTAATTATGTTGGCTACATAAGTCAGCAGCAAGGAATCATTATCAATTGGAAAGTTTTAGTTCACTTTGCAGAGATCAGACACCGCACAACCCTTGCTGATACGAGAAAAAGCTGTTTGAAATAAAAAAGACAGCCTTTAAAAGGAACTTAAACGTCAAAACAAGAAAAATGATAAAAGCCTGAACTCTAATAAATGAAATGTAGAATCCACAAAAAATAGGCAAAAAAAAAAAGAAAAAAAATGAAGAACAATTTGCTAAAGACATAAAAGCAAGTAACAACAACAAACCTCATCAAAAACATCAGAAGCAGAGAGCTGCCAGATGATCAGTGGGAATGACGCATGATCAGTGCCAAACACCTCAGCGGAAAATAGGGCCAGTTGGAAAAACCAAACTAATCATCATTATCAGCAGTTGCCACAGAGGAGATCACACACTTTCTCTTGGGATGGGTCTGAGAGACTGTTTCTAATTAAATGTCAATAGGGAGCTTTTAGAACAATTTGAGGGATGGAGTAAACCTTAGAACCAGTTGGGATTCACTCATGAATCCTGAAGAAGCTTAAATATAACATGACCAAACCTATGCTGTGTAACCTGTCATTTAAATTAGCCACAGCACAAGAAAAACAGAAAGATGCAATTGTTGTATCTGCCTGTAAAAGGGTAGATGTTGTGAGATGCAGCACTGTAAGCCTGAGCTCTGCACTAGACAGATTAGAACAAAGTATTAGGAACAACAGAATTAGTAGTCAGAGCATGAGATGATGAATTGGGAAAGAGGCAACAGGGCTCTGCAGAGGAAAATCGTATCAGGTTTTTAAAGATCTTAAACATCATTAAAGGCTATTAAAATGTCATGGGACAAGAGAAAAGGCTCTTTAGGGGAAAAATACCTGGTTAAGAAAAGAAACCAAGGGTAGGAATGAACAACAGTGCTTTCCATAATGAAAGTGAATTACTAGTGGGCATGATAAAGGTCCTCCCACGTGCTGCAACTTCAGTTGTTCAACATGGACAAAGACAGAGCAGAGGTGTTACAAAGGAGATGGAGCCAAACTCAGTGGCTAACAGCAAAAGGAGAGGAGGCAGTGACAAGCTGCACTGAAGGAAACTGAGACTAGATATAAGATAAATGTTTACTCCGTGAGGGTGGGTAAGCACTGAAACGAGTTGTCCATCCTTGGAGATTTTCACAAGTTGACTAGACAAGGCTCCGAGCAACCTGATCTACCTCTGAAGCTGGCCCTGCTTTGAGCAGCAGCTTGGACTAGATAAATGCTCAGAGGTCCCTTCCAACTTAAATTACTCCATAAAATACCAGAAACCAAAAGAAACCTGTAACTTTTGGTGCTATGAACTTAACAACCAGTAATCTCTGGAAACTGAGGCCATAAAAATTCAAATCAGAAATTTGTTCCCAATTTCAGTAGTGAAGGAAAATTAACCAGTAAGCAAACCAAAGGATTCTACATTTCTAGCATCAAATGTAGAGCGATTCTTGGTGGAAATACACCTCAGCCAAACATGGGACTCAACACAACAGGCACAACCAATTTCAACACAAAACTTGTGAAAATCAAGGTAAGGTAACAATCCCTCTGGTCTTAATTGCAGTGACTCAGCTTCCTGCAACTTGTGTGTCAGAAAGCTGCGCCTTGTACATGCTGCACAAGGAACTGTAGACCACTCCCAGTGGCTGCAAGCATCAGGAAGGATAATGCTTTATTTTTATTTTTTTTTCCTTCTGGAAGGACATGGGGGCAGAAAATATGCAAGTTTCAACTCACAGGTGATATGAGCAGAAAATAAGAAACTGACTTGAAAATTGTCAGAAAGAACTTAAAACTCAGTTAAGCACCCATGTTGCTGAGGGAAAGAACTGTTATTTCCAGTGGAGACAAACAGTTCACAAGCTCCAGTGTGAAACCAGATACTAGCATGCCTACAGCTGCTGGAATGACAGGAGATTTTCACTCTGACTAGCGTACCCTTTACAAATCTCTGGGGAAGGAATGTAAGGTGCATTTCAATACATTGGTCTCTTAAGGAAAGCTCTAACAAGACTGTAGTATTTAACTTCTCATGGTTAGATCTCCTGTTTCATCACAACACTACCATATTCTCACACACTCAAGCAGGGAATCTTCCCCTCCACCCAAACACTATGCAACATTCCCATGATTAACGGATTGTCTCTAATGTCAAAGCTCTGCCGCGCCTGTGTGCTGTATGGATAACTGGAAGAGAGTTATATTTGCAGATATTCAACACAGGTATGCACCCTTGTACAAAAACAGGGTTCCTCGCTGCAGAGAGCTGTGCTGCTCAGTACACTGCACACTGTACACTGGATTTGTTCCCAGACTTTAATATACATACACATTTACACATCACTAGTAAAAATCTGTACACTTCACATTACAGTACATACGAGCCACCAGTTGCTAGCTAACACCAGAACACTGATGAAGCCCAAGACGACTGCCCTAAAACAGGCAGGGGGGCTAGTCTTCCCCTCTGGGGAAGTTTCTTTGGGTTACACATTCCGACGAGACACTGCTTTCCAGAGGGGCAAGTGAAGAAGGTGGACCAGGTCCCAGAAATGGACCTGCAGCTTTTCTTCCTCCTCCAACAGCTGTTAACAGCATCTTGCTTGCTCTCCAGCTCTGGATGCCTGGTGCTGGGATTTTCTGTCTGCCTGCAGCATCATTTCTTCATCTTCATGTCTGCCTCGATGGCACAGCGACGCCCTCTGGTGCCACCATCCTAATCACAAGGCAAACGAAGAGAGAGAGTTATGCAACCCTAAACACAAAACACTTCCTCCAGCACTCGGGGAGGTAAGGAATTGTGCATCTGGTAACAACTTTTCATGCCTTCCAAACAGAGGGAAGGGAAGCTGTCCTAAGAAGGCCTGGGGAGGCCTGCCTGCAGACCTACCTAAAATTCACTCTGGACACAGCACAGGTGCTGGGATTTGCAGCATCTCTGTGCGCTGCTGGCAGCCAGGGCAGAGAGAGGCAACAAGGCTCTCTCCCAGACAGATGCTTTTGGAGCCTGTATGGTGCCGGCTTTCTCCTAAGTGGCAGATTCTAGCTTGGCTCTTAGGATGGGAAGAGGAAACGGCTGACTAACCTACCTTATCAGCTGCTGATCCCTATGGGAAGTGCTCCTCCAGTTGAGTGACCCTGGCACTAGCTCCCTAGTTTCTCCGCACAGCTCCTTTCCATGAGTAGAAGGCGAGCTGAGAGCTTCCTTTGATCCGCTGCCCTCTCCCTCTGGCTGACATGCTGACTCTCCCGGAGTACTCCTCTGTCTTTAGATATATGCGAGAGAAAAAAACAACTCTCCATCTTTCTCCCCTCTCTCCTCCCCGCAACTCAGAGACTTGGGGTTTCCCAGAGGGAATATTTTTCCAAACACTTCCAGATCACCACAGGCACAGAGCAAGGTATTTCTGCAGAGTATCTCATTTCCCTTCTGGACCATGAATGATAAAGGAGTACACAGCTGACTCCTCACCTTCCCAAGACCCTTTGTACTGTCTTGAATGTGCGGAAGGGGCAGCTGTATAAGCATGAGAGATGTAAGAACTACAGTACTGCACCACTTTGTCCGTCTTCCCACTTACATGGCAAGAAAGCAGGAGAGAAGTTGTGGAAAAAAGCAAAGGCAGATGACAAAACAAGAACACTTGGAACCAGAAGAAAAGACTGAAGCCCCTCCCACTCACCCACGCTGAGAATAAGCAACTGAGATGTTTCTTCTCTAATGATCATGGTTGTACAGCCCCTAAGTTAAACACACACTGCTGCAGTGCTAAGGATGCTGTGACAGTGCAGTGATCACCCAGACAAGGAGCAGAGCACACTGCCAGCAGTACTGCAGTACCTGCTGGAGCCTTTCAATACTTACAAAGAGAGAGAGAAGGAAGGCAGGAGAGCCCATTGGGACACTGTCCTGTTAAAAGGCCAAACAGAAGGACTTATCAGATATCAGATACGGAAATGCACACACCACATAGAAGCACTGAGCCCACACACGAGCATAGAGAAACATATGCCCCATTCCCCTTCCCACATGGCATCAGTTTTACGCAGCAGGAACATAAAAATGGACAAAAGAGGGATACTGCAAGAGTCAGAATGCTAGGAAAGGGATATTGCCTCCCCAGCCATGGCAAGGCCTGGCCTACCAAACAACCTCTGCACTGTGCAGTAGCCACTAGAACTAAGCAGGCAGTCCTTGCTGTCACAATGTTGTGTGCACCAGCTGAGAGCACATGAGATCACTCAATCAAGTCTGGATGTGTCTTTACAGAAGGAAAAAAAAAATCTACACAGCTATTAGTTCAGATCAGTGTGGAAGTCAAAGGTTCTCTGGTGCGTTTCACACAGCAAACCAGACGGGAGTGATTCCCTGGTTCTAAAAATCTGGGTAGGAACTGAAGAACACAGCAGAGGCTAGTCTTCCACTTCTCTACACCTTCACCTTCCTGCCATATCGTGCCTCTTCCAATACTCTGTTCATTTCCCTGCAGTTTTCATCACTTGTTTTTAAAAACAGGGAACAGAAGTATTTGGATTACCGAAATAATTCATAAGACCTGCCTCTGGGATGATGTACCGCTCCAGAGCTAAAATCTAATCAATGGACACATTTAAAGAAAAATTTGTTCACTTGAAGATGCTGGAGCCACTGCAATCTCAAAAAAAACATTCTGCCCATCTTTGGTATGGGAACTTCATGCAGTATCTTGGGATTCTCCAGAAGATACCAAGTGCCCTTCCACAGGGTGCAGCATTCTCACCTTCTCCGAAGCATCTTGTTTGCGAGTGGAGTCTCGCCCACGCAGGCTCTTTGCACTGATCCCTGACTCCGATGTTTGCATGATCAGTTGCGTGGCCAGAAATTGCTGCAAGAAAACCACACTCTGTTAAGATTCTCAGGCAAAACAAGCTCAGTTAGTGCGTGTCAGTTAACTATCACAAACCACAGCCTGGGAATGATTGGGTCAGAGGCAGTTTCAGTTCCTCGTCTGCTACTCAGAATAAGTTCCCCCATTTACCTCAGAAGCCACAAGTCCTGACAAACTATAAAACCCCAGTTCAAACTTTGTCAGCCCTGCCAGTTGGGACATTCTACTTCACAGGAAATTTTCAATGATATGTATTCACAGGACACAGTTTTATGTACACTTTAAACCAGCATAAACCAGCACAGCCACCAAAAGAAGCAACGGCGTCCCCTGTCATTCACCATTCTTGTTGCTTGTTTCTGTTCCTGAACCACACCCTGGTTCTTGCTGACCTAAGCAATCCCTGAAGGAAATTAGATTTGAAATTGGTCTGGGCTGAACCTAAAAAACATTTTGCTGTTTTAGTTTTGCATTATCCACAATCTAGTTCACCGCAAACACCTGAGCTAGCACAAGAGAGATGCAGGGAAGGATGGGACTACTTCATTCAAAGACACTGTGCGTGAAAACTGTGGTCTTACATCCAGAAGTCTTTCCCATACCTATGCACCAAGGCAGATGCTCTGTCCTGCACTGGCCTCAGCTCAGTACTTTACCTGGATCTGCTCCAGGACATCTCGTTGCATCTCCACAGCCATGTGGTACACATCATGGTCAGAGCTGTTGTACATAACTGCATTTTGAAACATCAGCATAATATCACGCTGGAACTCAGCTGTGGTTCGTATCAGCCCATTCTCAATGTTCTTTTTGATGGTAGATAAATCCATTGGCCTACGAAAGAAATGCAGTCAAAACAGCAACAGAAATATTTAACTCTCTCCCCTTTCTTTTGTGAACAGCCCTGGGCCTGTGACATGTCTACTTAGACCATCTATTTAATTTAGCTAAACAGGTTCTCCCACACACAGGCTGTGTTCCTGAGTACCAAGGCCTCGAGTCAGAAGACACAAGCTGTCCACCAGTTACCATGAATGGTAACAATGGTGTGACAGATGCCTCACAAGAGGCATTTGCCTTCTCCAGGCATCACTGAAGGAGACACTATGGAGCTAGAGCTGCAGCCACTGAACTGTTTAGATTTTGGGGACTAGCAGGGGATTCTGGTAATTCTTCCAGAAGAGCCTACTATCAGGGACAGTAAAAAATGCTGATTGAAGAAGATAGGTCTTTGAAATTTCAAAGATTAAATCCTGCCCTTGGATAGAAACTGGGAGAAGCAGATCAGTCACATACCACCTTACCAATAATAAATGTTCTGCGTAAGTCAGTGTACTTCATTCAAAGACAGGGCTGCGTAAAGAAATGAATCTGTTACTGATGACGACCCTTTTCTTGGGGAAACCTGTTTCTGACTGAATCATGCCAGAAAAAAAATAATTTTCCAAGTCTTGCAGTCTGCATGGCAGCCAAAAACTACATTGTTCCTGCCAGAAATCCCTACACAAATACGCAAATATACAGAGTTCTAATGACAGAAGGCTGCTGAGACTCACCTCTGCACAATACTGTGGTAGCCTGGTGCTATATCGTCAGTTACAGGCTGTAGGAAGACATTGGCGTACCTGCAGAGAGAAGGAGTCCACTTAGTGCCCAGTCCTTGCTGCTAAATATTTGTTTCATGCTCTCATGTTTATTTGTCTGCTACCAGTAATAATATGATTCATCATCTCCTGGTACCAAGGCAGATGAGCCCCCAAGATGGGAGAGCAGAGACTTGTCTAGGATTAGTCCCTTCTTTCTGCCAGTTCTCAAGACATCAAACTCACCTGTGATTAGCTGCTGCTCTCCAAACTAGCATGATGGCTTTCTTCCAGATCTTCTGGGCCTGTATTGCTTCCTGGTCCTCACTGCACACTGAGCTGGGAAGAAAAGAATAGGACTTCCTTCAGGAGTCTGCATACTGCCTCAGAGCAGAAACCTAATAGTTTATTTTGCCTTTGACATGCCTATGCTAATCCATGCCAAAGACAGAAAGCAAAAAAAAAAGAGATCTGGTACTATGGCGCTGTCTGCACACTTGCACTTGTAAGCAGGGAGAACCAGACAAATCATCAATAAATTCCCCCTTCAGACCCATTCAGTCAGCAAAACAGAAATGAGAATCCTACGCTCCCTCCACAAAATAGCCTGGGATTTGCACCTGCATGCCTGAGAGCTTCACTGATACTCACAACTGCGAGGAGGCCGGGCTGCTGGGGATGGAGTCAGCTAGTGTGTGAGACTGTAAAGGTGCATTATGGACACTGAAGCCATCATCGCTCTCACTCACAGGGGGTTCGTTATCCATCTCTGATAGATATCCCTCACCCTGATCTTCTTCTTTGGGTTCCTCCAAACTGGCAGCCTCACTGGCACCATCCTCGTCATCCTCTTCACCCTGCCCATCCTGAAACACAGAGAGTTCATGAGTCTGCACAGCTAGCTACAGCAGCAACTCAGAGCCTCCCAAGCAACCATGGTTCAGCAAGCAAAGTGATTTTCTTGCTATGGCTGCTGACAATTGTACAGGCAATTTCACAAATCCTAGTCACTCTATCTTGCCCTGCCTCCCCCTGCAGAAACAGAAACACACATACACACAGCTTTATAGTGCCTGAAGCAATCTCCCCTTTAGCTCCAACTGCAGACTGCCCAATTCTCTTCTCAGTGCAGAAAACTGAAAGCAAGCTTTGCTTTTCAGCAGATGGGAGCCAGGAAGCAGCAACAGTGAGATGTTACTAATGAACCCAAGACGACTACAACCAATCCAGAATTACCTTCATCTGACTCCTAAACAGGGCTTGGGCCTCCTCCTTCATTGATTCTGTGAAAGAAAGAAAAGCAGAGAGGTTGATTCTCCAAAGTAGTCTTTCCTACAAAAGCTCCTGCACCAATGCCTACTGTCCTGCAGTAATTACCACTGTTCCTACATGTATCTTTTCTCCCTCCTCCCCAAAAAACCTGAACCAGATCACTGACATCTATCCAGCTAATAATGTTGCATGTAAAAGATTTCCTAGCTGAATTAAGTTACCTGACAGCTCAAATTTGTGCTGAACATCAGCCTGTGAGGAGTCTTCACTCACATTTGGGACTTGTGGAGGGGATGAATCATCATCAGGTGGGGTCTGGAGGGAAGAGAAATGCACAAATCTAGATGTTTGTGTCAGCTTACTTCAGTGAAGGTGGGGGCACATCTCACTCACCCTAACCTAACTCAAGGCAATGAAGTTCACTGAGCACCTTCCCAACAGCAATTCTGCACATGGGTGGGGGGAGATACATAAAGGTACTGCCTAAAGCAGAGAGCTTCTCTGCAGATCGAACAGATCAGCAGCATGACTCCCAAGAAAACAGTCAGTCACATTCATTGAAGGGTCACCTTCAACCCAGCAGTCATCCTTCCTCTAAACTTCTCTCCTACCTGCCACAACTGCTCCTTTCTTTCCCCACACCAGTTCCAGACAGCCTCTCTGCTCACATACCTCTGTCTTCACTGTATTGTGCACTGCGTCTTCTCCCTTGGCCGATTCTATCTCAATTTCAGAAGTCTCTCCTGCTCCTACAGCTGCTCTTTGATCCTCTTCTATCTCTTGACTTCTAAGCTCTGGTGTTTCTGTCACTCTTGCAGTTGCTGGTATGGTTTCCTCAGGGCCCAGCTGATTCTGCTCCTGCTCTGCAGGTTCTGTCTTTATTTCTGATCCCAGCTCGCCAATACCCATTAGGTCTCGAATTCCCTTTGCCTCTGGCTCCTCGCACTCCAGTCTCTCCTGCTTCACAGTCACAGACACTTGGGGTATCTGGGCCTGTTTCTCGTGCTCCTGATGAATTGAGTGTTCCCATGGGCCAGGCAAGGTCTGAGGGTCATCGGTATCTTCACAGAAAGAAGACAGAGCAGCTTCAACAACTGCTGCATCCAGGACTTCAGGGTGGTCGTCTACCTTTATTGCCAAAACAAACACACAGCAGTGCAGGCCAAGGTCAGAAAGAGTGATTAAAAATAAAGTTCATATTATTTGGTAATGAGACAATTGTGGAAAACCTGGTGTACTGGGTTTACAAAGTTGCCTTTCACAGCCAGACTCGTATCACTCCCTGTGGAGCCTCCCGTGGAGCTTCAGTTTCAGAAATACAGCACTCCTGGAAAGTATGCTGCAAGCAGCACTCATTTGGCTGCCAGAGACGTGACCCAAACCCTACCCAATATAAGGAAGAAAGAGATCTCTTTCTGCACTCTCTGTAGAGGAGCACCAGGCTAAACGTGGCAGACTAGCAGCAGTGGTGTCATAGGGTAATTTCCTATTGATCTGGACAACGATGGTGAGAATGTGCATTTTGGAATAGTTATTTCCTGCTTGTTTAAACTAACTAAATTGGTGAACAGTAATCACTTGAGATTAACCTAACTGGATGTGGAGCAAAAGGCACTGGCACTCCACTTTGCTCATTTACCTTGTCCTCAATGATGGCTATAATATTTCCAACAGTATCGAAGTCCAGCTCTTCCCCCGTATAGGACACTGCAATATCCATTTTCTCAGCCAAATCCAGGTCTTCTTTCCCATCCATGCAGTGATCTTTGGAAGACCCTGCAGTGCTGCCAGCCCCAGAACCCAGGCACTCCTTCTTGATGGAATCAATGATCATGGATATTTCACTGCTGTCCATGGACACTGTCACGGTATGGGAATCAGACACTGCCTCCATGGAAACACAGGCTTCTGGCTGGCTCACTGCATAAGGATGAGAGTGACAATCAGAGACCAATCTGGAGAAACCAAGCCCACATAAACAAATACTGCAGTGGGTAAGACCAAGCACCAACTGCAAGTATCCCAGGTCCACCCACAACAGCATGGCTTAGAAAAATAAAAGACAAATACTGGTTTGCTTTCCCACAGTAGAGACTAAGTGAGATTCCATCTCTTGAACCACAGTCCAGCAACATACCATTAGTACCCCCACCCCCACCCAGAAAATCCTGTTTAAAACCATCTGTTTACTCCAGAACCCAGCCGTAACCGTCCTTTCATAAAGGATGGCGAGTCTGAGGTGATAAAAGGCCAGGTGAGAGCTCGCTGCGTGCTAATCCCAAGGGAATTTCTGTTTTTCAGCAGTGCATGACCTACGAGTGCGTAGTTCAGGAACGCACCTGTGGCTACGCTTTCTGGAGCTGCAGCTGGTGGCACAACGGACGGTGCTGACAGCGTGGGCATCATGACAATGGTTGCCTGGGACACAGGCTCTACGGGGGGTGGCAGGAGCTTAGCTGGAGGTTCGCTGGCAACAGCGGAGAAGGAAGCAAGAGGTGAGGTGAACTGTGCAGGACCAGCTTCTAAAAGCCGGGAAAGCGTAGGAGCACCTAACAGAGAGTAGAAGGGAAAAGCACATGAGCAAGAAGCAGCCACCACTGAAGTCCACAAAGCCATCACCGGGCTCTTCACTGTCTGGTGGCTTCTTCTGGGAAAAGTCACTGAGAGGTACCTAGAAACGGTCCCAAAAGCTACATGGAGAACCTGCACCAAAATTACATGACTCCTTTGTGTGTGCAGTCTGAAACAGAATCATGCAGACTATGGGACACTGTGTTCAATGTAAGGGCTGGACAGGCTAAGCCACACATGCAGAGAGATGCCCTTCCAAAGGCTCATCCCAATACAATTACGGGAAATCTGAAAAACAGTGCTGAGAGAGCCACACAAGGTAAGCCAAGACAAACAGTCATCACAGGAGCTGGAAGGGAGCAGAGGGGATCTCTTTGCAGGTCTTTCCTGGAGAATTCCTCTTATATCAAAGTTTGCCACTCAGCTGTAATTTTCAGTCTGAATTTACTGAACTGTCTGGAATAAATTAACAGGTCTTAAAGAACAGATGTGGATAAGAAAAGTGGGATTATTCATATGGAATTATATATGAATGAATGGCATAAATCCTCAGTTGCAGACAATGTGACTAAATCACTGGTTAGCATGAGCTGAGAAGAAACTTCACCTTAGGCAGGTTGTTCTGACAAGGCCCAATGCAAAGACTCTTGCACTGTCCCTCTCACCCCGCTCTGTGGAACTTACTCTGGAGCTCACAGTCCACTGTGGTCTAATCCTCAACAGACCTCTAAGATAAAGCAGAGGTAAGACACATGAGTTCTCCAGATTCACAGGGAGCTGCAGTTTGACACATCGGGAATCAGATACTAGACGAATTTTTCCCCAACTCCCTGTCAACTAACCCTTTCTTTCTACACTGAAATGCCTGGTATAAGCCAATGTCAAAACCAGAAAACTAGACTGCATGGACCAGGATTGAATCAAGTCTAATTGTTTCAGTCATTTTAGATCAAGGCACTCTTTTTTTCTGTAAGGATTAGAGTCTTCTTAAAAAAAATTAGGGGTGAGAGGGACGGGAGTACAGAAATAGGAATACAACTCATAAAGCCCCAAAACCAGCCAGGCTAGATGTCCTCCATCTCTCTCCAAAGAGAATTCACAGAACAGTCTGAAGGTACATCTAAAGGGAGAATGGTACAGGGAGAGTCCTGAGTTACCTGAAGCAGCAGGAGATGCAGGGACAGCACCAGGTGCCGACTGCATTTCCCCACTGTGCAGCACTGGAAGGACGCTTCCTACCTCCAGCAGGACTCCTGAGCTGTTCATGTGACCAGAAGCCACTGCCATTTCGTTTTCACTGACCTGCCAAAGGAGGACACAACTGAAGTTCCTGGAGATACCATCACATCAGTGATTCTCTGCCAGATATGCACCTCCATGAATATGTCCATCATTTGCTGTCTCAGCATTTCTTTTGTGCTTTTTGTCAGGTCTAGTCCCTGCCTGAGGCCCCTTATGCAAGTGCACGACAGTCTGAAACTAGTTGTTGTTCTTCAGCTACAATACAGCTGCAGTGCCACCTTCCTTTGAAGTTAGGCCAAATACACCATTTGCCCTACCTTAGTTCCTCTGTTCAAGGACCTCACAATCCTCTACAGATACCAGTCTCTCTACCCCCTGAGATGGCATGGAATTATCCCTTATTTTGAGTTGAGGGAAACTGAAGCACCAAGATAGAAAGTACTCTATCAAGGTCACATAGTAAACCTGTGATGGACCTTGAAGCAGATGTAAACCAGTCCTGTCACTACAAAGAAAACCCAGTCTTCCACAGCCAGTATCTTGCCTTGCTCCACCCTATGTTACGTTGCACCCTGCAAACATAGAACCCATGGAACATTTACCCAAGCTAACAAATAGAAAAGAACCCAAATCTGACTATTAAAAAAAGGAAGTCAACAGCAATACACCTATTCCATCACACAAGCACTAACACAGGGAATCCGTGCCACAGGGAGGCTGATGGCTGCTATTTTCAGACTGGGCTCTGAACAGTGTCAGCAATGGTCACCCTCCTAAGACTTCCAGAGTCACTAACACCAGAAGGGTCAAAGTGGCTTGTCATCACAGTGATTTTAATAACTGTCTACAACTATGAGAAGACTGAATCACTTCAATATTGGTCATAAACCCCACTAAAGGACTCCCTACTCCTGTGCTAAGACCCATTACAAATATTGAAACTCAACTTCCTGCCAAGATGCAAAGAAGAATTGTGAGCCCGAAGAAGAAATCACCAAGAACACCTCCATGGAGACTGATCGGGATGATGCTGACTAACGCACCCCCTCCCCCAGGGAGAACGATTTCCTCTAGCAAAGCCTGCAACTCCAACTCCTTACAACTGAGGGGAGACAGCCAGTCCTATGTGTTGAATAATTCCTGCAGTCCTGCACCCACAGTACTGCCGGGAAAGGGTCCCACCTCTGTGGTGCATAAGGGTAATTATATCTCTCAGATATCACTTCTGTTGGGACTCTCACAAAAACTACGTTTTTAAAAAGCCTTTGCAGCTCCCCCTTTTTCAGTGGGAGAGTCTGGAGCAAATTATTTGTGTGCTTGCATATATGAGCAGAGAGCTCCATACCAGCCTGGGGCTTGTGGGCAGGAGACTGCCCTTCTTCAGCAGCTCTGAGAGCAGAGGGGAAGGAGGCGGAGTTGCTTTTTGTCCTAGCATCTTTTTCTGGGGTGAATCATCAGTGACTGGGGTCATGGGGGCATCCAGGGGAGCAGAGCCTGGAGGGGTGTCAGGGATTCCAATGAAGGAGGCAACTGGGGTGCTGGGCAATGTCCCTGGAGTGACCTGAGAAAGAGAAAAACCACACTGTTCAAAGCCACACTCCACCACACGGACTAGCCCCACTTGCTCCTTCCCCCAAGAGCACTGATCCAGCACACCACAAACACCTACTGCAGGCATATGCTTTCACTCTTTCCCTGCCCTGTAGTGCCATCTCCCAGGCACACACAGAAGACTGCCTGGCCAACCCACTGATGCCCCTACATAGCCTTTGATCCAGCCACCTGATCATCACAGACATGGAAGAGGACACGTATCTCGAGCAGCACTGTACATCAACCACACTACAGCACTACCACAGCGAAGTCTGCAAAACAAGGCAAGGGCTTCTCCCCACGCTCCTGTTCCATGATGGACGCAGAGCCCCATGTCCCAGGCTGGTCTTTCCCTCTTGCCATAGGAAGCATCCTTACCCCCGGACTGGCCTCATCCACAGCGGGCTGAGACAGATCTCCCAGAGCATAGTCTCCCCCTGGGGAGGTTGAGCCTGCAGGGGACCGAACCATCACACCCGTTAATCGTCGTGGCGGATTCTTAATGGCCTGACGAGCTGGAAGAGAACAGAAAAAAAAGTGAGTTCCGTGACTCCGCCTTGGACAGTCCCTGAGAGTTACCGCTGACTTTATCATAAAGAACCCTAGGAAAACAATTTATATTGTAGGAATTTCTTGCACCACACTAGGCTCAGTTCACAAATAATACTAGCATTAGGTAATGCACTTAATTTCAGATTTCCATACCAGTTGGGTATTCACCACCTCCCACCACTGGTAGGTTAGTTCACTGAATTGCCCCAAGAACTGTAAATGAATTAAACATTCAGAACTAATCTCTCTTCCTTTTATCTTCAGACAATAGTAAACTGTAGGGAAAACTAAAGGGGTGAAAAGCCTGACATTCTAACAGAGAGCTCCTTGCTAATCCTGCTTTCTCATAGATATACCTTTTCCACAGAATTTGTGCCCTTCTCAAAAGTCTCTGCCTTTTGCCCTGTTACAAATACAGTGCTGGAAAGAGAATACAATCTTTCTTTCCAACTCCTAGGATCATGGAATTCCTCCTGAACAGATCTTAACAAAACTTAAAATAACATATGCATACCTCTCTCAGAAGGAGTAAGGAAGCTCATTTCCAGCTTACCCTGATAAGCAGCATCTGTAGCCTTCCTCTTGACTTCTGCCTCCTCCTCCTCCATTTTTTTCTTTCTGTACATAGAATCAAAACCTACTGTCACACAGTGTCTCACTTCCCGTTAGTTCCTCCTGCAGCTTACTGACCCCCACCCCGTTACCTCCAGACAACAATGACCTGCCTCTGCGGACTCAGGCTCAAATCCTCTGAGGAGGGAAGCAGTCAGAGGCCAATCAGAGAATGACACACTTGGCAGGAAATTTCACTTCCAGCTGTTTATCAAAATGGAGGAGGCAAGCATGATGTTGCAAGCCATCATCGAGCTCTTCACTGAGAAACTCCAAAAGATGTTCCACACAAGCTGGTGCCCCCCAATCTAAACTGAGTCCATCCTCAGAGGCCAAAGCATCTGCCCAGCTGCCCTGTTTCTCTTAACCCAATGTACGCGGAACAAGAGGTTTCTGACAAACACACAGCATCGGGCAACTACAATCTTAGAAGAAAGCATAACATGGGAATAATTAAATAACCCACATCATAATCTCATTGCACAGCTCCTCCAGTCTGTTATCCATGTGTCCAGCCTGGATCAGCTCTGCATCCTTCTTGAGTTGCCTGTAATCAGAAAATCTTCTTACTCACTTATCACTGAACAATAAGCTCTAAGCAGCATTTTCACCCCAAGCACCATCCCACTTAGTCCACTTTTTCAAGAGGGGACTCTCAGGTGCACCACAGCTCCATGCCTCCGTCACATACCTGTATTTCTCCTGTGTTTCTTTAATCATTTTCTTCAACTCCTCAACTCGTTCTGCAGTCAGTTTCCGCACAATAACATCTTCCACGGTTTCCACAACTTCTCCCTTCTCACCACGTTTTCTCCTATAGAGTAAGAGAAAAACAAAACAGTTCAGACACGAAACACAGAAAACCCCAGTTCTCCTTTCATAAATGGCTGCTGTCATTCCTGACACAAACATGCACCAAAAAAAAAAAAAAAAAAATCAACCTCCTCTTCCAATTTCTCTTAAATGATATTGGACAGCACAACATTCAAACAATCTCTTCTGAAAAGTTTATCTAATTCTTAAATGTGTCCAGTGTTAAAGACTTCAGGAATAGATCAAAGATGCAAACCCACTGCAAATTCTCAACCTGAAAAAAACCAATCATCCAACTTCAGAGAAGATTCTTACCACCCACGAAGAAACATCCATTTTTTTTTCCTCAATAACTCTGCTAAGTATTTTGTCTTTCCAACTCTAATGCTGAAGATCGTTCAGCACTATTACACACAAACACTAATTTTAAACATCCTGCCTTTAATTTAATTTGATGTGAAGTCTCAAAACAAAATACCTGGATTAAGGAGTGAGAAATATCTGAGACCACAAAGCTGTAGTGATAGCATTGATAAGAAAACTATAAGAAACCACTGCAAAATAGAGACAAATACAAAACATTTTCCCTTCTCACTCTTGCTGTCTCTTCTACCCCTATTCTGAATGATAATTTTATGTGTAAAGCTTCTGATCAATAAGACTAATATGTAGTGTTTTATTCCAGCCAAAGAAATGGTTCTTTTTGCTGCATTAAGTCCCCAAATGCACACTGCAACTCTTACAAATGGATCTGGGGCAAAGGGGCCCCAATTGCCCTGCCATGTATGGTAATGACAATAGGGGCATATGGAAGACACTAACAAGTACACAGTGACCAGTTTTAGAACCATGTAATACTGAAATACTTCCGTCTTATGAAAAAAAGAGACAAGATAAGGAGATATGGGAACCATATTCTAAGAAATACCTTGGAACTTGCCAATCTCCCCCATCTGCCATACCCTGATCCCACTGTCCACCCACGCCAGCTATCACAACCGAATTTCCTCATTCCTGTACGTTTCTTTTGGGAGGAACACTATCAAGTCCTTTGCTGTAAGAACTGACAAGTCCACCCAAAATTGCTGCAGACTGCACTTGCTTCAGACTTTATACTCACTTAGGTGTCTCCGTAGTCTCCAAGAGCTCTGAATACTGAGATGCGCAGTGCTAAGAAGAAACAAAGAAAGTCAGAGGACACCAAAGAGTCAGCATCAGCAAATGCCCATCAACAAAGCCTACAGGGCACTTACTCCTACTTCTTCAGAGGTCTAACACTTCATGAACATATCTGACAGTCTTCTGCAGTTTTCCCCATGGCTATAATTTAGCGTAGCGCAAAGTGAGGAACCATATTCACTCTTTTACTCTAGCACTGCCCAGGCTGATCTCCAAAACAAAGCTAAAGAACAGACACTCCCAACTAACAATTCAGAAATCAAAGGATTCCTAATCAAAGCGTGATTAGGAAAACTGTAGCCATAACATTTCTGCCTGTAAACATGAACCAAAAATATTTTAATAGAGAAAACAAAATAACATTATATCAAGGCCAGTTTCATAGCTTAACAGAAACAGTAAGCAACATAAAAACCCCAACTTCTCTTCCCTTGATTGTCTTAATCTCTCTGTCCCTTATACAACAAAAATCCCAGGTGCTTGCCCAAACAGCAGGACACAGCAAAATACATGGGCATCCACAAATTCCTGGGGCAAGGAATTCCACAGCTTAATTACATACCTAGTGAAGAATCACCTCTTTAGGTTTGCTTTGAACCTGCCTCCTGTTAGTTTTACTTAATAGCCTCTAAATCTTGCACTGGACAAAGCACTAACAATGCTTATTCGTCCTCAACTTCATGCCACTTCTGATTATACAGACATCTGTCGTATCTCCCGTTACTCATCTCTTGGTTCTACCTTACCTAGCCATCCCTTACAAGGAAGCTGTTTCATGCCTTTGATCACCCTCGTCTTTTCCTTAACCTTATCCAACTGTACTGTAAGCTCAAATTTAATTTCAGAAACAGAAAAAAGTATTTAATCTGATTTATACAAAACTGATTTTTTAAATTAATTTTGCTATCTTTTAAAAAAACTAGAAATACATTCTCTTAGGCATCTTACATATGCCATGCAGAACCTATTTTTTCCAAGACTCAAATGCCAGTATCTTACCTTCTGGGAAAACCAGTCAGGTGGGCGTCCTGGCTCTGCAAAAGGTTTGATAGCTCTGCTGACTGAGACCCTACAGGAGAGAAACAGTGAGTCACCGTCAACTTACTTTCTTCCCCAACCAATATGCAGTGAAAAGATACTGACCTGTCTTGACGTTCATCACTGAACAGCCCCCATAAACACAACAAACTTGCCAATGAGTTGTTAAGTTTGGGAATTACTGAAGTATGGCCCTTGGACTCAAAAATATTTGCCTACTCCTAAACAAACAACAGCTTCCCTCCCTTGCTTTGAAAAGCAAGTTTCTAGCTTCTGATGACACTGTTACTTTTCCACAAAAACTCTACTTCGGTGAGGGGAAAAAGGCAGCAAAACAGTGCAGAAGCAACGCACAGGAGTCAGTTATTAAATATCCTCCTTGACCACAACTCAGCTCTTCCAATTTATGTTGGAATAACGGTACTCTTTGTTCTGATTAACATGCTTCTGTTTTCACACAGTAGTTATAAAAGAAGCAAAAAGATTTTCAAGGTACATGTCTAATACTTCCATCTTTAATAACCCAACTTGGTTTTGAACAGAAAGCACACAGAAAGCAGAAGCGTTTATGACTAGCTGTCACACACCGCACCGGCACGGTGAGAGGCCACGCACCAGTACAGCACACAACCCGCGCTTGGCCCCGGGAGTCCAGTGCCTGTGCACACAAAAGGCAGAGCAGCGGACGTACCCCTCGCCCGGCCCCGCTCCCTTACCAGTTCTGGTCCCCGCTCCGCATGACGGACGAGGCCAGGCAGAGCTTCTCGCGGATGGACCAGGGCTCCGTGGGGCCGGCGCTCAGCAGCTTGTGCTCTGCCGGGAGAGGGGAGGGACTGCACGGACCGCCCGCCCCCGCGCAGCCCCGGCTGCACCCCCGGGGACCCCAAACCTGGAGCCCCGCCCCCGGCCGCTGACCCCGCCCCCCGCGGCCGCCCCAGCCATAGCCCCACCCTCCCCCGGGCCGTTAGCCCCGCCCCCTCGCGCCACCGTTGGCCCCGCCCCCTCCGTTCGGAACCGCTCAGTTCTCCTCGGGCCGTTCCCTTGCCCCCTTCCCGCCCCAGCCCCGCTTCGGCGGGCCGCCGCCGCTCCCTCGCCGCCGCCCACCCGCTCCCCGCCGCCTCTCCCGACAGGCCCCGCACTCACTCCCCGTCCCCGCCGCCATCTTCCCCGCCCGGCCCGAGGGAGGCAGGGCGGAGCCGCACGCAAAGCCCGCCGGGAGGCGCGCGCGCGCCCCCGGCCGTCCCCGGGCGCGCGGGCGGCCGAGCGCTCGGGCCCCGCCCCTGCTGCCCCACGGCGGTCGCTGATTGGCGGCCGCGCGGGCGCGGGCCCCCATTGGCGGAGCGGGCGGGCGGCGAGGTTTGAAACCCCAACAGTAGGCGCCGCGCGGACGCGAGGTGGGCGCGGGAGCGGGTCTGTGAAGGGAGCGGGGGTCCTTTGTAGCGGTCTGCCGGCGTGAGGGGGTCTGCGGGGAGCGGCGGCGATGGTCATGATTTTGTGTGCGTGTGGAGAAGCCCTGTGTGGCAGCCTGTGCCTGTGTGGGCAGGCCCCGTGTGGTGGTCTCTGGGGGAGTGTGTGTTGTGGGGGGCGGTCTGTGTGTGGTTTGTGTGTGTGGGGTCCTGTGTGGTGGTCTTGCCTGCGCGTTGTGTCTGTTAGGTCCCATGTGGGGGGTGTGTGTGTGTCTCTTATGTGGTGGTCTCTCTGTGCGTGGAGGGGTCCGGTGCGGTGGGGTGCGTGTGTAGGTGGTGTGTCCGGGGTCTTGTGTGGTGGTGGGGGGGTGTGTGCGCATTTGCAGCGGCATCCTGCGTGTCAGTGTGTGTGTGGAGGGAGGGTTCCGTGTGGCAGTCTGTGTTTGTGGGGAAAGGATGGATATGGTAGTGGTGGCAGACTGCGTGTAGTACGGTGTGTGCATGGGGAGCAAAGCTTGGGCTCCCAGAAGACCGCTGTAACATCACCCTATCCTCACTGTGCCCCTTTTTCTCCAGGAGCTGCATGAGACGCCATGGCGCAAGCACCTGCCTCCCCCGGGCTGTTCTCTGATGATGATGTTGCAGCCTCCCCCGTTCTTGAATCCACAGCAAGAGGGTTTGGGGCGGATGTGCGCAAGGACCTGCTGTCAGAGTTCTCCGCCATTTCTCCCAATCTGGAGGGCTCCCAGCAGGTGAGGTTGGAGCTCTTCTGTCACAAATATGGCAATGTTTTGACTTGTGGCTGCTGTGTCTCTGCACAAAGGTGTTGTGATGCAGGGCCAACAGAGACTCTTCAGAGGAGGCTAGAACAAAATGTTGCATTGGGGGGAGCAGTTCCTCTTATAAGTAGTGTACTATGAAAGGCACACTCAGTAAGTGCCTCTTAACATGATGCCTCTTAGTGTGGTGCTTGGTCTGGGGGCTGGTTTTGGTGTCAGGTCTTCAGGTTGTTGGTCTGATTCACTAGATAAACAAAAGAAATGCTGGTATGCCTGGAAACGCCTAAGAGAGCTTCTGGCATTGCTGGGGATTTTGGGACCAGAGAAGCATCCATTAGTTTCTGAGCACTAGTCAGGGTAGCCATGTGTGTGTTCCATGCTGTGGTTCCCCTTAGTGTTCTGACAGATGGTTGTGTACTGCCTCTCTGGCTACTATGTTTAACCTGTGCTGATTTTTGCAGGCTGTAGCTGAAGACAATAATGGAAAATTAAAGGTGTACCTGAGAGTTCGACCTCTGAAATCTACAGAAGTGGAAAAAGGGGAAGACCAGGTGAGACACTGAATGAAGCAGTCTCTGAGCTGGTTGCCTGTGTGCCTACTGGGAGATGCTATTATCCTTTGCTGTCTATGCTATGGCCTCTTGTAAGCCATTGAGATGATGGGATTTTATGTGTTCTTTAGGGCTGTGTCTGCATTGAGAATTCGGAGACCCTTCTTCTAAAAGCTCCTAAGGACTCCTTCACCATGCGGAGCACAGAACGTGGAGTGGGACAAGCAGCACACAGATTCTCTTTCACCCAGGTAGGTAACTGGGACAAACAATCCATCTGGAAGTTTTTCAAGCTTAAAGCAGCCTTACAGCTTGAAAAGCTGGCTTAGTAACACACACTGATTCCAATGCACTGTGTAAACTAGGTAGTCTTGTACAATCCTCTCTACTGAAGTTTGTTTCTGTTGCTGTTTCCTGAGTTTTTCTCTTTTTAAGCTGATCCTGACAACATTTTCAGCAGCAAAATGCCAAACTCTTGTTTTGTTCATGAGGTTCTAAACACACTAGAGGCTCTAGTGATATCAGATGTTACTGGATTAAGCAAGTGAACAGCTTGTTTTGGTAGGGGGCTTGAACTGGAATTACTGGTGGGTCTGTTGCTCATGATGTGGGGCTAGTGGAGGGAACAAAGGACTAAGTAGTATCACTTGAACAACTGTCAGCAGTCAAAAGATAGGAAAGATCTACGTGAGGACATTTTTCATGTACCTTGTTTGCAGATCTTTGGACCAGATGTTGGGCAGAAATTATTCTTTGATAAGACAATGAAGCAGGTGGTAAAGGATGTACTGAATGGGCAGAACTGGCTGGTTTACACCTATGGCATCACCAATTCAGGGAAGACTCACACTATCCAGGGTAAGGAAAGCACTAGGTGTTAGCAGCCTGTTGGGAGTTGTCTGCTTCTACATGTGAATCCTTAGCTTGCTGTTGTTGTTCTTGCTTCAGGCAGCAACAAAGATGGGGGGATTCTGCCTCGCTCCTTAGCGGTCATCTTCAACAGTGTGGGGGACCGGCTGTACCAAGCCATGGATCTGAAGCCTTCTCTCTCCAATGAGGTGATCTGGTTGGACAGCAGGCAGGTGCGACAGGAAGAGACCAAGAAGCAGACCATGCTGCAGGGGGGTCTGTGGGAGGTAAGCATGCGGCTTCTAGGAGGTTTAATACTAATAGGGAAAGGATGGTGTCATACTACATATATGCTCATGTTCTTTGTTTCCTTCCAGGAGGAGCTGTTAACACCGCTGAAGAGGAGTCATAGTGCTGAATCTCAGCTCCAGGCCACCACCAGTGGCAGTTTTGACAGTGGAGTTGCTGGCCTCTCTTCGTCTAGCCAACTCACCAACCATTCAGATGTCAGCCAGACAGAAGGTATGTCTGGAAGCCTGTTGTGTACTACCTGCTGCTTGTTGTTGGAGGATGGGGGAAGAAAGAGTAATGACTATTTGGATGCTGTGTTGTGGGTAAGGGAGCAAAGGTGCTGTAGTCTCACAATTTTCCTTTTGAAAGATAAGGATGTTGGGGCTGAAGAACTTTGTACGTATGTCTTGCCAACATACAAAAAACTCGCCACCCACTGCATAATAACTCAAGCCTTGTGAAATGAAAAGTTATTTGATACCCACTTACTTCATCCAAGGGATATGGTTATTGAGCAGCTGAATGCCATGTGATGGGGGTAGCTGGAAAGCAGGGTGCTAAAGTGACATGTTGCACTGAGCACTTGTGCCCAGACTTTCAAACCTAGGAACTACTAACTGATTAGGTATCCAGAAGCATGGAGTGACTGAGGTAACAAGGACTAAAACTTCACTTATACTGGGCAGAGTTCATGTTTAAAATATCCTATACTTCTGGAGTCAAGATTAAGTGTATAAAAAGTCCTTACACAGAAAGGAGGATACTGTTAAAGGGAATCTTAGGCTGTCTGACTGCAGACAGGCATTAGTGTAGTCCAAACGGGAAGGAGGTATATAGAATAGATTTGAGTCTGGATAGAGTTCCTGCTGAAGAAAGATATTTCAGTGTATCACTAAGCCATTCAAGTTGGACCTACAAAAAGCTGGAATCCTGATTTTTTTTTTACCTTTTTTTTTTTTCCTTCTTTATCTTTTCCCCAGAACTGGGCCCTCGCTGGGCTGACTTGGATCGCATTTCACTCACGAACACAGGAGACATGCAGTTCTCCATCTGGGTCTCCTTCTTTGAGATTTATAATGAGTTAATCTATGACTTGTTAGAACCAGCTTTACCTGGCCAGAACCGCAAGAGGCAGACATTGCGGCTTTGTGAAGACCAGACTGGCAATCCCTATGTGAAAGGTAGATTTACCTGAAAGATATCTTTAGTGGCCTGCTAGGGACACTTGAGGACTGAGTGGGTGGGTGCAGTGATGTGTTGGGGAGCATGATGTCCTCTATGGCCTCTCAGAGGTCTCAGATGTCTGGATTATGGGAATATTGTTTGTTAATGTCAAGGAAGTGCAACGGTGAAGTTGGGGCTGAGATACGTTTTCAGCCAGTCTCCTAACTGCCTTGCCCAATGTGTGCCTGCTTTTCCAGATCTGAACTGGATCAACGTCCGGGATGCTGATGAGGCCTGGAAGCTCCTGAAACTGGGTCGGAAAAACCAGAGTTTTGCTAGCACCCACATGAACCAGAACTCCAGTCGCAGGTCTGAAGGGGGTAGGGGGTTGTTTAGGCAGACATAAAATTCTGAGGGGCTTTTAAAGGTTGCATTTCCCTTTTAAAATATCTGCACGTTTCTTTACAGTCACAGTGTCTTCTCCATTCGGATTCTGCACTTGCAAAGAGGTGGCAGTGAAATTGTTCCAAAAATCAGCGAGTAAGTTTCATGCTCTCTAGGATTTGGGGGTGTTCTCTGTGGACTCAACTTTCCTGTCTCTTGTTGTGGATCTGGGGTATGGGAATTACCTTGAGGAAGGCCTTGTTGAAAGTACTTGGAGGAGTAAATGTTCCCACTCTTAAGTCTTGGAACTGACTGAGGAGTTTGTGAGGAGTACTGCAAAGTACAACCTGAGGTAGTTCTCAGGCTTTTTGAATGAAGGTAAATGTAAGTAACCCTAGCCTTGCAGCAGGGCTGATCTGAGTGCTGCTGATGCCTGTTCCTGGGATATAGTTATTTGGAAATGGGTTGTCTCAGTACCCAGGAAGCGGCTGTCCTGAGGACTGGCAAAGGATCTTTGAACTTGACATCGCAAAGCTCATGTTGGTGTTATCTTGTGTAAGGCCTACACTTAAGGTAGGCCTTCCTGTCCAGCAATAGCCCATACACCCCCAAAGAGCTTTCTGTGCCCTTATGGGGAAGCTGGGAAGGTGAGCAGGGTAGGTGATTGCAGGGTGTCTGAATTGTAAACCTGGCTATAGAACAGGACAAACCTAGTACGTCATTGTGAATATTACCTGTGTTTTCTTCAGGTTATCCCTGTGTGACCTTGCGGGGTCAGAGCGCTGCAAAGACCAGAAAAGTGGGGACCGAATGAAAGAAGCAAACAACATCAATACCTCCCTCCACACATTGGGTCGTTGCATTGCTGCCCTGCGTCAGAACCAGCAGTCCAAGTGAGTATCCAGTACTCCACAGGGCAGGCTGTTTTGCTTTCCCATGGGCTCACTCTTGTCTCTCCCCATAGGTTGAAGCAGACTGTGGTTCCCTTCCGGGACAGCAAGCTAACCCGTGTGTTCCAGGGTTTCTTCACTGGACGTGGGCGCTCTTGCATGATTGTCAACATTAACCAGTGTGCATCTACATATGATGAAACTCTGTATGTAGCCAAGTTCTCAGCCATTGCCAGCCAGGTAGGTAGCACACACCAGGATCATGGCATGGTCAGGATACATCCTGCTTCTGTGGGAATGGGCCCCTTTCCATGACAAGGCAGGGGGGATGCTTGCAAGTCTTCCCTATGCTTCTCCAGTAGATTATTACCTTTACAGTATTTCCAGATTCTGTGAAACTGAAAGGGTTGACAGGTTGCAGAGAAGCACTGTGTTTAAAGACTATGCAACTTCCAGGCTTTGTGGACTAGTAATGATGGCCTTTTCCCCTTCAGCTTGTTCAGGCACCTCCCACAAAGCTGGGACTTCCATCCATACAATCTATCATCAAAGAGCACAACAGGCGAACCAGCCAGGGTCTAGAGGCAGTGGCAAAGGAAGAAGTGGAATCAGAAGAAGACAGTGAGGATGAAGCAGATGTCTCCATGTATGAGAAGGAGGTGGGCTGTGATTTGTTTTACAGCTTTTATGGATAGAGGGGTAAGAACATGACTTCGCTTTGGCCTGGGAGGTGGGGTTGGAGCTCGGCACTACACCAAGAGATGACAGAGAACCTCAGAAGGATATGGGACCCAGGAAATTGGGAATCCATGAGGAAAACATTCCACAGTTGGTCTAAATCTGAAGCATATGCTTAATTTGGGAACACTATTATCTGTGGAATAGGGACAGTAAGAGCTCGGGTGCAGGCCTATAATCCCTACTCTGCAAGGGAAATCTAGGGATGAGAAAACATGCAAAACAGATGGCTGAATTGAGGAAAAACAATTAAACTTCCTAGATACTCAAAGCAGGCAGCTGGAATAGCTGAAAGATCAAGATGAAGTCATATACCTACAGAGACTCGAGTTGTAATGTGTCAAGGTAGCAAATGCAGGTGCAGCCCTGGGCAGTGCAGCAGGGGAGGCTGCTCTGGAGATAGCTCCATCTGGAGCTTTAAGCCACCTCATGGGAGAGAAATTAAGAGCAAACCTGGCAACTTGTCATTCCAAGTGACTGAAAGAATCTTTAACCTAGACCACCCCAGCCTATAGATATTGGGATCACCTAGTTTATGCTAGGTCTTAATTCTACTGTGCAGTGTGGGCAATGGAGTTTGTGTCCTTCCTGCAGGACTTGTTGCGTGTAGTGGAAGCTGCACGAGAACTGCTGCTGCAAGAGCGGCAGGAGAAGCTGCAACTAGAAATGCGCCTCCGTGAGGAGATCTGCAATGAGATGCTGGAGCACATGCAACAGAAGGAGCAGTGGTGCAGGTACAGCTTATGCTGATCTCCCTCCCTTTGTTCAGGGTGAGCTACAGTACCAAGAACTTCCCGACCCTGACATGTTGTTTGCTCTCTTCGTAGCCAACATGTGGATGCTCAGAAGGAGCTGCTGGAGGAACTGTATGAGGATAAACTGAGTAACCTGAAGGAGTCACTGACTGACTATTACCAGGAGGAGATCCAGGTTTGTCCAGGGCATTGAAATGACATCAGGAAAGTGGCAGTGGATTGGGAGGGGACTCAGGGTACTTGAGTCCAGGAAGGTGACTTATGCAAACTGAAAGGAAAGATTTTGCTTTTTGTGGTATTTTTTGTCATATTATTTGATAGCTTGATCCACAATTTTTGCTTCTTGTCTACTGCTTTATGTAGTTCACTAGGCTTTCTAATTTTCAGCCCTTAATCTGGAAGCTGATGTGCAAACATTCTGACTCCTCTATTTGTTCAACATGATTCTCTCCCCCCTTACTCTGTTTGCCAGTGGCTTGCTTTGCACTCTTCAGATTAACACAAGCTCTGTGAATTTCTCTTCTTACTCTTAGTTGTGATGATGGGTATGGGCCTATCTGTTTTTCATTCTATGGCATTTGAGTGGCCCCTAGGACTTGTTGCGGATCTCTCTGAAGGTGCCAACTCTCAAAAAATCCCTTGTCTTTAGAGGCTGTAAAAGAAGCAGTTTAGGCTCCCAGGAAACGGGTTCACTGTTTTCACTTAAAGGACATTAAAGGCTGGGTCCAACATGTGAAGTGTGTGATTAAGAAAGTCTCCTGGAAGAAAGACATTGAAAATTTCAGAAAAGCTGTGTTAAGAAAATGTTGTTGAATATTTGAACAAACTTGCTTTCTAAGGAGCGTGATGAGAAGATTGAGGAGC
The DNA here is from genome assembly GCF_035582795.1 of Mycteria americana. Lineage (NCBI taxonomy): Eukaryota > Metazoa > Chordata > Aves > Ciconiiformes > Ciconiidae > Mycteria > Mycteria americana. Next base: position 11,351,132 of record NC_134372.1, read on the forward strand.
TCCAAGCTGCTCTGCAGGAGGCAAAACAAAAATTGGAGAGCCTGGATACTAAGCAAGAGGACTCAGGGCAAGGCTTACGTCGATCAAAGCGAGTGGCTACCTCATGCACTCTGCAACAGGAGCTAGCAGATACTAAAGCCAAACTGGAGCAATGTCAAATGGAGTTAAATACAGCAACAGCAGGTAAGGCAGTGATGCTGCACTGGTTCTGAATTATGCCCAAGCAATCCTTGTACAGGGTTAGAGATACTTTTTTCAGTAGGATGAGATGTTAGATGCAGACATCCTGAAACTACTATTCTGAGTTGTAGATGAAAGGAATAATGTGCTGGATGGACACACAAGGGTTTCACTTCATTTTCACATGAAAATTGACTTTAGGGCAGAATCATCTCCCTATTCAAATTCTAAAGTCCCTTTGTGTAACCGAAAGGGAGAAGCCTGGAATGTTTGTGCATGTCTGCACAAACTCAAAGCTTTTCTCAGCTTGCCTGTGGCAGCTTGTCTCAAGGGAAGTCCTGATTTCAGAAAAACTGGAAGCTTATGAACATACTGTTGCTCACTACTTTTTGCCTGTTCCTAGAGTTGCGCAAGTACCAGAAATTACTGGAGCCACCTCCCTCCGCCAAACCCATTACTGTGGATGTAGACAGGAAGCTGGAGGATGGACAGAAGGTAACTCCATCTCTGTGTTACAGAAAGGAACACTTGCAGGGCAAGGTGGTTGCCAGTTTAAACAGTGCTTGGAGCTGCTGTTTCCAGGTTTTTAAACAAATAGTTGAAGTTGAAATGGGTCTGTTGAAAACAAACCCTTACTAGAGATGTGGAAGGCTGTGGTATCTGTGATCCCACTGTACCTCACTCAGATGGGATCCTCCCTCAGTACTGCATGTCTGAATTACCCTGGAGTGGCTTTGTTTCCAGAGCAATGTCAAAGCTAGCTGTTGTATTAAATCTTTCTCCTGTAGAATGTCAGATTGCTGCGTTCAGAATTACAAAAACTTGGGGAGTCTCTTCAGTCTGCAGAGAGGGCGTGCTGCCACAGTACAAGTGCAGGGAAACTTCGAGAAGCCCTCTGTACATGCGATGACATTCTGGCTAGACAGGTAATGTGTCTGTTTTGTTGTGGGTTGCACAGGGGGATTTAGTCTATGCACTTTCCCATAATCAGCAGAATAACCTAGGTTCTTGCAGCTGCAAATAAAAATGACTTATTCTCTAGACACATACTGTCTATTACATTAAAGGAGCTATATAGCTAATTTTTTCAATGGCTGAGTCAGACTGCATATTTAAGTCTCCAAAGGAGACCCAAATTGTTCCTGTTCAGTTAACTGACAGTCTGTATTTAAAGTAGGAGAATTCAGAGTTCTCATTTCCTTATCCACTTCACTCTATCACAGTTGCTATGGCAGCATGTTTGCAGCAGGATGGATTCAGCTTTTTTCTAGCCTTACTGTTCCTATTTTGTTATTGAATTGCTACACTGTTGACAGTAGAAGCTTTTATGCATGGCCTTATTTAGCACACCAGTTAGTGAATTTTGGCAAAGGCAGTTTATCCTCTTCAGTTCATAGTAACCAGGGAGTGAGGCAACTTGGCATATCTTTGTATATATTGTTTTCCCTTTCTTAGGACCAAACACTGGCAGAACTGCAGAACAACATGATGCTGGTAAAACTAGACCTGCGGAAGAAAGCAGCTTGTATTGCTGAACAGTACCACACTGTGCAGAAGCTCCAGGCTCCTCCAACATCTACCTTAAAGAAACGGTTCTGTGCCAACAGGGAAAACCTACAACCTAATCAACCTCCCGGTAAAAAGCCCTTCCTGCACAACCTTCTGTCACGTTCAGCTACACGACCTGCTGCTGGCAGAGGGTGGCAACTCCGTTCAGTTGCTCTATGACTTTTCACAAAGAGATCCCTGCCCCGCTATTACTGGAACAGGTGGCAAATCCAATATAATAGCATCTATTTTTCTTTGTGTGCTTGTTTATTGTTATCATAGCTGCTTGAGAGCTTATGTAAACATTTTTTGATATGTATGGTTAAACTTTTAATTGATACCAAAGTGGACAAAATGACCTTTTGTAATTTAAACACTACAACAAGGAAAGTCTTTAAATATAAAATAATGTGGATCATTGAAGTTGTTTAACAAAAGGAGAAGTTAACTCATCTTCAACTATGTTGGCACATAATTCAAAAATAAGTTCACAAGATCCTCCTTGAAAGATATTTTCCCTTCCTTGAATTATAATCCTTTATTAAAGTATACACGTTCTAGTTCAGGGCTGTTCTCTCGGATCTTGGCTTGCAATTCTGGCTCCAAGCGTGTTACAGACATAGAACTAAGCAAAAGAAACAGTAGAATGGTTATATATAACAAGCACTTGAATGTAAAATAAGATGGACGATGCATCTGGTTAAACTTCCTAGACTGTGAAAAGAGGTTTTCAGATCTTGTTTTAACTTCTTATGAAGGAATCATGCTCACAGACCAGGGGCAAATGAATCCCTGCTTAAAAGGCAATCAGATAGTCTATAGAGTCAAGAAATGGCTGTTGCTACTACCATGAGGGTAGGAATCTACTTAGTTGCTTGAAGTTGTTGCTGGCAATAGAAACTTACCTTCCTAAAGGTGTTTTTATTAAATGTAATGTATTTGCCTATTTAACTTACTACCTGATTTTATTCAGTTGAATAAAAGGTTTATTTTTATAAAAGTCATCTCACAGTAAAGTGAATTAAGCTGCCAGGTCATTTAAACAGCTGCAATTTCTTAAATACAGTTTAAGATCTAATCTTCCTATGAAATGGAGAGCCCTGGTTAAAATCAAGAACTGTACCACACTTGCTATGCTAGCTTGTAAAGTCATCTCCAGGTAGCCTGGTGACACTTATTTACCACAATTCTCTATTCTATGCCAGGCATGGAAACAGATGGTGTCAGACTAATAATACAAGAAGGACAGCATAGTTGAATTTAAGACCCTGTTCATACTACGTATGGCAAATGGAGCTAACTTTACTTGTAGGTAACCCATCCAGGTTTCATTATGATTTCAGCTATAATGAATATTGTTTCTAAGCCAGTTTTCAGTACTGAGCTATTGTGTATTGATGAAAAATTCTTTCTGGAAAAATATTACTCAAATTACAAATAAGCACATATAGTCAAGTGCTGTTCTGTATAACCAGAGGAGTTTCCAGCTGACTCTACTTAATGAAGCCATAACCTTACTGGACATGAATATATTGTTTGGACCACATTAGCCTTTTTTATGAATCATTCCAGTGATTCCTAACTCTGTATTATCAAGCTCAAACTTCTCAGCTTGAAATAGCATGGTTAAACTACACCCCCAAACCTCTCGTTCACTATCCCTATGTAGCTGCATCTCAAGCTGCTAGGAGTCTGTAAACAAATGAGCCCAATTCAACTATAATATATTACTGATGAGTAACATAGTTATTACTTTTCTGAATATTCTCATGTTTATCACACTTGTTATATGGGAATTAAGACTGTATGCTCTAGGAGGCAATGACTACTTGTTTTGTCTTTTTGCAGTACCTTGCATGCATCTGGGAGTGTAACATTAAAGTAAGAATAATGTAACAGGAATACATACCTTTTTTGAGGAAACAGTGCACAACACAAGGGTGTTGCAAACACAAGACTAGAGGAGACAAAAATGGGTTTACAATATTTAGGGTACTAAAGGAAAATTTAAAACCCTTAGACATGGTCTTCTGGCAGAAAACTTTTTTTTTGTATACAGTGAGTTAAAGCTGCATGAAGTGCTATGTAACCTTTATTTCTCATTGCATTGTACCTTATGAAATAATTTACCTACTATGTAGTACTAAATGCATCAATACCATGCTTACGAATGTGTATAAAATTATCATTTGATGTCCTTTCAGTGTTTTGCATTGGTGTGCATGACAACATAAAATGCTAGACAACAGCAACTGAAACTCTTGGTTAACCAAATGTTTCAAGAATTCATCAACCTAGGATTAGATTCCAATTATTGTTTATGGAGGCAGCAGCCAAAACATCTTTTCTAATCAAGCTGCTACCTGCCTTTTTTTTGCCACTCCCTTTCTTTCTCCCTCCCTCTGCTTTTCTTGGCAGCTTCTTCATTAGTAACAGCTTTTTTTTAATATGGTATGTAAGTATATGGTATATTTTATGGTATATATTTATGGTATATTTAATATGGTATATTTTTTAATATGGAAGTAAGGCTACAGCAGTTACTTCACTAACTCTCTCAATTTTTTTTCTTTAAACAAAGTGCAAATATTGCTACTTTCTCCAAAAAACCTACAACTAACTCTTAAAATAGCAGTAACAACCCAAAGAAACCACTTACCAGAAGCCAACTAATCCAACCTGAATGGGAGCACTCATCCAAGGAAATCTCTGTTAAAAATAAACCGTACACAGTGAGCATGGTATCTTTTCTCCCCCCCTCTTCCCACCTTCCTGGAATTCTTGTAAGAGACAGATTGCTCCTGAAAGACTCTTGGACACAATGAGGCCAAAACAATTACCAGCATACCTTAAAGCTGAGCTCCAATTTGAGAGCCCAATCCCTTTGAAAAGTGAGAAAATTCCCCATGTAGATTGTTATCCTGAGTAAGTGTCACTTAGAAACTACAACAGATTGGTTTTACTTACAACCTGATCCCGAGTTGGCTTTGAGATCCTCAAAGCCATTTCTTTGAGTCATGCAAGCCCACAATAGCTAGCAACACAGCCAAAGTTTGGAGCGATGCTGCAGGTGCAAGGTGCTGCCACACCTCCTAAGGGCACAGTGAATTTTGCCCAGGTGTGTCCCTAAGAAGAGCCAGGTCTGGTTACAGCTCCTATCCCTTCAGTGACATCAAATGGTTTTAACTTACAACTGGAGATTTACTTTGAGAGCAACTGCAGCCACCAACCACAAATAAGGGAGGTGTCAAGGAAAAATATAAGTCTGTCTCTCTTAGCCCTTTCTCCTGTCTTATGATTTGCTCTGATATGTAGGAACTTGTCCCTGTAGCCCAGTCTGCTACATTCCAGTTCTGCAAGAGTTCACCTTTTATTAAAGGCAAAAAGGGTAGAAGAATTGGGGAAACAAGGTTGAGAAAGCAACAGATAACCTATGGATGCATTTTTAGCACATTCCTTATTACTGTAAATTTTGCAGAACTTGAACGTATGCCAAGAAATATGATAGTTTTCTTGTAGGCCTTTAAATAATTTAGAATCGACTCCCCGCTGCATTAGAATTTTAGTTGAAATTAATTGCTAATGAAATAAAACCAGACCTGTTTAAATGACACTACTGCAATGGCCTTCTGTTGCTACAATAAAATCAGTGTCTCCAGTAAGTAGGACACACACAACTGCTATGATAACAGGAAGTTGATTTTAAAACAAAACAGCTAACGAGTTAAAAAACACACATTACAGCGGATGATGTTTTTTTCTGTGAGAAGCATTTCTCTAGAGGTAGAAGTTAGAGGGGAAACTGGTGAACAAAAGATGGGCACTATTTGAGAGTAGAAATAGAAAAAAGAAATTTAGAAAGCTCATTAGGCCAAAGCTCGGTGCTAAGAAAGGTCACAGCAGCATAAGAGGCATGGAAAACAAGCCTGTGTGGATTAAACTTTCTCCAGAGCCTGAGGGAGAAGAAATGATGCAGAAGATTGCTTCTTTTCTTTGTTTTTTTTTTTTTTTTCCCCCTGGAGTCAATCTGTAATCCAGAAATGAGTGCAGGAAGAACCGTGCAATTCAGCAATAACCTGCAACAATAGATAACAAATGGAAAAAGACAGCAATAGCAAGAAGGATAAAGAGTGAATGCAGCAGTGCTCCTCCATTCTGGCATTCCACTAAACACACCTTCATTTGACTCTCAGCTGAGATAAATTCACTCAAAATGCTTTACATTTTATACATTGTGAGAGTTCATGACAAAAGATGGTGTGACTGACAGTGGAAGGGATGTAGGACTGTGGCATTGGTAAATATTACATGTATTTGGGAACACAAGCCAAACTCTGTACTGCAAATGACTTCGGTTTCTGAGGAGAATTAAGGGAGAGGGATGCTATGCATTGCAGTGTGAGCGTGGGACCTGAGATACATAACAGAAGAGCCCCAAATATGATTTTATAACTGAAAAGACTGTTGGAGGGTGTAATGAGAGTAATAGATTGGTTCAGGCCTTTATCAGAGTTAGTCATTAATCTGAGAGAGAGAGGTGTCTATTAGTACAGACAATACAAACAACATCTATTTCATGTGGTGGAACGTTTTTTGCCAACGTACTTGATCTGAGTTACAGCCTTTATTTTTCAAGACTGTTACCAGGCTGCACTAATCAAGAAAGACAGTGAGGTAAAACGCTAACACTGGGAGGTCAATATGAAGAATTGGGGTTGCCCAGGGAACACTGTGAAACAATAAAGCAAAACTCAAACGCAGGCTGTATATCCCTACAAAGAGATAAAATGGAGGAGAAGTACAAGACAGCAGAAGAGTTTACTGGGTTAGAGAACTACCATTTAACTCCAGAAGAAGGCAGCTCCTGATGAATTAGGATTTAATTTCCAGATGTGTTTATGACATCTTTAGTGGTTAGTGCAAACAGAGAAAATGGAGAAATGATAATCAAGCAAACAAAAGCCATAAGGAGAATCAGCTTTTTTCTAACTGCTTCCTTTCATTGTTGGATCTCAAAATCTGTCAGCTTTCCCAGGCTAGCTATGCCTGTTTTAAAAAAAATGAATAAGTGAAATGACAATTAAATTAGGAATGCATGGAGCACGCTAAGGCATAAGACATTCAAGAACGATGCTTAAAAAAAAAAAAGACTCTCTGTTCTAGTTTTGTAACAGTTTTGAATACATATTTTAGCTGCAGACTAAGAGACCCCAAGAAGCTTGTTTTAAGGATATATGAGGAAATTTCTGGAATCCACTTAAATGTTAATACAGCATGCAGAACAGGAGACAAACAGTAGCTGAAGCTGTAAGAGTAGTAATATAAATTAAAACTCCAGTGTCGATCGGAATTTTCAGAAGTTTCTATGGAAAAAACCTATTTCTTTCCTTAGGAGAAAGGTTACCTGTAACTAAAATACATCTATAAACACTGTGCCTCAGAGCAAGGTTGTTTATGGATCCTCCTGCTGCAGCAGATAAAATAACTTGGTTCTGCACAGAGCTAGTCAAGTGTATGTCAATAGGGATAATGAACATAGACATTATACAGCCTAATCAAGAACTACTGCACTGCATAATTGCATAAAAGACAGCCAAAGCCACTGCTGAAACCTATAGTAAAAGCACATATATATAAAAAGGTTTTTTTCAAGTCAAGAAATAATTAGATTCTTTTTGAAGCAGAAAGTATGTGCTTGTATTCTAAAAACATTCTTGAGTCATTTTCTAGCAATAACTTTTGGGAATGTCGTAAATTCATACCAATGATACCATCAAAATGTCCTCATGAAAAAAAATGTCAGAATATGGGGGATGAATAGTGCTATATAACCTACATCTTATTTCAAATATCAGAGGATGATAGCCTGCTATCACTGAGAGCAGCATTCCAGGAGCATTTCTATCTTACTGCAGAACATCATTCTATTTTCTTCATTATTTCACAACCATTTGACTATTTTCTAGCCTTGTGTGTTGCTTAATAGGCTTTGGCAAGCATACAAGAATTATTTTCAAGAGTGACGGTGTACAAAGCAAAGGCTAAGGAAAATGAGTTAGTAAAGCATTGTGCGGATGGTGTTGGAGTACTGCAAATGGGATGGTGCTTCCGAAACCTCAAGAAAACATGCAGAAGCTGCTTGTTAAAAATGCAGCTCATTCCTTAATGGTTTTAATACTAATCTCTACGATGTGTTACCACTGACTACCTGCAGAGCAGTGTTTCACCTGAACTCACAGTCTTTGAGGCTGAGGGGGAGGAACAGGTGAGCATAAACGGTCATGATGGTACCAAAGACCACTGAGTAGTCACTGAAGAAATCGCTCATTTTTGCTGATCTGAAAAATTCACAACACCCTTATATTGATTATACCACACAAAAACAATAGCTATTTGTTGCAACTTCACAAATGTCACGTATTTGACAGTTGAGCTGATAGCATTTGTGACATTTCTCCCATGTCAAATACATATAAAATATTCTCTGCTCTAAATTTTTGAGTTTTTTTTTTTTTTTTAAACAAGGGTTAGTGTTCTGGGTAATACATTCTCAAGAACATAACAGTATCACAAGCTGCTTAAAGCTACTCTGCAAACAGGGTATGGGTCAAAAGAAATCAGCAATTAAGAATTAGCCAAATCAGTATAGGGCTCTCTATACTGCAGACCAATAGTGTACTTGGATGCACTGCAGTCTCACTTCTTTTAGGAGATATAAGCAGCACACACTGACTTTCACTCTAAAACGCCACATTTCCTGTTTTTACATTCTGAGCAATAGTGTTTTCTGTTAAAAAGGCGGGGGGGGGAGCAAAGCACTTCAGGAAAAAAGTTTTTAAAATTGGAAGACACTTGGGATCTCTTCCCAATGCCTCATTTATATATGCAGAAGCACTTTCAAATGGTGTATGTAACTGGGTAATCTAACTCTGCACAAGAAAAATGAAGGGCAGAAATAGTAAGAAATATAATTTAAATATTTTAGAAAGCTTTATCTTAGACAAACAAAACCAGGCAACTTCTGCTTGTCCTCCCAGTCCCCACCCAAACCACTTTTCCAAAGGAGGGTCTGGAAACTCAGACCACGCTTTTCCTTTCCTAACTTTTTCTAACAGGAAGGAGACTATTGTTCCCAGCTTGTTGGGTGGGTTTCACAGGCAGAGACTTTGCCTGGAGCTATGCAAGTAAATCAGTGATATCAGCTGGTGAAGATGAAACTCCCTTTACTGGTAAAGAATTACAGTTCCTCATCTGAATATTATTTCTTTTGTGTTAGACCACCCTATAATTAATTTCATTATTGTTCTTTACCCTCTCATGCACATACAGTGCATAATGTTGATTTAGTTTATATAATTACTAACACCAGGTTTTTGACTTCACTCTACATTAGCATAAACAGAATATAGGAAATACGTAATGTTTGATGAAGCATGCCCATTCTATGTCTACCCTGCACTTGCTCATCCAGTAAATTTTAAAGGGTCATTTTGAAGAGATTTTTATCCTCGTTGTTTCCAAAGTCAAATTGCTACTACAGCAGCTAAGCAAAGCCTCCTTATTGATATCCTGAGAAAAAAGCATTATAAAATTTAAAAATATTTTTCTGATAAACTGTATTCCAAGTCTTGGTACAAGGAAGGTTTACTTACTAGGAGGAACTCTGCATTTTAAGAACAATTATAAAAATAACAAAAAAGTTCGTATTTTCTTAACGTTATTTTACACTGTGATAAGAAGAACCAAGCTGTCTCTAAGAAAGGCATAAAGAAAGCAACAGCTGTAAAGCAAGCTCTACAGTGATGTCCTCCCAGAGTGGAGGCACATTTGGGAGGCAAATACGAAGACTCAGAAAGTATTTTAAACTCATGAAAGTATTAAGTTAGGATATGAAATATGTGTATGTAGATTATCTAAGACTAACCTTTAAAAAGGCTCTCTTTTCCAATGTATTCATTATGAAGGGAGGAATCGCTGTAAATGAGAAAAAAAAAAAAGCATTAACCTTGGAGAAAAAGGCACTTGGTTTTCATGAACTAATGAAGAACAAGATGAACTAATACCATAATACAATTTTCACAGCCTTTTGTCATTAACTGAGCTTTCATTTCACATTGCCAATTCAAGATACTGGATTGGTATTTACAGAGGTAAATTCTCCCAATAAGCAAAACTTCTGATTTCACACATAGCTAAACCTGAACTCAGTAACTTGGCACTGGTGAAAGCACCTGCTCTTCACTAAACTAATTCCACTCAAGCAGAATTTGCTACCATTCCTTTGCTATCTGTATCTTTTCTGCAAAAGCATCCCAGGAGCTTTTCTGCTGCACTTCAGTGTAACACACTGTGGATGTTGTCACAGTAAGAAATGTACATTTCTTTGTGGAACTTAACAGAAATGTAAATACTGCCTGTATAACTGTAAGATAATTTGGCCTCTGAGAAAAATCACTTATATAGAATTTAAGGTCTCTCTCACATTAGGAACCGATAATCAGGAGCTGCACGTGACTGCAGTTATTCTTACCCATGCCAGGAGCAGCCATAAGAATCCTTGATATAACCACCTGGGTAATTGCCTGCTGAGCTGCTTTTGTTGATTCACCCAGTCTGTTTCCGTTCTCATCTGTGACGGGGATTCCAAACTTGAGTTCCCTGTTGAATAAGGGGTAAAAATAAAGCAGTGACTGACATGCTTTTATTCACCCTTTTTGTCACCTTATCTTTGTCTCCTTAAAATTGTCAGTTATAAGAATTATGGTTTTTATTTTATTTTCCAAGTTAGCCTGTTTGTAACACTCTTTGGCAACAAAAATTTCAAAAGGCAGAGAAAGATCTGGGGAAAAATATGCTGAAAAATATGCTTGAAAACAACTGAATATTTGTAACAGCAATCTGCCGCTTGAACCTGGTCACATGCATTCCAAGGGGGAAGAGAGGAGATGTGTTATTTTTGTAGTCCACAGATGGCAGAGGTTCCTTCAAAAAGCAATTCAGATAAGTGGAATTTTCTGGACTGCTCTGGAAGTAGTCTGTCCTTTCTAACAGACAACACTGGGAATACAGGAAGATTAGGTTCACTGAACTAAAACAGACATCTTTATGAAAATTCCCCTCTGGCATTCTAGTCTGAGTTTTCATTTCAACCACTAAGAACATATTTGAAAGTATAAAAGGATGCACAAAACTGTATTATTCTCTATTAGATCTTTTGCTCAGGTGCAGGATTAGGTGTTAAACTCATGTTCTGGGGAGAACTTCTAGGGGAGTGAGAAGCAGACAGAAGAGCAGATATACTGAGGACTGCCTTTATTCTTCTTCTCATCTCTTATAAGAGATAAAATACTACCATGGATTGAATTTCATTGTAAATACAAACTTTAAATATTCCCTTTTCTGCCCATAACCTTGTGTTTATTAAGAGGATGCTTTTCATTTGTTTTTCCCCACTTCTATTCTTAGTCCTAGTCAAATCAGAATACATATGAAATTTTGTTTCTGAGAAAGTGCATATTTTTGTAATCTCAGATAATTAAACAGAACTGCAGAGCCTGACTTCTGTGACTAGCTTCTGCATGTGGGATTTGAAGCACCATTTCTGAAATGACTGTATTTTTCCAAAGTGGAGTTTGTATTTAAAGGGTCCATATGATCAAGTTTTGAAGGACCAGTACTGGGTTTCTGAGACCTAAGACTGAAGAACTATGGATATTTATCTGAAGAGAATTAAGATGTTCTATTTTATACCTGTCACAATCAATCAATCAAAACAAGATAATGCATGAGGTTTCTGCAAGGTTCTGAAACAAGCTAAAGATATATAACCTGCTTTATTTAGTAACTTGCTGATCTAAAAACTCCATAACATCCTTTCTTCTAGAATGAGTGATCTTTGTTCTTTTGCCTACCTTTGTCTCATTAGTGGAATATTAATGCAGTTAGCAGCAGCAACAGCAGCGAAAGGAACAAACCGTCCTATAAGAGGTGAGACATGCTGTAAAAAACACAAAAAGGGGGAAGAAAAAAGAGAAAAGAAAAAAGAAATAAAAAAAAGAAAAATAATTACATAATAATTTTCTTTCCCAAAGGTCATATTAAAATGCTTCATGTGTTAATGATAGACCAGACTAATTTCCTTTAAACTAAAATTCAGTGAAAACTCACTAGTGGGGCAGAGGTAAAACAACAGACAAACAAGATGTAAGTCATAAATACTTCTCTCAGAGTAAGCAGTGGCAGGAGACTGGCAAAACCAATCTTAATTTAGCAGCATCACTGCAGTGAAGTGTCAGCTTCTCAGCATGCCTGTCAGCCCAACGGCAACACTAAATAGACCTTAAACTCTACTGTCTCTGCTGGCAAGGCCACAGCCAGCGACATCTATACCAGCTGCTTTGCATCTAAGGGCACTGACTACGGAGGCTATTCATCTAGTCCATGTCTTGTATAATCTGAATTACTCTGCTTAGAGTAGTCTCTCAAATAACTTGTCAATGTTATACTACTTCCAGTACATTTAAAGCATAAGCAGAGGGTTACAAAATAGATTTTTGCTGTTTTTTTTTTTTTTTTTTTAAGTAAAGGACCTTTTTTCTTGATTGTGTTGTGCACGTGTTTAAAGGATTTGAGTTTTCTGCATTTAAGAGCAGCACCTCCTTACAAGTTCTTCAGCCAGTCTAGAGTAGGTGTCCACATTTGCAGAAGTGATCCTGCACCTTAAACCCACACCTATACCGTTTATGGGATAATGAGTCCACATTGTTGTAATTACACATCCACTCCAATTAACTTTCTAATGCTATTAGATACTTTGACATGTAAAAAAGAAACTGCAAAAAAGGCACCTTATTAGATACAGTTTGTAGTAACAAAACACAAAGCTGTTTGATATACACATAAGGAGGACAGGCTGTTTGAAATACATCTAAAACAATCTACATGGGGCAAAAATAAGGTTGGGATCTAAAGAAAGGAGCTGCCAACGGCTGTTACAACTCCATACTGTTGAGCTGTGCATAACATGACACAGATACATAGGAAGAGAAATGATCCATTAGCATTTCATAGAACACCAAAGTCTAGTTAAGAATGGAAAAAAAGGAGCAGCAATACCTTTGTCAGTGCATTAAGTCCTAAAGCTGTTGCGACAGCACCCGTGGTAGCAGAAACATAGGCTGTTCCCAGCTGGCTAAAACAAAAATAAAAGCGTTTGCACATGCACAACAACTACATTTATGTCACTCTTAAAAATAACTACATTTTACACATGTAGTTATGCACCCCCAAAAGTTAAGTAGACATTTCTGTGACACTGCAATAAGATGTAGATGGAAGATTCAAATGGGACACTAAATTAAACACTTTTCTTTCACTAGCAGTAAAAATCTAGTAACTAGCAGTAAAAATCAAGCAATGTTTTAACACTGAATCAGGTTCTGCTGGTTCTGCATTGCTATCTGTTCAGCATTTTCTCATGTGTCTGAATGAACCCCTTGAAGGATTTAGTTCTGTATCTAATTTCTTAATTGCTTAAACTAATAAAATCAGTTTGGATTTCTAAGGCCATGTCTACAATAGTAATTAAAATCAACTGTACTGGAACCCATACGTGCAGACCAGCTATGCTGCAAACACCCAAATCCAACCCAATCTGCCCTAAAACATACTTTACATACTTCCCAGCTAGAAGGTGTCTGTATATCCTCGAATCCACTGCTTTCTCCCAGACATTTATAAGGAAGTCAGCCTCAAAACCAGGAAGTCAAGCGCTGCAAATCCAGTCTCCTATTCATGATTTCTAGCTTTTTGCATCTATTTAGTCTCTCTCTTTGCCTTCAAGTAGAAACTAGTACCGTGCAGACCAGTTCCTTGAAGGGTCCTCTTTTTGTATAGCACACACAGCGTGGTGTGTGCTATACTGCAGGGCACTGAGAAGATGACACAGAGAGACACCTGAAGGTCCACACAAAATATCAACTTAGGAATATCCTGGTATAACACCAAACTGATGAGGCACTTTCAAATGGTTGACTGAGCAATGCAACACAGACTCCTATTAAATCCTACGCTGTTAAGTGCTTATGATCAAGGTGCTCAGGCTCATCTTTAATGGCAGAAATGGAGTTCTCGCCTCCATCATTCTCAGACTTCTTGTCTGTGCATATCAAATTAATAATAAGCATAGATGAAAAAACGTATCCCTCTATCACCTCAAACTTTAAAGCCCAACCATGTTCCAGTACGTGAGAGAGCAATTTATAAGCACTTCAGAAGTATCTAGTTCAGTGTCTGACCTGACAGTAATTGGGGCATCACCGCTCCTGTTCGTGTAATTTACTATAGCATTGAAGGACTGGTTAATCCACTGCCAGAAAACCACTGCTGGTGTCGTTCTTGAAAAGAGAAACTATTATTATTATTAAAAATACAGCTGAATCAACAGTACAGAAAAATGACAGCAAATCAAGAAAAGCAAGTGCAAGCAGTAATCATATAGAGGTTCTTGTTTATCTGAATGAAACAATACAGTCAATGAGATACTGTCTTAATAATGAAAGTACAAGCTACTTCTAAGCATAGAATTGAAAAGCATTGTAATTAAATAGCAAGGTTAACTTGGGACAAGGGTTTGTTGTAATAACAAAAGCATTACAGCAAACTTCTCTATAAAATCACACAGAGAAATACGAAACTCTCTAATTTCTAGAATACTCTTCCAGGGTTATTACTCCTTTACAGTTTGCTAGTTCTCTTAGGAAGCTCTGTAAGTGACTGAGAGGTAGATTTTAGAAGACAGGGTTTATCTTCTCAGTCTTCAAAAAGCCAATATGATGCCATTGTTTTAATAAATCCTTGTGACATTAAAACATTCAGTCACATGTAGAACCAGATAAAAAGACACTTAACTCCAAAATGAAAAATTATTTTCATGAAAATATCTGCACATTTAAGAAGTACAGGTACAGCACAGAAATTAATCTGGTTCAGTACAGCATGAACCAGATGACCAGTCATTAAAAAAAAAAAAAAAAAAAGAGCTCCAAGGAAACCTCATAAATCATGTCAGTGCCAGTATGCAGATGCCTTAGGACAAAAAGGTGCTAACTTGTGAGCATGGGTGGGGGGCAGTGAAAAAAATATATCCTCTACAAGTCACAGAGTCTCCATTTAACAAGCTAATGTGGTCCCTGTTAAACTGCAGATATAGTCATTTTACAAATGGGTATGCTGATAAGTAACAAAAGTGACAGTCAATTTGTTTCACAATGTACAGGACTGTCTTGTGGAGGGATGAATGCTTTTGCTGTCAAACCAGTAGTATACTTAAACAACAGGACAAACTTATGAAAAAGAAATCCACTGAGGACCTCTGCATTACAAAGTTCCTGATCCACAAATAGTTGGAGGCTAGGAGAGTATACCAGGCGAAAAGTGTTTCTTTGTGTACTCAGACCACAAACTCTGCCCCCAGTGGAGAAACCACTGAAGATTCTGCTCCACCAGAATTTCAGTCAGGCCATCAAAAATAACATTTGCTACTGAAAACTACTTCCTGACCATTAAAACAACTTTTCCTGGGACTTTAAAGCTTATACTTCATTAAATTAATACATAGCCAGTAATGGTAACAGGAATGTGGTTCTCATGGGAAAGCTGATATGGAAATTAAGAGCACTAAAGAAAAAGCAGTAGTTGTACCAATTATTCTGTAACAGGTGGGAAAGCAAAGAGGAGATGCTAGAGTAGAAGGTGAGTGTCTATCATGAGGCCTTATTTCTGAAATGGGAAGATATGTTATTTCTTTAAACTGCAAAAAATTGAAAGATTCAGGAGATTTGAAAGTGTATTCTTATTCCCTCTGGTTTCCAGTATCTGAATGAGATGCCAAAGTAACTGATAAACTAGCTGGATTTTCTCCATCACTACTGCTGTTCTTCCTTTCTTCCTGTGCATGTGCAACTCTTTCCTGACTCATCTTTTCCTGTTTCCTTGCTACTGCTATGTAGAGGATGTTAGGCTTGCTATAAAGTTCAGGCATGACTCACATTGCCTTACTGCACGCCCAAGAGCTCTCATAGATATAACAAGGAATTTGCTTCTTTCAGTGACGTGCAGTAAGATGGATGCTACACTGCATCATCCAGGGACTCCTACACAATCCTGTTTGCACTGCTGAGGGTTTGGTCCAAAGAAACCAATGTCTTCCAGGCTAACCTAGTTTTGAATCTAAGTGACTTTACCAATAATGCAAAGAAAAGGTTTACAGCTGCTATGAATATTACAGATAATAACAGAACATACATAAAAGAATAACCAGTTAACAGGAAGCAGTGCTTGTGAACGGGCACCTGTACTGATGGTTTTATTCATATTCTCGACTGTTTTTTAAACACACAAGTATATATGCACCATTCAAAATGGCTGTGCCTTTCTGGAGTGTGAGTCAAGAATTTGTAAAATCTCAGCATCAAAAATGCTATTGTTATTTCCTCTGAACCTCCCACCAGTTCTTGCTAACAAAGCATTGTGTCACAAAAATATTTCTAACACAGAGACTACTAACAAATGATACTGGCTTCTCCTGTGGACTTCACTGTACTGGTGATTCAAGAATTATAGAGGAAATGGAAGGATCAAACAGGAGCTGGAGAAACTCGATGACTGATGGACCGAAGCATACTGAGTACTCACTTGGCAGACAGAACATCCTACATGCCAAATCTTTAAGGTTAGAAATTCCCAGGTATCTCCTCCTCTTTGTCCTCCATACAACTCTCCTACAAGGATGGGATTTTGGAACATTCAACTTTCCCAGTTTGAGGAAAAGTGGAATGGTGAAGGAGAGGGGCTAAGGGCTTATCTCACAACTACTTCTGCAGGAAACCATTAATCAGTGTGAGGGAATGCAGAGAGAGAAGAGAAAAGGAAGCAAAATTTTACATTTTAAAATATTTATTATAAATCTTCTGAAATGCTCTTTTGACAATAACATTGATTTTCACTTATCTAATTTGTAGGCAAATGTTCTATGTGTTATACTGCCATCACTTACCTATAAAAGGTCATCATACAACCTGTGATAGTCATGTTCATGGGTACCTGAGCTGACATTCGGCCAATCAAGACCATCTTTTCACCAGTGTCTGGGTGAAAGGCTGAATCATATATATATTTTGCTCTCCACAAGTCATCTTCTGTCAAGCCAGGTGCCACGATACCTTGTCTTGGGACAAGTTAAAAAACAGAACAGGACAACAGCAAAAAGCACAACTGTTATAAATCTCCAGTGACCAATGTGGCATCAGAGGATTTTGGGATGTTCATACTAAGTTAATCTAGCCTCATAGTTAGCTTGTAGATCTTCAGCTTTTAAATGGACTGGTGAAATAAAAAGAATCAAAACTCCCAGCAGTGGTTATGTTGCCTGAGTTGATATATTCAGCACCAAATTTCTATTTACTCAAACCTGTACTAGATTTTAGAGCTAAAACACAGAGCTAAAATCTCTGGAGTCATTAGCTGAAACTTTGAAAATTTACTTTTCAAGTATTTAAGAAACTATTTGCTTCAAACAATGTAACACATAAGAGGAAGTTTTAAACTCTGTTGTCATATTGGTTCAACAAGGCTAAGTGCAAGGTCCTGCACTTGGGCCACAACAACCCCATGCAATGCTACAGGCTTGGGGAAGAGTGGCTGGAAAGCTGCCTGGTGGAAAAAGACCTGGGGGTGTTGGTTGACAGCCAGCTGAGTATGAGCCAGCAGTGTGCCCAGGTGGCCAAGAAAGCCAATGGCATCCTGGCTTGTATAAGAAACAGTGTGGCCAGCAGGACTAGGGAACTGATCGTGCCCCTGCACTCAGCACTGGTGAGGCCGCACCTCGAATACTGTGTTCAGTTTTGGGCCCCTCACTACAAGAAGGACACTGAGGTGCTGGAGCGTGTCCAGAGAAGGGCAACGAAGCTGGTGAAGGGTCTGGAGCACAAGGCTGATGGGGAGCAGCTGAGGGAACTGAGGTTGTTTAGCCTGGAGAAAAGGAGGCTGAGGGGAGACCTTATCGCTGTCTACAACTGCCTGAAAGGAGGTGGTAGAGAGGTGGGGGTCGGTCTCTTCTCCCAGGTAACAAGTGATAGGATGAGAGGAAATGGCCTCAAGTTGCACCAGGGGAGGTTTAGATTGGATATTAGGAAATTTTACTTCACTGAGAGGGTTATCAAGCATTGGAACAGGCTGCCCAGGGAAGTGGTTGAGTCGCCATCCCTGGAGGTATTTAAAAGACGTTTGGATGAGGTGCCTAGGGATGTGGTGTAGTGGTGGTCTTGGTAGCGTTAGGTTTACGGTTGGACTCGATGATCTTAAAGGTCTTTTCCGACATATACGATTCTGTGATTAACTATTTTCAGAATTAGACACTTCTGTATTTCAGAATACTTAATAGAGGTTCTCAGATGACATAACTTCCCCATTCATTAGCAAATTTGTTATAAAAAAAAAAAAAGAGCGTTTCAAGCTCTGAAACAAGAAGAAGGAGTGGTGCAATGAATACAGTGTTTTACATAGTTCCTTCTAAATATATAACCATGTACTTATTGACATGGACCAGCAGTAAAAGTGATCAATGCAATACCTGTAATCATGCACAATTTTTCTTGCATTTTCCAGTTGGGTATCAGATAACAAAATATTCCGGGGGTCTGTTACAGTAAAGAAGTGACTGGCTCGTCCAACAAAAGTGCTTTGATCCCATCGGGGCTCCTTGATATTAATATTTAATGGTATATCTGCTGACATCTTCAAAAACTCTGTGAAGAAACATGAAAATTTGCAATTCAGAATTCCACTTATTTCATAATGTATCTATAACCTCCAAGATGAAAAGTGGTTATGCTTAGAGTAAAAAAACAGAGAACAAACACCAAACAACTTGCAGAGGTTTAAAGGGGCAAGTACTTATCCAGAAAGCAGATGATGTCAGATACCATCATGGGTTTTAATGAGTTTGGTATTGATAGAAGTAAAAAAAGCAAGAACTTAGTTAAATGTCTACAGAAATGTTTCTGTGCCTGTTTCCCCAAGACATTTATACATTACATCTTTGTAAGAGTACGAGTATTGGATTATGAGGTAGAGGTACATCATATACGTGTACAAATATCTGAGGATGAGGCAGATGCAAAGGAATTATAGAAATTTATTAATAAATAGCTGTACTAAATAACAATATACTAATCAGAAGTGTGCTTTATTTCAATGATGAATTGGTATTTGCTGAAAATATTGTCCTGAAGGGAAGGAGAGATTAAATATTTCAAGAGATGCCTGAAGAGCTGCTATAAAGTGCAGTGACAGAAGAAATATTTAATAAAATCCAGTTAACTTCTCTGGCATAGCAAAACAAAACAAAAATTAGGAACACAGACCCAACAGTTTCTTTTAATAAATGTTGTTCCTTTAAATCCATGTTTTAACAAAACAAAGATTGTATAATGCAACAATTTGCCACATTATGAACACATGACCAGATCTCCTAATGATACTTCAAAGATGGTGAAAGAACTACAATGAAGAGCACTGAACTAACACAGTTGTGCATTTATGGGGCCTAAAGACCAGAAAATTAAAAGTTACTTCAGGATGACTAAGGGATGACTAAGTTTATGTCAACATCTAATGAATGAAGGACAGTCCCTGCATAGCACAAGCTATATGAATTTTAACTTTCTTAAGAGAACTTTCTGCAACATATTAAATAGCCAGTTAAAAAAAAAAAGCCATCCTCCAAATAATGCTTGTAATTCAAATGGCTGAAGTAAATTTGATCTGTAAAAATACAGATGATATCACATAGCATTTTATCTGTTTTAATAGGAAAAACATCATAATTATGACAACTGATACATATGGTGTAAGCTGCCACTGAAGAGTATTTTCAACTTAACTCAAGAACACCATGAAGTTGTCTGAGACACTTTGGTCAATTTGATGGAACTTATATGATGTAGAACAGAAAAAAAATCACAAAAAGAAAGTAACTAATTATGTAGTCTCCATTATAAAAAAACCCGTGAACTTCATGGGAAAAAAGGAGACACCATTCATGAAATCTGAAGAAGCTATTGTCCATCTCTCAAATGTAATTATGATTCTTCTCCTCCACCTCAAGTGGAAAAACTTGGAAGTCTTTCGGAAAGTAAACTTCTACGGAAATAAAGGGTTAAGTCTCCCCATCTATCATAACCAGCCCTAAATCGGCAGCTTTAAGCAACAGGAAGGAGGAGGAAACTAATAAATATTTAGAAGACACTGTAGAGCAGCCTTTCTAGCAATGCCCCCTCCAAGCCCCCAAAAAAGTCTGTTCCTGAAAGCGAGGTAAATCAGCTCATAGTCACACAAGAAGTCATATACATCTTTGTAACATCTCTCACAGGAACCATGAAATCAACTTTTTAAGCGGATGAGGACTGTGTAAAAATTATTCTGCCTTGAACCACTTATCAGTCAGAATTGCTTTTAAGAGCAGGAATCATTCAGGGAAAAGACTGTCTTCCCTGCGTTTACCCAGACTTAGCATTTTTATGCTTATGTAATAGCACAAGCATGACTCTTACTTAAGAATTCTGTGGTTATTATTACTGTGATTTAATGCCAATGAAAACCTAGTGGCCACATACTATTTTATGGTGTACCGTACAAACTTATGGGAAATATTTGATTTTCTGATGTATCATCTGCCAGGAAGAACTGCCGATGACATTCAGATTGCTCAAATTCTTCCCAATGTTAGATGTGGTCATGAGGTCAATAGAAGCTGTGTATGCATAAGCACGATGGCATTGAGCACCAGACACGATTGTAAAGCCATAAAGATAAGGTTGCAAAAATGCATAATAACTGCATTATACATGAAGATAAGCAATATTTAAAGAGGATTTGGCAAGTACATTCTACTCAGCACTGCCAAATATTCGAGGCAAAGTCCCACATGGGGTAACGAAGAAAGCAAAGTAACCTATTGCTAATACACCAAACTTTGAGAACCCAGAATGGATTAAATAAATAATAATGAAGGGTTGCCCTTCACAATCACAGCATGATTAACAGCTGAATGATGAAAATGTCATATCTCTGCTAGTATTACTAAATAAATTTGTTAAAAATTTATTAGAAAATCCTAATTTGGTGCCACTCAGCAAAAAAGTTTTTCCTTTCGTACACTTACTGGTAATTAAAGTTTCTTTAAGTTAAATAATCAGTTTCTATTAAAAACCCAAGGAGTTTGTTTTCATCAAATGAAAAAAACCAAAACAAAGTGTTTAGGATGTTTATGTATTATTTTTATGTTTAGCTTGTATTATTTATGATAGAATAGTGAAAAGACAAAAGCATTAAATAAAAAAGATCTCTGCTTTCCACCAGACTCAAGCTCTTCCTTGAACAAATAATCTCCAATTCTATAGAACAGATCTTAACATTGAATTTTACACAAGCTAAATTAATTAAAAAATCACATAAAAATTATAACTACACAGATACTTCTGTGTCCTGCTCTCTAACTTTTCCTGACATCAGGAGAAACTCAGAGGTGTACTGGCAAAGCAGAGCTGTTTGCCTTTGCAGTGTAGAGAACAATTGTGTAAAAGCAAGCTGTGTTTCTACAGATATTGCTGAATTCTGGATAATCATGAACTGATAGCACAGGCTGCAGGTGGGACACCAGTAGGATTGCTTTTGCTTTTTCCTGATAAACTGTATTAAGAGCTTAAATGCTCAATTAATCCTTTCCAGACAAGTCTAAAATTCCCCGTTTCTACTCCAAGTCATCATGTGCAAGATTGTTTCAAAGACTCCCAAATCAGTATAAGCTCTCACAGCTTTTATTGCAATAATTAACACCCCCCAGATATTCGACAAAATCATAAATCATTCTGAATGCTTGGATAAAGGAAAATATACTGAAGTATCCCCAGAAAATGGTACTGTTAAAAACACGTGATCATCTGAAATCACAAGGCCAGAGGTTTCTGTATGTCTCTCCATCCAATGCAGTGCTCTTTCTGTATTAATATGTGAAACCAGAACAAATGATGAAATAAAGCCAGTTTCTACTAACAAAAATTAAGACTTTCTTATGACCAGCACTGATCTTACTAAGAACTGAGCTCATGGAGCTGGATTTATCCCTTTCTCAAGAGTTAAAAAGCACTGTTCACTCAGCACTAGCCCCAACCAGCAGCTCTGAACCCCTGGGTACAATGAAGACTCCCGTAGCGCTATGTCTTCTTTCCCATCAGGTGTATACTACATGGAATATGAGCTATTTGCTGCAGTAAGTTATTGCATAATTTCAGTTTAATACATTAAAATGGTACTGTGAGGTGCAACAGAAGAATATGCTAATCAAACAGAATTCAAAAATTCACCAATGTATTTGGTGAATGTTATGAATATTTAAAAACTATTCGCTCTACAGTGTTTTACCTGTTAAGGAGGTGATCCACTACTGCATAGAAATAGCTGCCAAATATGTGTTTCAATGATTAAAATAAACATGGATAAATTTATTTAACATTATTAGATCTGATCTACTAAATACACTTTCTTGCTCTTTCACTACGTCATTTTTCCCTAGTGGCCTTCAGTGTTCCTTTGGTACGAGACCTCAAGAAAAACCTATTGTTCCAAAGGCCTGTTCATGTATTAAAATTTGCAGTCATTAACTCAAACAAGTAAGCATAAAGCAAGTATACAAGGAGCATCAGCATTGCTGCTCCAACTTACAGTAAATATAGTCGTGATTCAACTACCCTCAGACCTTAAAGTTTCACCATCAAGGTAAGGAAGCTTCCCAGGATACTAGAAGGCCAATAAATGTGGTACAGTAGGGGAAACTAATCTTTTCCCCCTCCTTCCACTCCCACTTCCCTCACTGTTAAGTTTATTATTGTATGGCAGCTCTTATTAAGGTCTTTACTATATGCTGAGACAGGACTTCCCTACAGCGAAACAACAAATCTTACTAACTTCAAGAAGATAAGGTGCCGTAGCAATATCTCATTTACTAAGCTAACCTTGAAGCATGAAGGCATTTATATCAGAATTATAAATAACTGACATTAGACCAGTAAAATCTAACACTACTTCTTTTTGCAGCTTACTCCAAAGACATTTAGAGGTGTTACCAGCTTTTCAGCACTGTTAAGGAGCATCCTTCTCCCCACACACAGGTAAAAGAAACAGACAATTAAATAACATAACTTGGCTCAGGACCACAGGTCAAGTCACAAATGACAGCAGAACCTAGACCTCCTGACCTGTGCTCTAAGTACTGCTGATACGGCAAGACACAAGTTATTATTTCACAAAAGTAATGATGAGAGATGGAAAGGCACTGGGTGAGAAGCAGAGAATTCATCCCTCACTTCCAGTTGAATATTCTTATCTTTCTATTCCATGTTCCTGTTTGCTATAAGTACTTCCACAGTCATGAAACAGTTTTTAAAACACCACAATGCGGAGACACCTGTGGATTAGTAGGATTATTTTCATACGATACATTTCTCACCAGGCATGTGGCAGAATGAACACAGATAATGGAAATGAAAAAAGACTCAGGACAGATTTGGAGAACAGAGTTCTCATGCAAAGCATCTGAATAGGAGATGCTCCTTAGGCTTCTTTTCCCTTCCTTAGCACTATACCATTAAAGACACCCTTCTGTGAACAGTGATATATTGTGAAAAAACAGACCATCTTCTGGTCTAAAATGGTAACTGCTGGTTTTGCAAAGCAGTACCCTATGAAAGCAGGGTGAACTCATTCATTCAAAGATTCTTTTTCACACCAAAAAAAAAAATAATCTGTACATTAGGGCTGGTAAGTCATTCTATGAATGCTTCCCTATTGGTATATTATTTGGAGGAAAGTCCAAGTGTAAATATTTTTGTAATTAAATTATCAGTTTAATTAAGAAAGATTAAAAACTGCTTAGGATAGCTTATGTTAA
This sequence comes from Mycteria americana, assembly GCF_035582795.1. Lineage (NCBI taxonomy): Eukaryota > Metazoa > Chordata > Aves > Ciconiiformes > Ciconiidae > Mycteria > Mycteria americana. The sequence goes on from NC_134372.1 coordinate 11,374,866, forward strand.
TCTGTTTAAAGCTGTCTAATGAATGCTTAATAAAGCAGTCCATAAATAGAAGCTCTTTTCTTTATTTTCACTCAGATTAGCGTATATACTACTGGGTTGTCTGTGAATTGTTTTTATATACTTACGATACCTCTGTCCACAAAAACAAGTCCTTTAGTAATAAGAAATCTAAACAACAAGGATCTGCCTTCACTACAGATGGTTCATGGTTCAATTCAGGATCGTTTCACTCCATTTCATTCAGCCTACCCCGGCAAAGGTGGATCTACAGAAAATAGGAAACTTACCACTTTCAATTACTATCTTTATCCCCTCCCCACTTGATCTACTCTGTGTCCGCTCTGATGCTCCTTGAACCATGTGTGCTGATATAACCTACTACCCTAGCAGAAAACTAATGCAGCAGAAAGAAAAGAGAGGCCAGCTCAGTCTCCTGGATTAGTGTCCTGTTGAACTGGCACAGCAGGTCTGGGAGCACAAAAGGTCTGCACTCCCATGCTCCTTCAACAGACTAACCAGTGACTACCGTGGGTTACCATTTTGCTCAAGTTCAGGATCTGCAGATGTGGGAGGAGCCAGGTGTAATGCAAATCTTGAAGCCTAGCCTTAAATCTGCAGGGAAGACAATAAAGAAGAAACATAAAGCATAATTTTACATGTTTTGACTTGCCAGAATCAGGAGATTGAAAGTCTACATTATAGACCAAGAAAATGGGTGCAAGAGAGACCTAGCTTGCTATAAACTGGAAAAACTCCCAGTCCTTGTGTGTCTACATTGCAAAAAAAAGGTATGATGGTAGAAAGAGCTAACATGATCTAAGTAATAGGGGTAAGAGAGTAGCCAAGGTGGCCATAACACATGCTAGCAGAGTAAAAGCACCCCAAAGACAACACACAACCACTCTGGTTGCCAGCACAAGGTAAAACTCCTGTTTCCATGCCTTTCTCACTGCTGTTACCCATGCTAGCCAGACTAAGCTAGCAGAAGCATATCAGCACATGCTTTGGTCTCTCTTTCTCCTTGTAAATCTACCCAAAAAGGGTTAGTGCTGCAGCAGCAAACAGCAACCTAGCAGGAAAATGGAAAACATACATTAATGGAGGACCCTTGGCATGTGCTACAACAAAAGATCATGCTTGAAATCACTGTTTCCGTTTAGAAAGATAGCAACAGAAAACATTGACTTAAACATTACTAATCTTAATAAAGGATAGTATATAGCCTCCAATCCTGCATAGGATTGGGGGGGGAAGGGACAGGTGTCCACCCTGCAAAAGATTAGATCTCATGCAAAAAGGGATTAAAACTTTAGGTGACAGCTATTTAAGTACGCAAAAACATTTTCTTCTAAATGATGTGATTGACATAATTGACTTGCACTTTAAGAATACATGTAGGAACAATGCTGATCTAAATAAGTTTAAAATAAAAATCATAAAGACTGTGGGTAGGGACAGACCACCAATGCTCACAGAGAAGGAACAGATGTCATGAATACAAGGGAGCGTAAAAAGTTCAGACACTGGAACAATATAATTTGGAGACAGATAAAACTTGCAGTGAAGTAAAAAAGATCGTTGAGTTTGCCAGTCTCGCAACTCTGAGGCCTGACTTGGGATTTGTTACAACGGTGCCTGTCTAAGAGAACCAGTGAATTTCTGTCTTGAAAACTTACAAGTTTTCCAGCAAAATATTTTTAGAATAAAAGCCCCACCTCTTGTATTAAAGAGACTGTATGATGCTACTCATGACTTATTGGCCTCTATTAGTAAATTCTGAAAAGGGAAATAAATCCCATAAAGCAAAACCATAAGCCAATAAAATGCCTATGTACTTTGAAGGGATCCTCCTATAAAACAAAATGTCCAACGGTAAAGTAAAAATGGTGACTGTGCACAAAAATGGTTTCATCAATGTATTGTCCAACAGCCAGGCAGTCATCATCATAAACTGTATGGCTTTTTAAAAATTTTACTTTTTATTTAAACAGTGAGACTGTAAAACTGAAAGAAATAGGTACAACACACACAATTTAAGTTGCTGCAACAGTATTTTACCTAGCTGTCACCTTAATTTTCAGATACAATTTTAGAGGGGTGCTGCTGTTTGCGTAATCCATTCAAATACTCAATAACAAAAGCACTCTAATAAAACTATTTAAGATTTAATTATTATTTTAACTACAATGCTTTGTCAAGGGTGTAACTCCACTACCTTCAATGATATAATTCTCCATATACATTAAGTGTGCCCAAGATTTAAGTTCTCATTATCCATATATCCATAACAGAATTGTGTAAAGAAAAAATAAAGGACATTGGGGTTAAATCAAATTAAAATAAATCCATCTGAACCCTGAGATAAGTAGAAAGTTTGCAAAGGGACTGAAAAGTAAATGCATAAATC